>NC_140801.1:16778946-17174014 GCF_037176805.1 Vigna unguiculata
GCCAATTCCGTCAAGGTGGGAAATCAAATTTCACCAGAAATGCATATAAAATAATAGTGATTCTGATAGCCAGAGCAAAAGTTATGGTCCTCTGAAGTTTGACTAAAAATCAGTCCAAAATTTTTTTGAAACTCTCAACTCAGACCATTCCAACTGCACCAGCTATTTTTCCCATCAAGTTCAATGTCTTAGAAGTGGGGGGAAAAAATTTCAAGTCAAAACAAGCACCGTAGCTACCAGAACAAAAATCTCGAAAAAATGAAGAAAAATCACAAAAAATATTGCTGAAATGTAGAAAATGGCATTTTCTGAAGAATTTGAGTTTGCAAATCGGCAGAGCCAGTTTTACCAAGGAGGGAAATCAAATTCCACCCGAAATGCATATAAAATAATACTGATTCTGATACCTAGAGCAAAAGTTATGGTCCTCTGAAGTTTGACTAAAAATCAGTCCAAATTTTTTTTGAAACTCTCAACTCAGACCATACCAACTGCTCCAGCTATTTTTTCCATCAAGTTCAATGTCTTAGAAGTGGGGGTAAAAAGTTTTAAGTCAAAACAAGCACCGTAGGTACCAGACAAAAATCTTAAAAAATGAAGAAAAATCACAAAAAACATTACTGAAATGTAGAAAATGGCATTTTCTGGAGAATTTGAGTTTGCAAACCAGCAAAGCCAATTCCAACAAGGTGGGAAATCAAATTTCACCCGAAATGCATATAAAATAATAGTGATTCTGATAACCAGAGGAAAAGTTATGGTCTTCTGAAGTTTGACTAAAAATCAGTCCAAAATTTTTTTGAAACTCTCAACTCAGACCATACCAACTGCTCCAGCTATTTTTCCCATGAAGTTCAGTGTCTTAGAAGTGGGGGTAAAAAGTTTTAAGTCAAAACAAGCACCGTAGTTACCAGAACAAAAATCTTAAAAAATGAAGAAAAATCACAAAAAACATTACTTAAATGTAGAAAATGGCATTTTCTGGAGAATTTGAGTTTGCAAACCAGCAAAGCCAATTTCGACAAGGTGGGAAATCAAATTTTACCCGAAATGCATATAAAATAATAGTGATTCTGATAACTAGAGCAAAAGTTATGGTCCTCTGAAGTTTGACTAAAAATCAGTCCAAATTTTTTTTGAAACTCTCAACTCAGACCATACCAAATGCTCCAGCTATTTTTCCCATCAAGTTCAATGTCTTAGAAGTGGGGGTAAAAAGTTTTAAGTCAAAACAAGCACCGTAGGTACCAGAACAAAAATCTTAAAAAATGAAGAAAAATCACAAAAAACATTACTTAAATGTAGAAAATGGCATTTTCTGGAGAATTTGAGTTTGCAAACCAGCAAAGCCAATTCCGACAAGGTGGGAAATCGAATTTCACCCGAAATGCATATAAAATAATAGTGATTCTGATAACCAGAGCAAAAGTTATGTTCCTCTGAAGTTTGACTAAAAATCAGTCCAAAATTTTTTTGAAACTCTCAACTCAGACCATACCAACTGCTCCAGCTATTTTTCCCATGAAGTTCAGTGTCTTAGAAGTGGGGGTAAAAAGTTTTAAGTCAAAACAAGCACCGTAGTTACCAGAACAAAAATCTTAAAAAATGAAGAAAAATCACAAAAAACATTACTGAAATGTAGAAAATGGCATTTTCTGGAGAATTTGAGTTTGCAAACCAGCAAAGCCAATTCCGACAAGGTGGGAAATCAAATTTTACCCGAAATGCATATAAAATAATAGTGATTCTGATAACTAGAGCAAAAGTTATGGTCCTCTGAAGTTTGACTAAAAATCAGTCCAAATTTTTTTTGAAACTCTCAACTCAGACCATACCAAATGCTCCAGCTATTTTTCCCATCAAGTTCAATGTCTTAGAAGTGGGGGTAAAAAGTTTTAAGTCAAAACAAGCACCGTAGGTACCAGAACAAAAATCTTAAAAAATGAAGAAAAATCACAAAAAACATTACTTAAATGTAGAAAATGGCATTTTCTGGAGAATTTGAGTTTGCAAACCAGCAAACCCAATTCCGACAAGGTGGGAAATCGAATTTCACCCGAAATGCATATAAAATAATAGTGATTCTGATAACCAGAGCAAAAGTTATGTTCCTCTGAAGTTTGACTAAAAATCAGTCCAAAATTTTTTTGAAACTCTCAACTCAGACCATACCAACTGCACCAGCTATTTTTCCCATCAAGTTCAATGTCTTAGAAGTGGGGGGAAAAAATTTCAAGTCAAAACAAGCACCGTAGCTACCAGAACAAAAATCTTGAAAAAATGAAGAAAAATCACAAAAAATATTGCTGAAATGTAGAAAATGGCATTTTCTGAAGAATTTGAGTTTGCAAATCGGCAGAGCCAATTTTACCAAGGAGGGAAATAAAATTCCACCCGAAATGCATATAAAATAATAGTGATTCTGATAACTAGAGCAAAAGTTATGGTCCTCTGAAGTTTGACTAAAAATCAGTCCAAATTTTTTTTGAAACTCTCAACTCAGACCATACCAACTGCTCCAGCTATTTTTTCCATCAAGTTCAATGTCTTAGAAGTGGGGGTAAAAAGTTTTAAGTCAAAACAAGCACCGTAGGTACCAGACAAAAATCTTAAAAAATGAAGAAAAATCACAAAAAACATTACTGAAATGTAGAAAATGGCATTTTCTGGAGAATTTGAGTTTGCAAACCAGCAAAGCCAATTCCGACAAGGTGGGAAATCAAATTTCACCCGAAATGCATATAAAATAATAGTGATTCTGATAACCAGAGCAAAAGTTATGGTCTTCTGAAGTTTGACTAAAAATCAGTCCAAAATTTTTTTGAAACTCTCAACTCAGACCATACCAACTGCTCCAGCTATTTTTCCCATCAAGTTCAATGTCTTAGAAGTGGGGGGAAAAAATTTCAAGTCAAAACAAGCACCGTAGCTACCAGAACAAAAATCTCGAAAAAATGAAGAAAAATCACAAAAAATATTGCTGAAATGTAGAAAACGGCATTTTCTGAAGAATTTGAGTTTGCAAACCGGCAGAGCCGATTTTACCAAGGAGGGAAATCAAATTCCACCCGAAATGCATATAAAATAATAGTGATTCTGATAGCTAGAGCAAAAGTTATGGTCCTCTGAAGTTTGACTAAAAATCAGTCCAAATTTTTTTTGAAACCCTCAACTCAGACCATACCAACTGCTCCAACTATTTTTCCCATGAAGTTCAATGTCTTAGAAGTGGGGGTAAAAAGTTTTAAGTCAAAACAAGCACCGTAGGTACCAGAACAAAAATCTTAAAAAATGAAGAAAAATCACAAAAAACATTACTGAAATGTAGAAAATGGCATTTTCTGGAGAATTTGAGTTTGCAAACCAGCAAAGCCAATTCCGACAAGGTGGGAAATCAAATTTCACGCGAAATGCATATAGAATAATAGTGATTCTGATAACCAGAGCAAAAGTTATGGTCCTCTGAAGTTTGACTAAAAAACAGTCCAAAATTTTTTTGAAACTCTCAACTCAGATCATACCAACTGCACCAGCTATTTTTCCCATCAAGTTCAATGTCTTAGAAGTGGGGGGAAAAATTTCAAGTCAAAACAAGCACCGTACCTACCAGAACCAAAATCTCGAAAAAATGAAGAAAAATCACAAAAAACATTACTGAAGTGTAGAAAATGGCATTTTCTGGAGAATTTGAGTTTGCAAACAAGCAAAGCCAATTCCCACAAGGTGGGAAATAAAATTTCACCCGAAATGCATATAAAATAATAGTGATTCTGATAACCAGAGCAAAAGTTATGGTCCTCTGAAGTTTGACTAAAAATCAGTCCAAAATTTTTTTGAAACTCTCAACTCAGACCATACCAACTGCACCAGCTATTTTTCCCATCAAGTTCAATGTCTTAGAAGTGGGGGGAAAAAATTTCAAGTCAAAACAAGCACCATAGCTACCAGAACAAAAATCTCGAAAAAATGAAGAAAAATCACAAAAAATATTACTGAAATGTAGAAAATGGCATTTTCTGAAGAATTTGAGTTTGCAAATCGGCAGAGCCAGTTTTACCAAGGAGGGAAATCAAATTCCACCCGAAATGCATACAAAATAATAGTGATTCTGAGAACTAGAGCAAAAGTTATGGTCCTCTGAAGTTTGACTAAAAATCAATCCAAATTTTTTTTGAAACTCTCAACTCAGACCATACCAACTGCTCTAGCTATTTTTCCCATCAAGTTCAATGTCTTAGAAGTGGGGGTAAAAAGTTTTAAGTCAAAACAAGCAACGTAGGTACCAGAACAAAAATCTTAAAAAATGAAGAAAAATCACAAAAAACATTACTGAAATGTAGAAAATGGCATTTTCTGGAGAATTTGAGTTTGCAAACCAGCAAAGCCAATTCCGACAAGGTGGGAAATCAAATTTCACGCGAAATGCATATAAAATAATAGTGATTCTGATAACCAGAGCAAAAGTTATGGTCCTCTGAAGTTTGACTAAAAATCAGTCCAAAATTTTTTTGAAACTCTCAACTCAGATCATACCAACTGCACCAGCTATTTTTCCCATCAAGTTCAATGTCTTAGAAGTGGGGGGAAAAAATTTCAAGTCAAAACAACCCTAGCTACCAGAACCAAAATCTCGAAAAAATGAAGAAAAATCACAAAAAATATTGCTGAAATGTACAAAATGGCATTTTCTGAAGAATTTGAGTTTGCAAATCGGCAGAGCCAGTTTTACCAAGGAGGGAAATCAAATTCCACCCGAAATGCATATAAAATAATAGTGATTCTGATAACTAGAGCAAAAGTTATGGTCCTCTGAAGTTTGACTAAAAATCAGTCCAAAATTTTTTTGAAACTCTCAACTCAGACCATACCAACTGCTCCAGCTATTTTTCCCATCAAGTTCAATGTCTTAGAAGTAGGGGGAAAAAATTTCAAGTCAAAACAAGCATCGTAGCTACCAGAACAAAAATCTCAAAAAAATGAAGAAAAATCACAAAAAATATTGCTGAAATGTAGAAAACGGCATTTTCTAAAGAATTTGAGTTTGCAAACCGGCAGAGCCAATTTTACCAAGGAGGGAAATCAAATTCCACCTGAAATGCATATAAAATAATAGTGATTCTGATAACCAGAGCAAAAGTTGTGGTCCTCTGAAGTTCGACTAAAAATTAGTCTCAAATTTTTTTGAAACTCTCAACTCGGACCATACCAACTGCTGCAGCTATTTTTCCCATGAAGTTCAATGTCTTAGAAGTGGGGGTAAAAACTTTTAAGTCAAAACAAGCACCGTAGGTACCAGAACAAAAATCTTAAAAAATGAAGAAAAATCACAAAAAACATTACTGAAATGTAGAAAATGGCATTTTCTGGAGAATTTGAGTTTGCAAACAAGCAAAGCCAATTCCCACAAGGTGGGAAATCAAATTTCACCCGAAATGCATATAAAATAATAGTGATTCTGATAACCAGAGCAAAAGTTATGGTCCTCTGAAGTTTGACTAAAAATCAGTCCAAAATTTTTTTGAAACTCTCAACTCAGACCATACCAACTGCACCAGCTATTTTTCCCATCAAGTTCAATGTCTTAGAAGTGGGGGGAAAAAATTTCAAGTCAAAACAAGCACCGTAGCTACCAGAACAAACATCTCGAAAAAATGAAGAAAAATCACAAAAAATATTGCTGAAATGTAGAAAATGGCATTTTCTGAAGAATTTGAGTTTGCAAATCGGCAGAGCCAGTTTTACCAAGGAGGGAAATCAAATTCCACCCGAAATGCATACAAAATAATAGTGATTCTGAGAACTAGAGCAAAAGTTATGGTCCTCTGAAGTTTGACTAAAAATCAATCCAAATTTTTTTTGAAACTCTCAACTCAGACCATACCAAATGCTCCAGCTATTTTTCCCATGAAGTTCAATGTCTTAGAAGTGGGGGTAAAAAGTTTTAAGTCAAAACAAGCACCGTAGGTACCAGAACAAAAATCTTAAAAAATGAAGAAAAATCACAAAAAACATTACTTAAATGTAGAAAATGGCATTTTCTGGAGAATTTGAGTTTGCAAACCAGCAAAGCCAATTCCGACAAGGTGGGAAATCAAATTTCACCCGAAATGCATATAAAATAATAGTGATTCTGATAACCAGAGCAAAAGTTATGTTCCTCTGAAGTTTGACTAAAAATCAGTCCAAAATTTTTTTGAAACTCTCAACTCAGACCATACCAACTGCACCAGCTATTTTTCCCATCAAGTTCAATGTCTTAGAAGTGGGGGGAATAAATTTCAAGTCAAAACAAGCACCGTAGCTACCAGAACAAAAATCTTGAAAAAATGAAGAAAAATCACAAAAAATATTGCTGAAATGTAGAAAATGGCATTTTCTGAAGAATTTGAGTTTGCAAATCGGCAGAGCCAATTTTACCAAGGAGGGAAGTAAAATTCCACCCGAAATGCATATAAAATAATAGTGATTCTGATAACTAGAGCAAAAGTTATGGTCCTCTGAAGTTTGACTAAAAATCAGTCCAAATTTTTTTTGAAACTCTCAACTCAGACCATACCAACTGCTCCAGCTATTTTTCCCATCAAGTTCAATCTCTTAGAAGTGGGGGTAAAAATTTCAATTCAAAACAAGCACCGTAACTACTAGAACAAAAATCTTAAAAAATGAAGAAAAATCACAAAAAAACATTACTGAAATGTAGAAAATGGCATTTTCTGGAGAATTTGAGTTTGCAAACCAGCAAAGCCAATTCCGAGAAGGTGGGAAATATAATTCCACCCGAAATGCATATAAAATAATAGTGATTCTGATAACCAGAGCAAAAGTTATCGTCCTGTGAAGTTTGACTAAAAATTAGTCCAAAATTTTTTTGAAACTCTCAACTTAGACCATACCAACTGCTCCAGCTATTTTTCCCATCAAGTTCAATGTCTTAGAAGTGGGGGAAAAAAATTTCAAGTCAAAACAAGCACCGTAGCTACCAGAACAAAAATCTCGAAAAAATGAAGAAAAATCACAAAAAATATTGCTGAAATGTAGTAAACGGCATTTTCTGAAGAATTTGAGTTTGCAAACCGGCAGAGCCAGTTTTACCAAGGAGGGAAATCAAATTCCACCCGAAATGCATATAAAATAATAGTGATTCTGATAACTAGAGCAAAAGTTATGGTCCTCTGAAGTTTGACTAAAAATCAGTCCAAATTTTTTTTGAAACTCTCAACTCAGACCATACCAACTGCTCCAGCTATTTTTCCCATGAAGTTCAATGTCTTAGAAGTGGGGGTAAAAAGTTTTAAGTCAAAACAAGCACCGTAGGTACCAGAACAAAAATCTTAAAAAATGAAGAAAAATCACAAAAAACATTACTGAAATGTAGAAAATGGCATTTTCTGGAGAATTTGAGTTTGCAAACTAGCAAAGCCAATTCCGACAAGGTGGGAAATCAAATTTCACCCGAAATGCATATAAAATAATAGTGATTCTGATAACCAGAGCAAAAGTTATGGTCTTCTGAAGTTTGACTAAAAATCAGTCCAAAATTTTTTTGAAACTCTCAAGTCGGACCATACCAACTGCTGCAGCTATTTTTCCCATGAAGTTCAATGTCTTAGAAGTGGGGGTAAAAACTTTTATGAAAACAAGCACCGTAGGTACCAGAACAAAAATCTTAAAAAATGAAGAAAAATCACAAAAAACATTACTGAAATGTAGAAAATGGCATTTTCTGCAGAATTTGAGTTTGCAAACCAGCAAAGCCAATTCCGACAAGGTGGGAAATCAAATTTCACCCGAAATGCATATAAAATAATAGTGATTCTGATAACCAGAGCAAAAGTTATGGTCCTCTGAAGTTTGACTAAAAATCAGTCCAAAATTTTTTTGAAACTCTCAACTCAGACCATACCAACTGCACCAGCTATTTTTCCCATCAAGTTCAATGTCTTAGAAGTGGGGGGAAAAAATTTCAAGTCAAAACAAGCACCGTAGCTACCAGAACAAAAATCTCGAAAAAATTAAGAAAAATCACAAAATATATTGCTGAAATGTAGAAAATGGCATTTTCTGAAGAATTTGAGTTTGCAAATCGGATGAGCCAGTTTTACCAAGGAGGGAAATCAAATTCCACCCGAAATGCATATAAAATAATAGTGATTCTGATAACTAGAGCAAAAGTTATGGTCCTCTGAAGTTTGACTAAAAATCAGTCCAAATTTTTTTTGAAACTCTCAACTCAGACCATACCAACTGCTCCAGCTATTTTTCCCATGAAGTTCAATGTCTTAGAAGTGGGGGTAAAAAGTTTTAAGTCAAAACAAGCACCGTAGGTACCAGAACAAAAATCTTAAAAAATGAAGAAAAATCACAAAAAACATTACTGAAATGTAGAAAATGGCATTTTCTGGAGAATTTGAGTTTGCAAACTAGCAAAGCCAATTCCGACAAGGTGGGAAATCAAATTTCACCCGAAATGCATATAAAATAATAGTGATTCTGATAACCAGAGCAAAAGTTATGGTCTTCTGAAGTTTGACTAAAAATCAGTCCAAAATTTTTTTGAAACTCTCAAGTCGGACCATACCAACTGCTGCAGCTATTTTTCCCATGAAGTTCAATGTCTTAGAAGTGGGGGTAAAAACTTTTATGAAAACAAGCACCGTAGGTACCAGAACAAAAATCTTAAAAAATGAAGAAAAATCACAAAAAACATTACTGAAATGTAGAAAATGGCATTTTCTGCAGAATTTGAGTTTGCAAACCAGCAAAGCCAATTCCGACAAGGTGGGAAATCAAATTTCACCCGAAATGCATATAAAATAATAGTGATTCTGATAACCAGAGCAAAAGTTATGGTCCTCTGAAGTTTGACTAAAAATCAGTCCAAAATTTTTTTGAAACTCTCAACTCAGACCATACCAACTGCACCAGCTATTTTTCCCATCAAGTTCAATGTCTTAGAAGTGGGGGGAAAAAATTTCAAGTCAAAACAAGCACCGTAGCTACCAGAACAAAAATCTCGAAAAAATTAAGAAAAATCACAAAATATATTGCTGAAATGTAGAAAATGGCATTTTCTGAAGAATTTGAGTTTGCAAATCGGATGAGCCAGTTTTACCAAGGAGGGAAATCAAATTCCACCCGAAATGCATATAAAATAATAGTGATTCTGATAACTAGAGCAAAAGTTATGGTCCTCTGAAGTTTGACTAAAAATCAGTCCAAAATTTTTTTGAAACTCTCAACTCAGACCATACCAACTGCTCCAGCTATTTTTCCCATCAAGTTCAATGTCTTAGAAGTGGGGGTAAAAAGTTTTAAGTCAAAACAAGCACCGTAGGTACCAGAACAAAAATCTTAAAAAATGAAGAAAAATCACAAAAAACATTACTTAAATGAAGAAAATGGCATTTTCTGGAGAATTTGAGTTTGCAAACCAGCAAAGCCAATTCCGACAAGGTGGGAAATCGAATTTCACCCGAAATGCATATAAAATAATAGTGATTCTGATAACTAGAGCAAAAGTTATGGTCCTCTGAAGTTTGACTAAAAATCAGTCCAAATTTTTTTTGAAACTCTCAACTCAGACCATACCAACTGCTCCAGCTATTTTTCCCATCAAGTTCAATCTCTTAGAAGTGGGGGTAAAAATTTCAATTCAAAACAAGCACCGTAACTACTAGAACAAAAATCTTAAAAAATGAAGAAAAATCACAAAAAAACATTACTGAAATGTAGAAAATGGCATTTTCTGGAGAATTTGAGTTTGCAAACCAGCAAAGCCAATTCCGACAAGGTGGGAAATATAATTCCACCCGAAATGCATATAAAATAATAGTGATTCTGATAACCAGAGCAAAAGTTATCGTCCTGTGAAGTTTGACTAAAAATCAGTCCAAAATTTTTTTGAAACTCTCAACTCAGACCATACCAACTGCTCCAGCTATTTTTCCCATCAAGTTCAATGTCTTAGAAGTGGGGGAAAAAAATTTCAAGTCAAAACAAGCACCGTAGCTACCAGAACAAAAATCTCGAAAAAATTAAGAAAAATCACAAAAAATATTGCTGAAATGTAGAAAATGGCATTTTCTGAAGAATTTGAGTTTGCAAACCGGCAGAGCCAGTTTTACCAAGGAGGGAAATCAAATTCCACCCGAAATGCATATAAAATAATAGTGATTCTGATAACTAGAGCAAAAGTTATGGTCCTCTGAAGTTTGACTAAAAATCAGTCCAAATTTTTTTTGAAACTCTCAACTCAGACCATACCAACTGCTCCAGCTATTTTTCCCATGAAGTTCAATGTCTTAGAAGTGGGGGTAAAAAGTTTTAAGTCAAAACAAGCACCGTAGGTACCAGAACAAAAATCTTAAAAAATGAAGAAAAATCACAAGAAACATTACTGAAATGTAGAAAATGGCATTTTCTGGAGAATTTGGTTTGCAAACTAGCAAAGCCAATTCCGACAAGGTGGGAAATCAAATTTCACCCGAAATGCATATAAAATAATAGTGATTCTGATAACCAGAGCAAAAGTTATGGTCTTCTGAAGTTTGACTAAAAATCAGTCCAAAATTTTTTTGAAACTCTCAAGTCGGACCATACCAACTGCTGCAGCTATTTTTCCCATGAAGTTCAATGTCTTAGAAGTGGGGGTAAAAACTTTTATGAAAACAAGCACCGTAGGTACCAGAACAAAAATCTTAAAAAATGAAGAAAAATCACAAAAAACATTACTGAAATGTAGAAAATGGCATTTTCTGCAGAATTTGAGTTTGCAAACCAGCAAAGCCAATTCCGACAAGGTGGGAAATCAAATTTCACCTGAAATGCATATACAATAATAGTGATTCTGATAACCAGAGCAAAAGTTATGGTCCTCTGAAGTTTGACTAAAAATCAGTCCAAAATTTTTTTGAAACTCTCAACTCAGACCATACCAACTGCACCAGCTATTTTTCCCATCAAGTTCAATGTCTTAGAAGTGGGGGGAAAAAATTTTAAGTCAAAACAAGCACCGTAGCTACCAGAACAAAAATCTCGAAAAAATGAAGAAAAATCACAAAAAATATTGCTGAAATGTAGAAAATGGCATTTTCTGAAGAATTTGAGTTTGCAAATCGGCAGAGCCAGTTTTACCAAGGAGGGAAATCAAATTCCACCCGAAATGCATATAAAATAATAGTGATTCTGATAACTAGAGCAAAAGTTATGGTCCTCTGAAGTTTGACTAAAAATCAGTCCAAAATTTTTTTGAAACTCTCAACTCAGACCATACCAACTGCTCCAGCTATTTTTCCCATCATGTTCAATGTCTTAGAAGTGGGGGTAAAAAGTTTTAAGTCAAAACAAGCACCGTAGGTACCAGAACAAAAATCTTAAAAAATGAAGAAAAATCACAAAAAACATTACTTAAATGTAGAAAATGGCATTTTCTGGAGAATTTGACTTTGCAAACCAGCAAAGCCAATTCCGACAAGGTGGGAAATCGAATTTCACCCGAAATGCATATAAAATAATAGTGATTCTGATAACCAGAGCAAAAGTTATGTTCCTCTGAAGTTTGACTAAAAATCAGTCCAAAATTTTTTTGAAACTCTCAACTCAGACCATACCAACTGCACCAGCTATTTTTCCCATCAACTTCAATGTCTTAGAAGTGGGGGGAAAAAATTTCAAGTCAAAACAAGCACCGTAGCTACCAGAACAAAAATCTTGAAAAAATGAAGAAAAATCACAAAAAATATTGCTGAAATGTAGAAAATGGCATTTTCTGAAGAATTTGAGTTTGCAAATCGGCAGAGCCAATTTTACCAAGGAGGGAAATAAAATTCCACCCGAAATGCATATAAAATAATAGTGATTCTGATAACTAGAGCAAAAGTTATGGTCCTCTGAAGTTTGACTAAAAATCAGTCCAAATTTTTTTTGAAACTCTCAACTCAGACCATACCAACTGCTCCAGCTATTTTTTCCATCAAGTTCAATGTCTTTGAAGTGGGGGTAAAAAGTTTTAAGTCAAAACAAGCACCGTAGGTACCAGACAAAAATCTTAAAAAATGAAGAAAAATCACAAAAAACATTACTGAAATGTAGAAAATGGCATTTTCTGGAGAATTTGAGTTTGCAAACCAGCAAAGCCAATTCCGACAAGGTGGGAAATCAAATTTCACCCGAAATGCATATAAAATAATAGTGATTCTGATAAACAGAGCAAAAGTTATGGTCTTCTGAAGTTTGACTAAAAATCAGTCCAAAATTTCATTGAAACTCTCAACTCAGACCATACCAACTGCTCCAGCTATTTTTCCCATCAAGTTCAATGTCTTAGAAGTGGGGGGAAAAAATTTCAAGTCAAAACAAGCACCGTAGCTACCAGAACAAAAATCTCGAAAAAATGAAGAAAAATCACAAAAAATATTGCTGAAATGTAGAAAACGGCATTTTCTGAAGAATTTGAGTTTGCAAACCGGCAGAGCCGATTTTATCAAGGAGGGAAATCAAATTCCACCCGAAATGCATATAAAATAATAGTGATTCTGATAACTAGAGCAAAAGTTATGGTCCTCTGAAGTTTGACTAAAAATCAGTCCAAATTTTTTTTGAAACCCTCAACTCAGACCATACCAACTGCTCCAACTATTTTTCCCATGATGTTCAATGTCTTAGAAGTGGGGGTAAAAAGTTTTAAGTCAAAACAAGCACCGTAGGTACCAGAACAAAAATCTTAAAAAATGAAGAAAAATCACAAAAAACATTACTTAAATGTAGAAAATGGCATTTTCTGGAGAATTTGAGTTTGCAAACCAGCAAAGCCAATTCTGACAAGGTGGGAAATCAAATTTCACCCGAAATGCATATAAAATAATAGTGATTCTGATAACCAGAGCAAAAGTTATGGTCTTCTGAAGTTTGACTAAAAATCAGTCCAAAATTTTTTTGAAACTCTCAACTCAGACCATACCAACTGCTCCAGCTATTTTTCCCATCAAGTTCAATGTCTTAGAAGTGGGGGAGAAAAATTTCAAGTCAAAACAAGCACCGTAGCTACCAGAACAAAAATCTCGAAAAAATGAAGAAAAATCACAAAAAATATTGCTGAAATGTAGTAAACGGCATTTTCTGAAGAATTTGAGTTTGCAAACCGGCAGAGCCGGTTTTACCAAGGAGGGAAATCAAATTCCACCCGAAATGCATATAAAATAATAGTGATTCTGATAACTAGAGCAAAAGTTATGGTCCTCTGAAGTTTGACTAAAAATCAGTCCAAATTTTTTTTGAAACCCTCAACACAGACCATACCAACTGCTCCAACTATTTTTCCCATGAAGTTCAATGTCTTAGAAGTGGGGGTAAAAAGTTTTAAGTCAAAACAAGCACCGTAGGTACCAGAACAAAAATCTTAAAAAATGAAGAAAAATCACAAAAAACATTACTGAAATGTAGAAAATGGCATTTTCTGGAGAATTTGAGTTTGCAAACCAGCAAAGCCAAATCCGACAAGGTGGGAAATTAAATTTCACCCGAAATGCATATAAAATAATAGTGATTCTGATAACTAGAGCAAAAGTTATGGTCCTCTGAAGTTTGACTAAAAATCAGTCCAAATTTTTTTTGAAACTCTCAACTCAGACCATACCAACTGCTCCAGCTATTTTTTCCATCAAGTTCAATGTCTTTGAAGTGGGGGTAAAAAGTTTTAAGTCAAAACAAGCACCGTAGGTACCAGACAAAAATCTTAAAAAATGAAGAAAAATCACAAAAAACATTACTGAAATGTAGAAAATGGCATTTTCTGGAGAATTTGAGTTTGCAAACCAGCAAAGCCAATTCCGACAAGGTGGGAAATCAAATTTCACCCGAAATGCATATAAAATAATAGTGATTCTGATAAACAGAGCAAAAGTTATGGTCTTCTGAAGTTTGACTAAAAATCAGTCCAAAATTTCATTGAAACTCTCAACTCAGACCATACCAACTGCTCCAGCTATTTTTCCCATCAAGTTCAATGTCTTAGAAGTGGGGGGAAAAAATTTCAAGTCAAAACAAGCACCGTAGCTACCAGAACAAAAATCTCGAAAAAATGAAGAAAAATCACAAAAAATATTGCTGAAATGTAGAAAACGGCATTTTCTGAAGAATTTGAGTTTGCAAACCGGCAGAGCCGATTTTACCAAGGAGGGAAATCAAATTCCACCCGAAATGCATATAAAATAATAGTGATTCTGATAACTAGAGCAAAAGTTATGGTCCTCTGAAGTTTGACTAAAAATCAGTCCAAATTTTTTTTGAAACCCTCAACTCAGACCATACCAACTGCTCCAACTATTTTTCCCATGAAGTTCAATGTCTTAGAAGTGGGGGTAAAAAGTTTTTAGTCAAAACAAGCACCGTAGGTACCAGAACAAAAATCTTAAAAAATGAAGAAAAATCACAAAAAACATTACTTAAATGTAGAAAATGGCATTTTCTGGAGAATTTGAGTTTGCAAACCAGCAAAGCCAATTCCGACAAGGTGGGAAATCAAATTTCACCCGAAATGCATATAAAATAATAGTGATTCTGATAAACAGAGCAAAAGTTATGGTCTTCTGAAGTTTGACTAAAAATCAGTCCAAAATTTCATTGAAACTCTCAACTCAGACCATACCAACTGCTCCAGCTATTTTTCCCATCAAGTTCAATGTCTTAGAAGTGGGGGGAAAAAATTTCAAGTCAAAACAAGCACCGTAGCTACCAGAACAAAAATCTCGAAAAAATGAAGAAAAATCACAAAAAATATTGCTGAAATGTAGAAAACGGCATTTTCTGAAGAATTTGAGTTTGCAAACCGGCAGAGCCGATTTTATCAAGGAGGGAAATCAAATTCCACCCGAAATGCATATAAAATAATAGTGATTCTGATAACTAGAGCAAAAGTTATGGTCCTCTGAAGTTTGACTAAAAATCAGTCCAAATTTTTTTTGAAACCCTCAACTCAGACCATACCAACTGCTCCAACTATTTTTCCCATGATGTTCAATGTCTTAGAAGTGGGGGTAAAAAGTTTTAAGTCAAAACAAGCACCGTAGGTACCAGAACAAAAATCTTAAAAAATGAAGAAAAATCACAAAAAACATTACTTAAATGTAGAAAATGGCATTTTCTGGAGAATTTGAGTTTGTAAACCAGCAAAGCCAATTCTGACAAGGTGGGAAATCAAATTTCACCCGAAATGCATATAAAATAATAGTGATTCTGATAACCAGAGCAAAAGTTATGGTCTTCTGAAGTTTGACTAAAAATCAGTCCAAAATTTTTTTGAAACTCTCAACTCAGACCATACCAACTGCTCCAGCTATTTTTCCCATCAAGTTCAATGTCTTAGAAGTGGGGGAGAAAAATTTCAAGTCAAAACAAGCACCGTAGCTACCAGAACAAAAATCTCGAAAAAATGAAGAAAAATCACAAAAAATATTGCTGAAATGTAGTAAACGGCATTTTCTGAAGAATTTGAGTTTGCAAACCGGCAGAGCCGGTTTTACCAAGGAGGGAAATCAAATTCCACCCGAAATGCATATAAAATAATAGTGATTCTGATAACTAGAGCAAAAGTTATGGTCCTCTGAAGTTTGACTAAAAATCAGTCCAAATTTTTTTTGAAACCCTCAACACAGACCATACCAACTGCTCCAACTATTTTTCCCATGAAGTTCAATGTCTTAGAAGTGGGGGTAAAAAGTTTTAAGTCAAAACAAGCACCGTAGGTACCAGAACAAAAATCTTAAAAAATGAAGAAAAATCACAAAAAACATTACTGAAATGTAGAAAATGGCATTTTCTGGAGAATTTGAGTTTGCAAACCAGCAAAGCCAAATCCGACAAGGTGGGAAATTAAATTTCACCCGAAATGCATATAAAATAATAGTGATTCTGATAACTAGAGCAAAAGTTATGGTCCTCTGAAGTTTGACTAAAAATCAGTCCAAATTTTTTTTGAAACTCTCAACTCAGACCATACCAACTGCTCCAGCTATTTTTTCCATCAAGTTCAATGTCTTTGAAGTGGGGGTAAAAAGTTTTAAGTCAAAACAAGCACCGTAGGTACCAGACAAAAATCTTAAAAAATGAAGAAAAATCACAAAAAACATTACTGAAATGTAGAAAATGGCATTTTCTGGAGAATTTGAGTTTGCAAACCAGCAAAGCCAATTCCGACAAGGTGGGAAATCAAATTTCACCCGAAATGCATATAAAATAATAGTGATTCTGATAAACAGAGCAAAAGTTATGGTCTTCTGAAGTTTGACTAAAAATCAGTCCAAAATTTCATTGAAACTCTCAACTCAGACCATACCAACTGCTCCAGCTATTTTTCCCATCAAGTTCAATGTCTTAGAAGTGGGGGGAAAAAATTTCAAGTCAAAACAAGCACCGTAGCTACCAGAACAAAAATCTCGAAAAAATGAAGAAAAATCACAAAAAATATTGCTGAAATGTAGAAAACGGCATTTTCTGAAGAATTTGAGTTTGCAAACCGGCAGAGCCGATTTTACCAAGGAGGGAAATCAAATTCCACCCGAAATGCATATAAAATAATAGTGATTCTGATAACTAGAGCAAAAGTTATGGTCCTCTGAAGTTTGACTAAAAATCAGTCCAAATTTTTTTTGAAACCCTCAACTCAGACCATACCAACTGCTCCAACTATTTTTCCCATGAAGTTCAATGTCTTAGAAGTGGGGGTAAAAAGTTTTTAGTCAAAACAAGCACCGTAGGTACCAGAACAAAAATCTTAAAAAATGAAGAAAAATCACAAAAAACATTACTTAAATGTAGAAAATGGCATTTTCTGGAGAATTTGAGTTTGCAAACCAGCAAAGCCAATTCCGACAAGGTGGGAAATCAAATTTCACCCGAAATGCATATAAAATAATAGTGATTCTGATAACCAGAGCAAAAGTTATGGTCTTCTGAAGTTTGACTAAAAATCAGTCCAAAATTTTTTTGAAACTCTCAACTCAGACCATACCAACTGCTCCAGCTATTTTTCCCATCAAGTTCAATGTCTTAGAAGTGGGGGGAAAAAATTTCAAGTCAAAACAAGCACCGTAGCTACCAGAACAAAAATCTCGAAAAAATGAAGAAAAATAACAAAAAATATTGCTGAAATGTAGTAAACGGCATTTTCTGAAGAATTTGAGTTTGCAAACCGGCAGAGCCGGTTTTACCAAGGAGGGAAATCAAATTCCACCCGAAATGCATATAAAATAATAGTGATTCTGATAACTAGAGCAAAAGTTATGGTCCTCTGAAGTTTGACTAAAAATCAGTCCAAATTTTTTTTGAAACCCTCAACACAGACCATACCAACTGCTCCAACTATTTTTCCCATGAAGTTCAATGTCTTAGAAGTGGGGGTAAAAAGTTTTAAGTCAAAACAAGCACCGTAGGTACCAGAACAAAAATCTTAAAAAATGAAGAAAAATCACAAAAAACATTACTGAAATGTAGAAAATGGCATTTTCTGGAGAATTTGAGTTTGCAAACCAGCAAAGCCAAATCCGACAAGGTGGGAAATTAAATTTCACCCGAAATGCATATAAAATCATAGTGATTCTGATAACTAGAGCAAAAGTTATGGTCCTCTGAAGTTTGACTAAAAATCAGTCCAAATTTTTTTTGAAACTCTCAACTCAGACCATACCAACTGCTCCAGCTATTTTTCCCATCAAGTTCAATGTCTTAGAAGTGGGGGTAAAAAGTTTTAAGTCAAAACAAGCACCGTAGGTACCAGAACAAAAATCTTAATAAATGTAGAAAAATCACAAAAAACATTACTGAAATGTAGAAAATGGCATTTTCTGGAGAATTTGAGTTTGCAAACCAGCAAAGCCAACTCGGACAAGGTGGGAAATCAAATTTCACCCGAAATGCATATAAAATAATAGTGATTCTGATAACCAGAGCAAAAGTTATGGTCCTCTGAAGTTTGACTAAAAATCAGTCCAAAATTTTTTTGAAATTCTCAACTCAGACCATACCAACTGCACCAGCTATTTTTCCCATCAAGTTCAATGTCTTAGAAATGGGGGGAAAAAATTTCAAGTCAAAACAAGCACCGTAGCTATCAGAACAAAAATCTCGAAAAAATGAAGAAAAATCACAAAAAATATTGCTGAAATGTAGAAAATGGCATTTTCTGAAGAATTTGAGTTTGCAAATCGGCAGAGCCAGTTTTACCAAGGAGGGAAATCAAATTCCACCCGAAATGCATACAAAATAATAGTGATTCTGATAACTAGAGCAAAAGTTATGGTCCTCTGAAGTTTGACTAAAAATCAGTCCAAATTTTTTTTGAAACTCTCAACTCAGACCATACCAACTGCTCCAGCTATTTTTCCCATCAAGTTCAATGTCTTAGAAGTGGGGGTAAAAAGTTTTAAGTCAAAACAAGCACCGTAGGTACAAGAACAAAAATCTTAAAAAATGAAGAAAAATCACAAAAAACATTACTGAAATGTAGAAAATGGCATTTTCTGGAGAATTTGAGTTTGCAAACCAGCAAAGCCAAATCCGACAAGGTGGGAAATTAAATTTCACCCGAAATGCATATAAAATAATAGTGATTCTGATAACTAGAGCAAAAGTTATGGTCCTCTGAAGTTTGACTAAAAATCAGTCCAAATTTTTTTTGAAACTCTCAACTCAGACCATACCAACTGCTCCAGCTATTTTTCCCATCAAGTTCAATGTCTTAGAAGTGGGGGTAAAAAGTTTTAAGTCAAAACAAGCACCGTAGGTACCAGAACAAAAATCTTAATAAATGTAGAAAAATCACAAAAAACATTACTTAAATGTAGAAAATGGCATTTTCTGGAGAATTTGAGTTTGCAAACCAGCAAAGCCAATTCCGACAAGGTGGGAAATCAAATTTCACCCGAAATGCATATAAAATAATAGTGATTCTGATAAACAGAGCAAAAGTTATGGTCTTCTGAAGTTTGACTAAAAATCAGTCCAAAATTTCATTGAAACTCTCAACTCAGACCATACCAACTGCTCCAGCTATTTTTCCCATCAAGTTCAATGTCTTAGAAGTGGGGGGAAAAAATTTCAAGTCAAAACAAGCACCGTAGCTACCAGAACAAAAATCTCGAAAAAATGAAGAAAAATCACAAAAAATATTGCTGAAATGTAGAAAACGGCATTTTCTGAAGAATTTGAGTTTGCAAACCGGCAGAGCCGATTTTATCAAGGAGGGAAATCAAATTCCACCCGAAATGCATATAAAATAATAGTGATTCTGATAACTAGAGCAAAAGTTATGGTCCTCTGAAGTTTGACTAAAAATCAGTCCAAATTTTTTTTGAAACCCTCAACTCAGACCATACCAACTGCTCCAACTATTTTTCCCATGATGTTCAATGTCTTAGAAGTGGGGGTAAAAAGTTTTAAGTCAAAACAAGCACCGTAGGTACCAGAACAAAAATCTTAAAAAATGAAGAAAAATCACAAAAAACATTACTTAAATGTAGAAAATGGCATTTTCTGGAGAATTTGAGTTTGTAAACCAGCAAAGCCAATTCTGACAAGGTGGGAAATCAAATTTCACCCGAAATGCATATAAAATAATAGTGATTCTGATAACCAGAGCAAAAGTTATGGTCTTCTGAAGTTTGACTAAAAATCAGTCCAAAATTTTTTTGAAACTCTCAACTCAGACCATACCAACTGCTCCAGCTATTTTTCCCATCAAGTTCAATGTCTTAGAAGTGGGGGAGAAAAATTTCAAGTCAAAACAAGCACCGTAGCTACCAGAACAAAAATCTCGAAAAAATGAAGAAAAATCACAAAAAATATTGCTGAAATGTAGTAAACGGCATTTTCTGAAGAATTTGAGTTTGCAAACCGGCAGAGCCGGTTTTACCAAGGAGGGAAATCAAATTCCACCCGAAATGCATATAAAATAATAGTGATTCTGATAACTAGAGCAAAAGTTATGGTCCTCTGAAGTTTGACTAAAAATCAGTCCAAATTTTTTTTGAAACCCTCAACACAGACCATACCAACTGCTCCAACTATTTTTCCCATGAAGTTCAATGTCTTAGAAGTGGGGGTAAAAAGTTTTAAGTCAAAACAAGCACCGTAGGTACCAGAACAAAAATCTTAAAAAATGAAGAAAAATCACAAAAAACATTACTGAAATGTAGAAAATGGCATTTTCTGGAGAATTTGAGTTTGCAAACCAGCAAAGCCAAATCCGACAAGGTGGGAAATTAAATTTCACCCGAAATGCATATAAAATAATAGTGATTCTGATAACTAGAGCAAAAGTTATGGTCCTCTGAAGTTTGACTAAAAATCAGTCCAAATTTTTTTTGAAACTCTCAACTCAGACCATACCAACTGCTCCAGCTATTTTTTCCATCAAGTTCAATGTCTTTGAAGTGGGGGTAAAAAGTTTTAAGTCAAAACAAGCACCGTAGGTACCAGACAAAAATCTTAAAAAATGAAGAAAAATCACAAAAAACATTACTGAAATGTAGAAAATGGCATTTTCTGGAGAATTTGAGTTTGCAAACCAGCAAAGCCAATTCCGACAAGGTGGGAAATCAAATTTCACCCGAAATGCATATAAAATAATAGTGATTCTGATAAACAGAGCAAAAGTTATGGTCTTCTGAAGTTTGACTAAAAATCAGTCCAAAATTTCATTGAAACTCTCAACTCAGACCATACCAACTGCTCCAGCTATTTTTCCCATCAAGTTCAATGTCTTAGAAGTGGGGGGAAAAAATTTCAAGTCAAAACAAGCACCGTAGCTACCAGAACAAAAATCTCGAAAAAATGAAGAAAAATCACAAAAAATATTGCTGAAATGTAGAAAACGGCATTTTCTGAAGAATTTGAGTTTGCAAACCGGCAGAGCCGATTTTACCAAGGAGGGAAATCAAATTCCACCCGAAATGCATATAAAATAATAGTGATTCTGATAACTAGAGCAAAAGTTATGGTCCTCTGAAGTTTGACTAAAAATCAGTCCAAATTTTTTTTGAAACCCTCAACTCAGACCATACCAACTGCTCCAACTATTTTTCCCATGAAGTTCAATGTCTTAGAAGTGGGGGTAAAAAGTTTTTAGTCAAAACAAGCACCGTAGGTACCAGAACAAAAATCTTAAAAAATGAAGAAAAATCACAAAAAACATTACTTAAATGTAGAAAATGGCATTTTCTGGAGAATTTGAGTTTGCAAACCAGCAAAGCCAATTCCGACAAGGTGGGAAATCAAATTTCACCCGAAATGCATATAAAATAATAGTGATTCTGATAACCAGAGCAAAAGTTATGGTCTTCTGAAGTTTGACTAAAAATCAGTCCAAAATTTTTTTGAAACTCTCAACTCAGACCATACCAACTGCTCCAGCTATTTTTCCCATCAAGTTCAATGTCTTAGAAGTGGGGGGAAAAAATTTCAAGTCAAAACAAGCACCGTAGCTACCAGAACAAAAATCTCGAAAAAATGAAGAAAAATAACAAAAAATATTGCTGAAATGTAGTAAACGGCATTTTCTGAAGAATTTGAGTTTGCAAACCGGCAGAGCCGGTTTTACCAAGGAGGGAAATCAAATTCCACCCGAAATGCATATAAAATAATAGTGATTCTGATAACTAGAGCAAAAGTTATGGTCCTCTGAAGTTTGACTAAAAATCAGTCCAAATTTTTTTTGAAACCCTCAACACAGACCATACCAACTGCTCCAACTATTTTTCCCATGAAGTTCAATGTCTTAGAAGTGGGGGTAAAAAGTTTTAAGTCAAAACAAGCACCGTAGGTACCAGAACAAAAATCTTAAAAAATGAAGAAAAATCACAAAAAACATTACTGAAATGTAGAAAATGGCATTTTCTGGAGAATTTGAGTTTGCAAACCAGCAAAGCCAAATCCGACAAGGTGGGAAATTAAATTTCACCCGAAATGCATATAAAATCATAGTGATTCTGATAACTAGAGCAAAAGTTATGGTCCTCTGAAGTTTGACTAAAAATCAGTCCAAATTTTTTTTGAAACTCTCAACTCAGACCATACCAACTGCTCCAGCTATTTTTCCCATCAAGTTCAATGTCTTAGAAGTGGGGGTAAAAAGTTTTAAGTCAAAACAAGCACCGTAGGTACCAGAACAAAAATCTTAATAAATGTAGAAAAATCACAAAAAACATTACTGAAATGTAGAAAATGGCATTTTCTGGAGAATTTGAGTTTGCAAACCAGCAAAGCCAACTCGGACAAGGTGGGAAATCAAATTTCACCCGAAATGCATATAAAATAATAGTGATTCTGATAATCAGAGCAAAAGTTATGGTCCTCTGAAGTTTGACTAAAAATCAGTCCAAAATTTTTTTGAAATTCTCAACTCAGACCATACCAACTGCACCAGCTATTTTTCCCATCAAGTTCAATGTCTTAGAAATGGGGGGAAAAAATTTCAAGTCAAAACAAGCACCGTAGCTATCAGAACAAAAATCTCGAAAAAATGAAGAAAAATCACAAAAAATATTGCTGAAATGTAGAAAATGGCATTTTCTGAAGAATTTGAGTTTGCAAATCGGCAGAGCCAGTTTTACCAAGGAGGGAAATCAAATTCCACCCGAAATGCATACAAAATAATAGTGATTCTGATAACTAGAGCAAAAGTTATGGTCCTCTGAAGTTTGACTAAAAATCAGTCCAAATTTTTTTTGAAACTCTCAACTCAGACCATACCAACTGCTCCAGCTATTTTTCCCATCAAGTTCAATGTCTTAGAAGTGGGGGTAAAAAGTTTTAAGTCAAAACAAGCACCGTAGGTACAAGAACAAAAATCTTAAAAAATGAAGAAAAATCACAAAAAACATTACTGAAATGTAGAAAATGGCATTTTCTGGAGAATTTGAGTTTGCAAACCAGCAAAGCCAAATCCGACAAGGTGGGAAATTAAATTTCACCCGAAATGCATATAAAATAATAGTGATTCTGATAACTAGAGCAAAAGTTATGGTCCTCTGAAGTTTGACTAAAAATCAGTCCAAATTTTTTTTGAAACTCTCAACTCAGACCATACCAACTGCTCCAGCTATTTTTCCCATCAAGTTCAATGTCTTAGAAGTGGGGGTAAAAAGTTTTAAGTCAAAACAAGCACCGTAGGTACCAGAACAAAAATCTTAATAAATGTAGAAAAATCACAAAAAACATTACTGAAATGTAGAAAATGGCATTTTCTGGAGAATTTGAGTTTGCAAACCAGCAAAGCCAATTCGGACAAGGTGGGAAATCAAATTTCACCCGAAATGCATATAAAATAATAGTGATTCTGATAACCAGAGCAAAAGTTATGGTCCTCTGAAGTTTGACTAAAAATCAGTCCAAAATTTTTTTGAAATTCTCAACTCAGACCATACCAACTGCACCAGCTATTTTTCCCATCAAGTTCAATGTCTTAGAAATGGGGGGAAAAAATTTCAAGTCAAAACAAGCACCGTAGCTATCAGAACAAAAATCTCGAAAAAATGAAGAAAAATCACAAAAAATATTGCTGAAATGTAGAAAATGGCATTTTCTGAAGAATTTGAGTTTGCAAATCGGCAGAGCCAGTTTTACCAAGGAGGGAAATCAAATTCCACCCGAAATGCATACAAAATAATAGTGATTCTGATAACTAGAGCAAAAGTTATGGTCCTCTGAAGTTTGACTAAAAATCAGTCCAAATTTTTTTTGAAACTCTCAACTCAGACCATACCAACTGCTCCAGCTATTTTTCCCATCAAGTTCAATGTCTTAGAAGTGGGGGTAAAAAGTTTTAAGTCAAAACAAGCAACGTAGGTACCAGAACAAAAATCTTAAAAAATGAAGAAAAATCACAAAAAACATTACTGAAATGTAGAAAATGGCATTTTCTGGAGAATTTGAGTTTGCAAACCAGCAAAGCCAATTCCGACAAGGTGGGAAATCAAATTTCACGCGAACTGGATATAAAATAATAGTGATTCTGATAACCAGAGCAAAAGTTATGGTCCTCTGAAGTTTGACTAAAAATCAGTCCAAAATTTTTTTGAAACTCTCAACTCAGATCATACCAACTGCACCAGCTATTTTTCCCATCAAGTTCAGTGTCTTAGAAGTGGGGGGAAAAATTTCAAGTCAAAACAAGCACCGTAGCTACCAGAACCAAAATCTCGAAAAAATGAAGAAAAATCACAAAAAACATTACTGAAATGTAGAAAATGGCATTTTCAGGAGAATTTGAGTTTGCAAACCAGCAAAGCCAATTCCGACAAGGTGGGAAATCAAATTTCACCCGAAATGCATATAAAATAATAGTGATTCTGATAACCAGAGCAAAAGTTATGGTCTTCTGAAGTTTGACTAAAAATCAGTCCAAAATTTTTTTGAAACTCTCAACTCAGACCATACCAACTGCTCCAGCTATTTTTCCCATCAAGTTCAATGTCTTAGAAGTGGGGGGAAAAAATTTCAAGTCAAAACAAGCACCGTAGCTACCAGAACAAAAATCTCGAAAAAATGAAGAAAAATCACAAAAAATATTGCTGAAATGTAGAAAACGGCATTTTCTGAAGAATTTGAGTTTGCAAACCGGCAGAGCCGGTTTTACCAAGGAGGGAAATCAAATTCCACCCGAAATGCATATAAAATAATAGTGATTCTGATAACTAGAGCAAAAGTTATGGTCCTCTGAAGTTTGACTAAAAATCAGTCCAAATTTTTTTTGAAACCCTCAACACAGACCATACCAACTGCTCCAACTATTTTTCCCATGAAGTTCAATGTCTTAGAAGTGGGGGTAAAAAGTTTTAAGTCAAAACAAGCACCGTAGGTACCAGAACAAAAATCTTAAAAAATGAAGAAAAATCACAAAAAACATTACTGAAATGTAGAAAATGGCATTTTCTGGAGAATTTGAGTTTGCAAACCAGCAAAGCCAAATCCGACAAGGTGGGAAATTAAATTTCACCCGAAATGCATATAAAATAATAGTGATTCTGATAACTAGAGCAAAAGTTATGGTCCTCTGAAGTTTGACTAAAAATCAGTCCAAATTTTTTTTGAAACTCTCAACTCAGACCATACCAACTGCTCCAGCTATTTTTCCCATCAAGTTCAATGTCTTAGAAGTGGGGGTAAAAAGTTTTAAGTCAAAACAAGCACCGTAGGTACCAGAACAAAAATCTTAATAAATGTAGAAAAATCACAAAAAACATTACTGAAATGTAGAAAATGGCATTTTCTGGAGAATTTGAGTTTGCAAACCAGCAAAGCCAATTCCGACAAGGTGGGAAATCAAATTTCACGCGAAATGCATATAAAATAATAGTGATTCTGATAACCAGAGCAAAAGTTATGGTCCTCTGAAGTTTGACTAAAAATCAGTCCAAAATTTTTTTGAAACTCTCAACTCAGATCATACCAACTGCACCAGCTATTTTTCCCATCAAGTTCAATGTCTTAGAAGTGGGGGGAAAAATTTCAAGTCAAAACAAGCACCGTAGCTACCAGAACCAAAATCTCGAAAAAATGAAGAAAAATCACAAAAAACATTACTGAAATGTAGAAAATGGCATTTTCAGGAGAATTTGAGTTTGCAAACCAGCAAAGCCAATTCCGACAAGGTGGGAAATCAAATTTCACCCGAAATGCATATAAAATAATAGTGATTCTGATAACCAGAGCAAAAGTTATGGTCCTCTGAAGTTTGACTAAAAATCAGTCCAAAATTTTTTTGAAACTCTCAACTCAGACCATACCAACTGCACCAGCTATTTTTCCCATCAAGTTCAATGTCTTAGAAATGGGGGGAAAAAATTTCAAGTCAAAACAAGCACCGTAGCTATCAGAACAAAAATCTCGAAAAAATGAAGAAAAATCACAAAAAATATTGCTGAAATGTAGAAAATGGCATTTTCTAAAGAATTTGAGTTTGCAAATCGGCAGAGCCAGTTTTACCAAGGAGGGAAATCAAATTCCACCCGAAATGCATACAAAATAATAGTGATTCTGATAACTAGAGCAAAAGTTATGGTCCTCTGAAGTTTGACTAAAAATCAGTCCAAATTTTTTTTGAAACTCTCAACTCAGACCATACCAACTGCTCCAGCTATTTTTCCCATCAAGTTCAATGTCTTAGAAGTGGGGGTAAAAAGTTTTAAGTCAAAACAAGCAACGTAGGTACCAGAACAAAAATCTTAAAAAATGAAGAAAAATCACAAAAAACATTACTGAAATGTAGAAAATGGCATTTTCTAGAGAATTTGAGTTTGCAAACCAGCAAAGCCAATTCCGACAAGGTGGGAAATCAAATTTCACGCGAAATGCATATAAAATAATAGTGATTCTGATAACCAGAGCAAAAGTTATGGTCCTCTGAAGTTTGACTAAAAATCAGTCCAAAATTTTTTTGAAACTCTCAACTCAGATCATACCAACTGCACCAGCTATTTTTCCCATCAAGTTCAATGTCTTAGAAGTGGGGGGAAAAATTTCAAGTCAAAACAAGCACCGTAGCTACCAGAACCAAAATCTCGAAAAAATGAAGAAAAATCACAAAAAACATTACTGAAATGTAGAAAATGGCATTTTCAGGAGAATTTGAGTTTGCAAACCAGCAAAGCCAATTCCCACAAGGTGGGAAATCAAATTTCACCCGAAATGCATATAAAATAATAGTGATTCTGATAACCAGAGCAAAAGTTATGGTCCTCTGAAGTTTGACTAAAAATCAGTCCAAAATTTTTTTGAAACTCTCAACTCAGACCATACCAACTGCACCAGCTATTTTTCCCATCAAGTTCAATGTCTTAGAAGTGGGGGGAAAAAATTTCAAGTCAAAACAAGCACCGTAGCTACCAGAACAAAAATCTCGAAAAAATGAAGAAAAATCACAAAAAATATTGCTGAAATGTAGAAAATGGCATTTTCTGAAGAATTTGAGTTTGCAAATCGGCAGAGCCAGTTTTACCAAGGAGGGAAATCAAATTCCACCCGAAATGCATACAAAATAATAGTGATTCTGAGAACTAGAGCAAAAGTTATGGTCCTCTGAAGTTTGACTAAAAATCAGTCCAAATTTTTTTTGAAACTCTCAACTCAGACCATACCAACTGCTCCAGCTATTTTTCCCATCAAGTTCAATGTCTTAGAAGTGGGGGTAAAAAGTTTTAAGTCAAAACAAGCAACGTAGGTACCAGAACAAAAATCTTAAAAAATGAAGAAAAATCACAAAAAACATTACTGAAATGTAGAAAATGGCATTTTCTGGAGAATTTGAGTTTGCAAACCAGCAAAGCCAATTCCGACAAGGTGGGAAATCAAATTTCACGCGAAATGCATATAAAATAATAGTGATTCTGATAACCAGAGCAAAAGTTATGGTCCTCTGAAGTTTGACTAAAAATCAGTCCAAAATTTTTTTGAAACTCTCAAGTCAGATCATACCAACTGCACCAGCTATTTTTCCCATCAAGTTCAATGTCTTAGAAGTGGGGGGAAAAAATTTCAAGTCAAAACAACCGTAGCTACCAGAACCAAAATCTCGAAAAAATGAAGAAAAATCACAAAAAATATTGCTGAAATGTAGAAAATGGCATTTTCTGAAGAATTTGAGTTTGCAAATCGGCAGAGCCAGTTTTACCAAGGAGGGAAATCAAATTCCACCCGAAATGCATATAAAATAATAGTCATTCTGATAACTAGAGCAAAAGTTATGGTCCTCTGAAGTTTGACTAAAAATCAGTCCAAAATTTTTTTGAAACTCTCAACTCAGACCATACCAACTGCTCCAGCTATTTTTCCCATCAAGTTCAATGTCTTAGAAGTAGGGAGAAAAAATTTCAAGTCAAAACAAGCATCGTAGCTACCAGAACAAAAATCTCGAAAAAATGAAGAAAAATCACAAAAAATATTGCTGAAATGTAGAAAACGGCATTTTCTAAAGAATTTGAGTTTGCAAACCGGCAGAGCCAGTTTTACCAAGGAGGGAAATCAAATTCCACCCGAAATGCATATAAAATAATAGTGATTCTGATAACCAGAGCAAAAGTTGTGGTCCTCTGAAGTTCGACTAAAAATTAGTCTTAAATTTTTTTGAAACTCTCAACTCAGACCATACTAACTGCTTCAGCTATTTTTCCCATCAAGTTCAATCTCTTAGAAGTGGGGGTAAAAATTTCAATTCAAAACAAGCACCGTAACTACTAGAACAAAAATCTTAAAAAATGAAGAAAAATCACAAAAAAACATTACTGAAATGTAGAAAATGGCATTTTCTGGAGAATTTGAGTTTGCAAACCAGCAAAGCCAATTCCGACAAGGTGGGAAATATAATTCCACCCGAAATGCATATAAAATAATAGTGATTCTGATAACCAGAGCAAAAGTTATCGTCCTGTGAAGTTTGACTAAAAATCAGTCCAAAATTTTTTTGAAACTCTCAACTCAGACCATACCAACTGCTCCAGCTATTTTTCCCCTCAAGTTCAATGTCTTAGAAGTGGGGGAAAAAAATTTCAAGTCAAAACAAGCACCGTAGCTACCAGAACAAAAATGTCGAAAAAATTAAGAAAAATCACAAAAAATATTGCTGAAATGTAGAAAATGGCATTTTCTGAAGAATTTGAGTTTGCAAACCGGCAGAGCCAGTTTTACCAAGGAGGGAAATCAAATTCCACCCGAAATGCATATAAAATAATAGTGATTCTGATAACCAGAGGAAAAGTTAGATTGCTTGGTGGGGAGTTTTGTGAAAAAATGAAATTCGTGGTTTTTGTTATGTGAGGGTTGGAAAGGCCTACAAATGTCGCCAAATGAATACCATGAAATTCTTGGCGCACGAAAGTTTGAGTTCGGAGGGGTTTGCACATGGCCAAGGTTGTCGGTGCACCACGGCATAGCTAGATTGCTTGGTGGGGAGTTTTGTGAAAAAATGAGATTCGTGGTTTTTTAGATGTGAGGGTTGGAAATGCCTACAAATGTCTCCAAATGAATACCATGAAATTAATGGTGCACGAAAGTTTTGAGTTCGGATGGGTTTGCACATTGCCAAGGTTGTCGGTGCACCACGACAAAGCTAGATTGCTTGGTGGGGAGTTTTGTGAAAAAATGAAATTCGTGGTTTTTGAGATGTGAGGGTTGGAATGGCCTACAAATGTCCCCAAATGAATACCATTAAATTCTTGGTGCACTAAATTTTTGAGTTCGGAGGATTTTGTAAATGGCCAACTATGGCGGTGCACCACGGCATAGCTAGATCGCTTGATGTGGAATTATGTGAAAAAATGAAATTCACGACTTTTTAGATGTGAGGGTTGGAAAGGCCTACAAATGTCCCCAAATGAATACCATGAAATTCTTGGTGCGCGAACGTTTTGAGTTCGGAGGGTTTTGCACGTGGCCAAGGTTGTCGGTGCACGACGGCATAACTTGATTGCTTGGTGGGGAGTTTTGTGAAAAAATGAAATTCGTGGTTTTTGAGATATGAGGGTTGGAAAGGCCTACAAATGTCCCCAAATGAATACCATGAAATTTTTGGTGCACGAAAGTTTGAGTTCGGAGGGGTTTGCACATGGCCAAGGTTGTCGGTGCACCACGGCATAGCTAGATTGCTTGGTGGGGAGTTTTGTGAAAAAATGAAACTCGTGGTTTTTGAGATGTGAGTGTTGGAAAGGCCTAAAAACATCCCCAAATGAATACCATGAAATTCTTGGTGCACGAAAGTTTTGAGTTCGGAGGGTTTTCACGTGGCCAAGGTTGGCGGTGCACCACGACATAGGTAGATGGCTTGGTGGGGAGTTTTGTGAAAAAATGAAATTTCTGGTTTTTGACATGTGAGGGTTGGAATGGCCTACAAATGTCCCCAAATGAATACCATGAAATTCTTGGTGCACGAAAGTTTTGAGTTCAGAGAGGTTTGCACATGGCCAAGGTTGTCAGCGCACCACGACACAGGTAGATTGCTTGGTGGGGAGTTTTGTGAAAAAATGAGATTCGTGGTTTTTGAGATGTGAGGGTTGGAAATGCCTACAAATTGCGCCAAATGAATACCATGAAATTATTGGTGCACGAAAGTTCGAGTTCGGAGGGGTTTGCACATGGCCAAGGTTGTCGGTGCACCACGGCATAACTTGATTGCTTGGTGGGGAGTTTTGTGAAAAAATGAAATTCGTGGTTTTTGAGATGCGAGGGTTGGAAAGGCCTACAAATGTCCCCAAATGAAGACCATGAAATTCTTGGTGCACGAAAGTTTGAGTTCGGAGGGGTTTGCACATGGCCAAGGTTGTCGGTGCACCACGGCATAGCTAGATTGCTTGGAGGGGAGTTTTGTGAAAAAATGAAATTCGTGGTTTTTGAGATGTGAGGGTTGGAAAGGCCTAAAAACATCCCCAAATGAATACCATGAAATTCTTGGTGCACGAAAGTTTTGAGTTCGGAGGGTTTTGCACGTGGCCAAGGTTGGCGGTGCACCACGACATAGGTAGATGGCTTGGTGGGGAGTTTTGTGAAAAAATGAAATTCGTGGTTTTTGAGATGTGAGGGTTGGAAAGGCCTACAAATGTCCCCAAATGAATACCATGAAATTCTTGGTGCACGAAAGTTTTGAGTTCGGAGGGTTTTCACGTGGCCAAGGTTGGCGGTGCACACGACATAGGTAGATGGCTTGGTGGGGAGTTTTGTGAAAAAATAAAATTCGTGGTTTTTTAGATGTCAGGGTTGGAAAGGCCTACAAATGTCCCCAAATGAATACCATGAAATTCTGGGTGCACGAAAGTTTTGAGTTTGGAGGGTTTTCACGTGGCCAAGGTTGGCGGTGCACACGACATAGGTAGATGGCTTGGTGGGGAGTTTTGTGAAAAAATAAAATTCGTGGTTTTTTAGATGTCAGGGTTGGAAAGGCCTAAAAATGTGCCCAAATGAAGACCATGAAATTCTTGGTGCACGAAAATTTTGAGTTCGGAGGGGTTTGCAAATGGCCAAGGTTGGCGGTGCACCACGGCATAGGTAGATGGCTTGATGGGGAGTTTTGTGAAAAAATGAAATTCGTGGTTTTTGAGATTTGATGTTTGGAAAGGCCTACAAATGTCCCCAAATGAAGACCATGAAATTCTTGGTCCACGAAAGTTTGAGTTCGGAGGGGTTTGCACATGGCCAAGGTTGTCGGTGCACCACGGCATAGCTAGATTGCTTGGTGGTTTGAGATGTGAGGGTTGGAAAGGCCTACAAATGTCCCCAAATGAGTACTGTAAAAGTCTTGTGCATGATAGTTTTGAATTCGATGGAGTTTGCACTTGGCCAAGTTGGTCGGTGCACCGCGGCATAGCTAGATGGCTTGGTGGGGAGTTTTGCGAAAAAATGAAATTCGTGGTTTTTGAGATGTGAGGGTTGGAAAGGCCTACAAATGTCCCCAAATGAATACCATGAAATTCTTGGTGCACGAAAGTTTTGAGTTCGGAGGGGTTTGCACATGGCAAAGGTTGTCGGTGCAAGACGGCATAACTTGATTGCTTGGTGGGGAGTTTTGTGAAAAAATAAAATTCGTGGTTTTTGAGATATGAGGGTTGGAAAGGCCTACAAATGTCCCCAAATGAATACCATGAAATTTTTGGTGCACGAAAGTTTGAGTTCGGAGGGGTTTGCACATGGCCAGATTGTCGGTGCACCACGGCATATCTAGATTGCTTGGTGGGGAGTTTTGTGAAAAAATGAAATTCGTGGTTTTTGAGATGTGAGGGTTGGAAAGGCCTACAAATGTCCCCAAATGAATACCATGAATTTCTTGGTGCATGAAAGTTTGAGTTCGGAGGGGTTTGCACATGGCCAAGGTTGTCGGTGCACCACGGCATATCTAGATTGCTTGGTGGGGAGTTTTGTGAAAAAATGAAATTCGTGGTTTTTGAGATGGGAGGGTTGGAAAGGCCTTCAAATGTCCCCAAACGAATACCATGAAATTCTGGGTGCACGAAAGTTTTGAGTTTGGAGGGTTTTGCACATGCTCAAGGTTGGCGGTGCACCACGGCATAGCTGGATGGCTTGCTGGGGAGTTTTGTGAAAAAATGAAATTTGTGGTTTTTGACATGTGAGGGTTGGATTGGCCTACAAATGTCCCCAAATGAATACCATGAAATTCTTGGTGCACGAAAGTTTTGAGTTCGGAGATGTTTGCACATGGCCAAGGTTGCCGGTGCACCATGACACAGCTAGATTGCTTGGTGGGGAGTTTTGTGAAAAAATGAGATTCATGGTTTTTGAGATGTGAGGGTTGGAAATGCCTACAAATGTCTCCAAATGAATACCATGAAATTCTTGGTGCACGAAAGTTTGAGTTCGGAGGGGTTTGCACATGGCCAAGGTTGTCGGTGCACCACGGCATAGCTAGATTGCTTGGTGGGGAGTTTTGTGAAAAAATGAAATTCGTGGTTTTTGAGATGTGACGGTTGGAAAGGCCTACAAATGTCCCCAAATGAATACCATGAAATTCTGGGTGCACGAAAGTTTTGAGTTCGGAGGGTTTTGCACATGCTCAAGGTTGGCGGTGCACCACGGCATAGCTAGATGGCTTGATGGGGAGTTTTGTGAAAAAATGAAATTTGTGGTTTTTGACATGTGAGGGTTGGATTGGCCTACAAATGTCCCCAAATGAATACCATGAAATTCTTGGTGCACGAAAGTTTTGAGTTCGGAGATGTTTGCACACGGCCAAGGTTGCCGGTGCACCATGACACAGCTAGATTGCTTGGTGGGGAGTTTTGTGAAAAAATGAGATTCATGGTTTTTGAGATGTGAGGGTTGGAAATGCCTACAAATGTCCCAAAATGAATACCATTAAATTCTTGTTGCACTAAATTTTTGAGTTCGGAGGATTTTGTACATGGCCAACTATGGCGATGCACCACGGCATAGCTAGATCGCTTGATGTGGAGTTTTGTGAAAAAATGAAATACGCGATTTTTGAGATGTGAGGGTTGGAAAGGCCTACAAATGTCCCCAAATGAATACGATGAAATTATTGGTGCACGAAAGTTCGAGTTTGGAGGGGTTTGCACATGGCCAAGGTTATCGGTGCACCACGACATAACTTGATTGCTTGGTGGGGAGTTTTGTGAAAAAATGAAATTCGTGGTTTTTGAGATGTGAGGGTTGGAAAGGCCTACAAATGTCACCAAATGTATACCATGAAATTCTTGGTGCACGAAAGTTCGAGTTCGGAGGGGTTTGCACATGGCCAAGGTTGTCGGTGCACCACGGCATATCTAGATTGCTTGGTGGGGAGTTTTGTGAAAAAATGAAATTCGTGGTTTTTGAGATGTGAGGTTTGGAAAGGCCTACAAATGTCCCCAAATGAATACCATGAAATTCTTGGTCACGAAAGTTTTGAGTTCGGAGGGGTTTGCCCATGCCCATGGTTGGTGGTGCACCACGGCATATGTAGATGGCTTGATGGGGAGTTTTGTGAAAAAATGAAATTTGTGGTTTTTGACATGTGAGGGTTGGAATGGCCTACAAATGTCCCCAAATGAATACCATGAAATTCTTGGTGCACGAAAGTTTTGAGTTCGGAGAGGTTTGCACATGGCCAACGTTGTCGGCGCACCACAACACAATTAGATTGCTTGGTGGGGAGTTTTGTGAAAAAATGAAATTCGTGGTTTTTGATATGTGAGGGTTGGAAAGGCCTACAAATGTCGCCAAATGAATACCATGAAATTCTTGGTGCACGAAAGTTTGGGTTCGGAGGGGTTTGCACATGGCCAAGGTTGTCGGTGCACCACGGCATAACTTGATTGCTTGGTGGGAAGTTTTGTGAAAAAATGAGATTCGTGGTTTTTGAGATGTGAGGGTTGGAAATGCCTACAAATGTCTCCAAATGAATACCATGAAATTATTGGTGCACGAAAGTTTTGAGTTCGGATGGATTTGCACATGGCCAAGGTTGTCAGTGCACCACGACAAAGCTAGATTGCTTGGTGGGGAGTTTTGTGAAAAAATGAAATTCGTGGTTTTTGAGATGTGAGGGTTGGAATGGCCTACAAATGTCCCCAAATGAATACCATTAAATTCTTGGTGCACTAAATTTTTGAGTTCGGAGGATTTTGTACATGGCCAACTATGGCGGTGCACCACGGCATAGCTAGATCGCTTTATGTGGAATTATGTGAAAAAATTAAATTCACGATTTTTTAGATGTGAGGGTTGGAAAGGCCTACAAATGTCCCCCAATGAATACCATGAAATTCTTGGTGCGCGAACGTTTTGAGTTCGGAGGGTTTTGCACGTGGCCAAGGTTGTCGGTGCACGACGGCATAACTTGATTGCTTGGTGGGGAGTTTTGTGAAAAAATGAAATTCGTGGTTTTTGAGATATGAGGGTTGGAAAGGCCTACAAATGTCCCCAAATGAATACCATGAAATTTTTGGTGCACGAAAGTTTGAGTTCGGAGGGGTTTGCACATGGCCAAGGTTGTCGGTGCACCACGGCATAGCTAGATTGCTTGGTGGGGAGTTTTGTGAAAAAATGAAATTCGTGGTTTTGAGATGTGAGGGTTGGAAAGGCCTAAAAACATCCCCAAATGAATACCATGAAATTCTTGGTGCACGAAAGTTTTGAGTTCGGAGGGTTTTCACGTGCCCAAGGTTGGCGGTGCACCACGACATAGGTAGATGGCTTGGTGGGGAGTTTTGTGAAAAAATGAAATTCGTGGTTTTTGAGATGTCAGGGTTGGAAAGGCCTAAAAATGTGCCCAAATGAAGACCATGAAATTCTTAGTGCATGAAAGTTTGAGTTATGTGGGGTTTGCATATGGCCAAGGTTGTCGGCGCACCACGGCTCAGCTAGATTGCTTGGTGGGGACTTTTGTGAAAAAATGAAATTCGTGGTTTTTGAGATGTAAGGGTTGCAAAAGGCCTACAAATGTCCCCAAATGAATACCATGAAAATCATGGTGCACGAAAATTTTGAGTTCGGAGTGTTTTGCACACGGCAAGAGTTGGCGGTGCACCACGGCATAGGTAGATGGCATGGTGGGGAGTTTTGTGAAAAAATGAAATTCGTGGTTTTTAAGATGTGAGGGTTAGAAAGGCCTACAAATGTCCCCTAATGAATACCATGAAATTCTTGGTGCATGAAAATTTTGAGTTCGGAGGGGTTTGCAAATGGCCAAGGTTGGCGGTGCCCCACGGCATAGGTAGATGGCTTGATGGGGAGTTTTGTGAAAAAATGAAATTCGTGGTTTTTGAGATGTGATGTTTGGAAAGGCCTACAAATGTCCCCAAATGAAGACCATGAAATTCTTGGTGCACGAAAATTTTGAGTTCGGAGGGGTTTGCAAATGGCCAAGGTTGGCGGTGCACCACGGCATAGGTAGATGGCTTAATGGGGAGTTTTGTGAAAAAATGAAATTCGTGGTTTTTGAGATGTGATGTTTGGAAAGGCCTACAAATGTCCCCAAATGAAGACCATGAAATTCTTGGTCCACGAAAGTTTGAGTTCGGAGGGGTTTGCACATGGCCAAGGTTGTCGGTGCACCACGGCATAGCTAGATTGCTTGGTGGTTTGAGATGTGAGGGATTGAAAGGCCTACAAATGTCCCCAAATGAGTACTGTAAAAGTCTTGTGCATGATAGTTTTGAATTCGATGGAGTTTGCACTTGGCCAAGTTGGTCGGTGCACCGCGGCATAGCTAGATGGCTTGGTGGGGAGTTTTGTGAAAAAATGAAATTCGTGGTTTTTGAGATGTGAGGGTTGGAAAGGCCTACAAATGTCCCCAAATGAATACCATGAAATTCTTGGTGCACGAAAGTTTTGAGTTCGGAGGGGTTTGCACATGGCAAAGGTTGTCGGTGCAAGACGGCATAACTTGATTGCTTGGTGGGGAGTTTTGTGAAAAAATAAAATTCGTGGTTTTTGAGATATGAGGGTTGGAAAGGCCTACAAATGTCCCCAAATGAATACCATGAAATTTTTGGTGCACGAAAGTTTGAGTTCGGAGGGGTTTGCACATGGCCAGATTGTCCGTGCACCACGGCATATCTAGATTGCTTGGTGGGGAGTTTTGTGAAAAAATGAAATTCGTGGTTTTTGAGATGTGAGGGTTGGAAAGGCCTACAAATGTCCCCAAATGAATACCATGAAATTCTTGGTGCATGAAAGTTTGAGTTCGGAGGGGTTTGCACATGGCCAAGGTTGTCGGTGCACCACGGCATATCTAGATTGCTTGGTGGGGAGTTTTGTGAAAAAATGAAATTCGTGGTTTTTGAGATGTGAGGGTTGGAAAGGCCTACAAATGTCCCCAAACGAATACCATGAAATTCTGGGTGCACGAAAGTTTTGAGTTCGGAGGGTTTTGCACATGCTCAAGGTTGGCGGTGCACCACGGCATAGCTAGATGGCTTGATGGGGAGTTTTGTGAAAAAATGAAATTTGTGGTTTTTGACATGTGAGGGTTGGATTGGCCTACAAATGTCCCCAAATGAATACCATGAAATTCTTGGTGCACGAAAGTTTTGAGTTCGGAGATGTTTGCACACGGCCAAGGTTGCCGGTGCACCATGACACAGCTAGATTGCTTGGTGGGGAGTTTTGTGAAAAAATGAGATTCATGGTTTTTGAGATGTGAGGGTTGGAAATGCCTACAAATGTCCCCAAATGAATACCATTAAATTCTTGGTGCACTAAATTTTTGAGTTCGGAGGATTTTGTACATGGCCAACTATGGCGATGCACCACGGCATAGCTAGATCGCTTGATGTGGAGTTTTGTGAAAAAATGAAATACGCGATTTTTGAGATGTGAGGGTTGGAAAGGCCTACAAATGTCCCCAAATGAATACGATGAAATTATTGGTGCACGAAAGTTCGAGTTTGGAGGGGTTTGCACATGGCCAAGGTTGTCGGTGCACCACAACATAACTTGATTGCTTGGTGGGGAGTTTTGTGAAAAAATGAAATTCGTGGTTTTTGAGATGTGAGGGTTGGAAAGGCCTACAAATGTCACCAAATGTATACCATGAAATTCTTGGTGCACGAAAGTTCGAGTTCGGAGGGGTTTGCACATGGCCAAGGTTCTCGGTGCACCACGGCATATCTAGATTGCTTGGTGGGGAGTTTTGTGAAAAAATGAAATTCGTGGTTTTTGAGATGTGAGGGTTGGAAAGGCCTACAAATGTCCCCAAATGAATACCATGAAATTCTTGGTCACGAAAGTTTTGAGTTCGGAGGGGTTTGCCCATGCCCATGGTTGGCGGTGCACCACGGCATATGTAGATGGCTTGATGGGGAGTTTTGTGAAAAAATGAAATTTGTGGTTTTTGACATGTGAGGGTTGGAATGGCCTACAAATGTCCCCAAATGAATACCATGAAATTCTTGGTGCACGAAAGTTTTGAGTTCGGAGAGGTTTGCACATGGCCAACGTTGTCGGCGCACCACAACACAACTAGATTGCTTGGTGGGGAGTTTTGTGAAAAAATGAAATTCGTGGTTTTTGATATGTGAGGGTTGGAAAGGCCTACAAATGTCGCCAAATGAATACCATGAAATTCTTGGTGCACGAAAGTTTGAGTTCGGAGGGGTTTGCACATGGCCAAGGTTGTCGGTGCACCACGGCACAACTTGATTGCTTGGTGGGGAGTTTTGTGAAAAAATGAGATTCGTGGTTTTTGAGATGTGAGGGTTGGAAATGCCTACAAATGTCTCCAAATGAATACCATGAAATTATTGGTGCACGAAAGTTTTGAGTTCGGATGGATTTGCACATGGCCAAGGTTGTCAGTGCACCACGACAAAGCTAGATTGCTTGGTGGGGAGTTTTGTGAAAAAATGAAATTCGTGGTTTTTGAGATGTGAGGGTTGGAATGGCCTACAAATGTCCCCAAATGAATACCATTAAATTCTTGGTGCACTAAATTTTTGAGTTCGGAGGATTTTGTACATGGCCAACTATGGCGGTGCACCACGGCATAGCTAGATCGCTTCATGTGGAATTATGTGAAAAAATGAAATTCACGATTTTTTAGATGTGAGGGTTGGAAAGGCCTACAAATGTCCCCAAATGAATACGATGAAATTCTTGGTGCGCGAACGTTTTGAGTTCGGAGGGTTTTGCACGTGGCCAAGGTTGTCGGTGCACGACGGCATAACTTGATTGCTTGGTGGGGAGTTTTGTGAAAAAATGAAATTCGTGGTTTTTGAGATATGAGGGTTGGAAAGGCCTACAAATGTCCCCAAATGAATACCATGAAATTTTTGGTGCACGAAAGTTTGAGTTCGGAGGGGTTTGCACATGGCCAAGGTTGTCGGTGCACCACGGCATAGCTAGATTGCTTGGTGGGGAGTTTTGTGAAAAAATGAAATTCGTGGTTTTGAGATGTGAGGGTTGGAAAGGCCTAAAAACATCCCCAAATGAATACCATGAAATTCTTGGTGCACGAAAGTTTTGAGTTCGGAGGGTTTTCACGTGGCCAAGGTTGGCGGTGCACCACGACATAGGTAGATGGCTTGGTGGGGAGTTTTGTGAAAAAATGAAATTCGTGGTTTTTGAGATGTCAGGGTTGGAAAGGCCTAAAAATGTGCCCAAATGAAGACCATGAAATTCTTAGTGCATGAAAGTTTGAGTTCTGTGGGGTTTGCATATGGCCAAGGTTGTCGGCGCACCACGGCTCAACTAGATTGCTTGGTGGGGACTTTTGTAAAAAAATGAAATTCGTGGTTTTTGAGATGTAAGGGTTGCAAAAGGCCTACAAATGTCCCCAAATGAATACCATGAAAATCATGGTGCACGAAAATTTTGAGTTCGGAGTGTTTTGCACACGGCAAGGGTTGGCGGTGCACCACGGCATAGGTAGATGGCATGGTGGGGAGTTTTGTGAAAAAATGAAATTCGTGGTTTTTAAGATGTGAGGGTTAGAAAGGCCTACAAATGTCCCCTAATGAATACCATGAAATTCTTGGTGCACGAAAATTTTGAGTTCGGAGGGGTTTGCAAATGGCCAAGGTTGGCGGTGCCCCACGGCATAGGTAGATGGCTTGATGGGGAGTTTTGTGAAAAAATGAAATTCGTGGTTTTTGAGATGTGATGTTTGGAAAGGCCTACAAATGTCCCCAAATGAAGACCATGAAATTCTTGGTCCACGAAAGTTTGAGTTCGGAGGGGTTTGCACATGGCCAAGGTTGTCGGTGCACCACGGCATAGCTAGATTGCTTGGTGGTTTGAGATGTGAGGGTTGGAAAGGCCTACAAATGTCTCCAAATGAGTACTGTAAAAGTCTTGGTGCACGATAGTTTTGAATTGGATGGAGTTTGCACTTGGCCAAGTTGGTCGGTGCACCGCGGCATAGCTAGATGGCTTGGTGGGGAGTTTTGTGAAAAAATGAAATTCGTGGTTTTTGAGATGTGAGGGTTGGAAAGGCCTACAAATGTCCCCAAATGAATACCATGAAATTCTTGGTGCACGAAAGTTTTGAGTTCGGAGGGGTTTGCACATGGCAAAGGTTGTCGGTGCACGACGGCATAACTTGATTGCATGGTGGGGAGTTTTGTGAAAAAATGAAATTCGTGGTTTTTGAGATATGAGGGTTGGAAAGGCCTACAAATGTCCCCAAATGAATACCATGAAATTTTTGGTGCACGAAAGTTTGAGTTCGGAGGGGTTTGCACATGGCCAAGGTTGTCGGTGCACTACGGCATATCTAGATTGCTTGGTGGGGAGTTTTGTGAAAAAATGAAATTCATGGTTTTTGAGATGTGAGGGTTGGAAAGGCCTACAAATGTCCCCAAATGAATACCATGAAATTCTTGGTCACGAAAGTTTTGAGTTCGGAGGGGTTTGCCCATGCCCATGGTTGGCGGTGCACCACGGCATAGGTAGATGGGTTGATGGGGAGTTTTGTGAAAAAATGAAATTTGTGGTTTTTGACATGTGAGGGTTGGAATGGCCTACAAATGTCCCCAAATGAATACCATGAAATTCTTGGTGCACGAAAGTTTTGAGTTCAGAGAGGTTTGCACATGGCCAAGGTTGTCGGCGCACCACGACACAGGTAGATTGCTTGGTGGGGAGTTTTGTGAAAAAACGAGATTCGTGGTTTTTGAGATGTGAGGGTTGGAAATGGCCTACAAATGTCCCCAAATGAATACCATTAAATTCTTGGTGCACTAAATTTTTGAGTTCGGAGGATTTTCTACATGGCCAAGTATGGCGGTGCACCACGGCATAGCTAGATCGCTTGATGTGGAGTTTTGTGAAAAAATGAAATTCGCGATTTTTGAGATGTGAGGGTTGGAAAGGCCTACAAATGTCCCCAAATGAATACGATGAAATTATTGGTGCACGAAAGTTCGAGTTCGGAGGGGTTTGCACATGGCAAAGGTTGTCGGTGCACCACGGCATAACTTGATTGCTTGGTGGGGAGTTTTGTGAAAAAATGAAATTCGTGGTTTTTAAGATGTGAGGGTTGGAAAGGCCTACAAATGTCCCCAAATGAAGACCATGAAATTCTTGGTGCACGAAAGTTTGAGTTCGGAGGGGTTTGCACATGGCCAAGGTTGTCGGTGCACCACGGCATAGCTAGATTGCTTGGTGGGGAGTTTTGTGAAAAAATGAAATTCGTGGTTTTTGAGATGTGAGGGTTCGAAAGGCCTAAAAACATCCCCAAATGAATACCATGAAATTCTTGGTGCACGAACGTTTTGAGTTCGGAGGGTTTTCGCGTGGCCAAGGTTGGCGGTGCACCACGACAAAGCTAGATTGCTTGGTGGGGAGTTTTGTGAAAAAATGAAATTCGTGGTTTTTCAGATGTGAGGGTTGGAATGGCCTATAAATGTCGCCAAATGAATACCATTAAATTCTTGGTGCACTAAATTTTTGAGTTCGGAGGATTTTCTACATGGCCAAGTATGGCGGTGCGCCACGGCATAGCTAGATCGCTTGATGTGGAGTTTTGTGAAAAAATGAAATTCGCGATTTTTGAGATGTGAGGGTTGGAAAGGCCTACAAATGTCCCCAAATGAATACGATGAAATTATTGGTGCACGAAAGTTCGAGTTCGGAGGGGTTTGCACATGGCCAAGGTTGTTGGTGCACCACGGCATAACTTGATTGCTTGGTGGGGAGTTTTGTGAAAAAATGAAATTCGTGGTTTTTGAGATGTGAGGGTTGGAAAGGCCTACAAATGTCCCCAAATGAAGACCATGAAATTCTTGGTGCACGAAAGTTTGAGTTCGGAGGGGTTTGCCCATGCCCATGGTTGGCGGTGCACCACGGCATAGGTAGATGGCTTGATGGGGAGTTTTGTGAAAAAATGAAATTTGTGGTTTTTGACATGTGAGGGTTGGAATGGCCTACAAATGTCCCCAAATGAATACCATGAAATTCTTGGTGCACGAAAGTTTTGAGTTCGGAGAGGTTTGCACATGGCCAAGGTTGTCGGCGCACCACAACACAACTAGATTGCTTGGTGGGGAGTTTTGTGAAAAAAATGAAATTCGTGGTTTTTGATATGTGAGGGTTGGAAAGGCCTACAAATGTCGCCAAATGAATACCATGAAATTCTTGGTGCATGAAAGTTTGAGTTCGGAGGGGTTTGCACATGGCCAAGATTGTTGGTGCACCACGGCATAGATAGATTGCTTGGTGGGGAGTTTTGTGAAAAAATGAAATTCGTGGTTTTTGAGATGTGAGGGTTGGAATGGCCTACAAATGTCCCCAAATGAATACCATTAAATTCTTGGTGCACTAAATTTTTGAGTTCGGAGGATTTTGTACATGGCCAACTATGGCGGTGCACCACGACATAGCTAGATCGCTTGATGTGGAGTTATGTGAAAAAATGAAATTCACGATTTTTTAGATGTGAGGGTTGGAAAGGCCTACAAATGTCCCCAAATGAATACGATGAAATTATTGGTGCACGAAAGTTCGAGTTCGGAGGGGTTTGCACATGGCCAAGGTTGTCGGTGCACCACGGCATAACTTGATTGCTTGGTGGGGAGTTTTGTGAAAAAATGAAATTCGTGGTTTTTGAGATGTGAGGGTTGGAAAGGCCTACAAATGTCCCCAAATGAAGACCATGAAATTCTTGGTGCACGAAAGTTTGAGTTCGGAGGGGTTTGCACATGGCCAAGGTTGTCGGTGCACCACGGCATAACTAGATTGCTTGGTGGGGAGTTTTGTGAAAAAATGAAATTCGTGGTTTTTGAGATGTGAGGGTTGGAAAGGCCTAAAAACATCCCCAAATGAATACCATGAAATTCTTGGTGCACGAACGTTTTGAGTTCGGAGGGTTTTCACGTGGCCAAGGTTGGCGGTGCACCACGACAAAGGTAGATGGCTTGGTGGGGAGTTTTGTGAAAAAATGAAATTCGTGGTTTTTGAGATGTCAGGGTTGGAAAGGCCTAAAAATGTGCCCAAATGAATACCATGAAATTCTTGGTGCACGAAAGTTTTGAGTTCAGAGAGGTTTGCACATGGCCAAGGTTGTCGGCGCACCACGACACAGGTAGATTGCTTGGTGGGGAGTTTTGTGAAAAAATGAGATTCATTGTTTTTGAGATGTGAGGGTTGGAAATGCCTACAAATGTCGCCAAAAGAATACCATGAAATTATTGGTGCACGAAAGTTTTGAGTTCAGAGAGGTTTGCACATGGCCAAGGTTGTCGGCGCACCACGACACAGGTAGATTGCTTGGTGGGGAGTTTTGTGAAAAAATGAGATTCATTGTTTTTGAGATGTGAGGGTTGGAAATGCCTACAAATGTCGCCAAAAGAATACCATGAAATTATTGGTGCACGAAAGTTTTGAGTTCGGATGGGTTTGCACATGGCCAAGGTTGTCGGTGCACCACGACAAAGCTAGATTGCTTGGTGGGGAGTTTTGTGAAAAAATGAAATTCGCGATTTTTGAGATGTGAGGGTTGGAAAGGCCTACAAATGTCCCCAAATGAAGACCATGAAATTCTTGGTGCAAGAAAGTTTGAGTTCGGAGGGGTTTGCACATGCCCAAGGTTGTCGGTGCACCACGACATAGCTATATTGCTTGGTGGGGAGTTTTGTGAAAAAATGAAATTCGTGGTTTTTGAGATGTGAGGGTTGGAAAGGCCTAAAAACATCCCCAAATGAATACCATGAAATTCTTGGTGCACGAACGTTTTCAGTTCGGAGGGTTTTCACGTGGCCAAGGTTGGCGGTGCACCACGACATAGGTAGATGGCTTGGTGGGGAGTTTTGTGAAAAAATGAAATTCGTGGTTTTTGAGATGTCAGGGTTGGAAAGGCCTAAAAATGTGACCAAATGAATACCATGAAATTCTTGGTGCACGAAAGTTTTGAGTTCAGAGAGGTTTGCACATGGCTAAGGTTGTCGGCGCACCAAGACACAGGTAGATTGCTTGGTGGGGAGTTTTGTGAAAAAATGAGATTCGTGGTTTTTGAGATGTGAGGGTTGGAAATGCCTACAAATGTCGCCAAATGAATACCATGAAATTCTTGGTGCACGAAAGTTTTGAGTTCGGATGTGTTTGCACATGGCCAAGGTTGTCGGTGCACCACGACAAAGCTAGATTGCTTGGTGGAGAGTTTTGCGAAAAAATGAAATTCGTGGTTTTTTAGATGTGAGGGTTGGAATGACCTACAAATGTCCCCAAATGAATACCATTAAATTCTTGGTGCACTAAATTTTTGAGTTCGGAGGATTTTGTACATGGTCAACTATGGCGGTGCACCACGGCATAGCTAGATCGCTTGATGTGGAATTATGTGAAAAAATGAAATTCACGATTTTTTAGATGTGAGGGTTAGAAAGGCCTACATATGTCCCCAAATGAATACCATGAAATTCTTGGTGCGCGAACGTTTGGAGTTCGGAGGGTTTTGCACGTGGCCAAGGTTATCGGTGCACGACGGCATAACTTGATTGCTTGGTGGGGAGTTTTGTGAAAAAATGAAATTCGTGGTTTTTGAGATATGAGGGTTGGAAAGGCCTACAAATGTCCCCAAATGAATACCATGAAATTTTTGGTGCACGAAAGTTTGAGTTCGGAGGGGTTTGCACATGGCCAAGGTTGTCGGTGCACCACGGCATAGCTAGATTGCTTGGTGGGGAGTTTTATGAAAAAATGAAATTCGTGGTTTTTGAGATGTGAGGGTTGGAAAGGCCTAAAAACATCCCCAAATGAATACCATGAAATTCTTGGTCCACGAAAGTTTGAGTTCGGAGGGGTTTGCACATGGCCAAGGTTGGCGGTGCACCACGGCATAGCTAGATTGCTTGGTGGTTTGATATGTGAGGGTTGGAAAGGCCTACAAATGTCCCCAAATGAGTACTGTAAAAGTCTTGGTGCACGATAGTTTTGAATTCGATGGAGTTTGCACTTGGCCAAGTTGGTCGGTGCACCGCGGCATAGCTAGATGGCTTGGTGGGGAGTTTTGTGAAAAAATGAAATTCGTGGTTTTTGAGATGTGAGGGTTGGAAAGGCCTACAAATGTCCCCAAATGAATACCATGAAATTCTTGGTGCACGAAAGTTTTGAGTTCGGAGGGGTTTGCACATGGCAAAGGTTGTCAGTGCACGACGGCATAACTTGATTGCTTGGTGGGGAGTTTTGTGAAAAAATGAAATTCGTGGTTTTTGAGATATGAGGGTTGGAAAGGCCTACAAATGTCCCCAAATGAATACCATGAAATTTTTGGTGCACGAAAGTTTGAGTTCGGAGGGGTTTGCACATGGCCAGATTGTCGGTGCACCACGACATATCTAGATTGCTTGGTAGGGAGTTTTGTGAAAAAATGAAATTCGTGGTTTTTGAGATGTGAGGGTTGGAAAGGCCTACAAATGTCCCCAAATGAATACCATGAAATTCTTGGTGCACGAAAGTTTGAGTTCGAAGGGGTTTGCACATGGCCAAGGTTGTCGGTGCACCACGGCATAGCTAGATTGCTTGGTGGTTTGATATGTGAGGGTTGGAAAGGCCTACAAATGTCCCCAAATGAGTACTGTAAAAGTCTTGGTGCACGATAGTTTTGAATTGGATGGAGTTTGCACTTGGCCAAGTTGGTCGGTGCACCGCGGCATAGCTAGATGGCTTGGTGGGGAGTTTTGTGAAAAAATGAAATTCGTGGTTTTTGAGATGTGAGGGTTGGAAAGGCCTACAAATGTCCCCAAATGAATACCATGAAATTCTTGGTGCACGAAAGTTTTGAGTTCGGAGGGGTTTGCACATGGCAAAGGTTGTCGGTGCACGACAGCATAACTTGATTGCTTGGTGGGGAGTTTTGTGAAAAAATGAAATTCGTGGTTTTTGAGATATGAGGGTTGGAAAGGCCTACAAATGTCCCCAAATGAATACCATGAAATTTTTGGTGCACGAAAGTTTGAGTTCGGAGGGGTTTGCACATGGCCAGATTGTCGGTGCACCACGGCATATCTAGATTGCTTGGTAGGGAGTTTTGTGAAAAAATGAAATTCGTGGTTTTTGAGATGTGAGGGTTGGAAAGGCCTACAAATGTCCCCAAATGAATACCATGAAATTCTTGGTGCATGAAAGTTTGAGTTCGGAGGGGTTTGCACATGGCCAAGGTTGTCGCTGCACCACGACATATCTAGATTGCTTGGTGGGGAGTTTTGTGAAAAAATGAAATTCGTGGTTTTTGAGATGTGAGGGTTGGAAAGGCCTACAAATGTCCCCAAACGAATACCATGAAATTCTGGGTGCACGAAAGTTTTGAGTTCGGAGGGTTTTGCACATGCTCAAGGTTGGCGGTGCACCACGGCATAGCTGGATGGCTTGATGGGGAGTTTTGTGAAAAAATGAAATTTGTGGTTTTTGACATGTGAGGGTTGGAAAGGCCTACAAATGTCCCCAAATGAATACGATGAAATTATTGGTGCACGAAAGTTCGAGTTTGGAGGGGTTTGCACATGGCCAAGGTTGTCGGTGCACCACGGCATAGCTAGATCGCTTGATGTGGAGTTTTGTGAAAAAATGAAATTCGCGATTTTTGAGATGTGAGGGTTGGAAAGGCCTACAAATGTCCCCAAATGAATACCATGAAATTCTTGGTGCATGAAAGTTTGAGTTCGGAGGGGTTTGCACATGGCCAAGGTTGTCGGTGCACCACGACATATCTAGATTGCTTGGTGGGGAGTTTTGTGAAAAAATGAAATTCGTGGTTTTTGAGATGTGAGGGTTGGAAAGGCCTACAAATGTCCCCAAACGAATACCATGAAATTCTGGGTGCACGAAAGTTTTGAGTTCGGAGGGTTTTGCACATGCTCAAGGTTGGAGGTGCACCACGGCATAGCTGGATGGCTTGATGGGGAGTTTTGTGAAAAAATGAAATTTGTGGTTTTTGACATGTGAGGGTTGGATTGGCCTACAAATGTCCCCAAATGAATACCATGAAATTCTTGGTGCACGAAAGTTTTGAGTTCGGAGATGTTTGCACATGGCCAAGGTTGCCGGTGCACCACGACACAGCTAGATTGCTTGGTGGGGAATTTTGTGAAAAAATGAGATTCATGGTTTTTAAGATGTGAGGGTTGGAAATGCCTACAAATGTCTCCAAATGAATACCATGAAATTCTTGGTGCACGAAAGTTTGAGTTCGAAGGGGTTTGCACATGGCCAAGGTTGTCGGTGCACCACGGCATAGCTAGATTGCTTGGTGGTTTGATATGTGAGGGTGGGAAAGGCCTACAAATGTCCCCAAATGAGTACTGTAAAAGTCTTGATGCACGATAGTTTTGAATTGGATGGAGTTTGCACTTGGCCAAGTTGGTCGGTGCACCGCGGCATAGCTAGATGGCCTGGTGGGGAGTTTTGCGAAAAAATGAAATTCGTTGTTTTTGAGATGTGAGGGTTGGAAAGGCCTACTAATGTCCCCAAATGAATACCATGAAATTCTTGGTGCACGAAAGTTTTTAGTTCGGAGGGGTTTGCACATGGCAAAGGTTGTCGGTGCACGACGGCATAACTTGATTGCTTGGTGGGGAGTTTTGTGAAAAAATGAAATTCGTGGTTTTTGAGATATGAAGGTTGGAAAGGCCTACAAATGTCCCCAAATGAATACCATGAAATTTTTGGTGCACGAAAGTTTGAGTTCGGAGGGGTTTGCACATGGCCAAGGTTGTCGGTGCACCACGGCATATCTAGATTACTTGGTGGGGAGTTTTGTGAAAAAATGAAATTCGTGGTTTTTGAGATGTGAGGGTTGGAAAGGCCTACAAATGTCCCCAAATGAATACCATGAAATTCTTGGTCACGAAAGTTTTGAGTTCGGAGGGGTTTGCCCATGCCCATGGTTGGCGGTGCACCACGGCATAGGTAGATGGCTTGATGGGGAGTTTTGTGAAAAAATGAAATTTGTGGTTTTTGACATGTGAGGGTTGGAATGGCCTACAAATGTCCCCAAATGAATACCATGAAATTCTTGGTGCACGAAAGTTTTGAGTTCGGAGAGGTTTGCACATGGCCAAGGTTGTCGGCGCACCACAACACAGCTAGATTGCTTGGTGGGGAGTTTTGTGAAAAAATGAAATTCGTGGTTTTTGATATGTGAGGGTTGGAAAGGCCTACAAATGTCGCCAAATGAATACCATGAAATTCTTGGTGCACGAAAGTTTGAGTTCGGAGGGGTTTGCACATGGCCAAGGTTGTTGGTGCACCACGGCATAGCTAGATTGCTTGGTGGGGAGTTTTGTGAAAAAATGAGATTCGTGGTTTTTGAGATGTGAGGGTTGCAAATGCCTACAAATGTCTCCAAATGAATACCATGAAATGATTGGTGCACGAAAGTTTTGAGTTCGGATGGGTTTGCACATGGCCAAGGTTGTCGGTGCACCACGACAAAGCGAGATTGCTTGGTGGGGAGTTTTGTGAAAAAATGAAATTCGTGGTTTTGAGATGTGAGGGTTGGAATGGCCTACAAATGTCCCCAAATGAATACCATTAAATTCTTGGTGCACTAAATTTTTGAGTTCGGAGGATTTCGTACATGACCAACTATGGCGGTGCACCACGGCATAGCTAGATCGCTTGATGTGGAGTTATGTGAAAAAATGAAATTCACGATTTTTTAGATGTGAGGGTTGGAAAGGCCTACAAATGTCCCATAATGAATACCATGAAATTCTTGGTGCGCGAACGTGTTGAGTTCGGAGGGTTTTGCACATGGCCAAGGTTGTCGGTGCACCACGGCATAGCTAGATTGCTTGGTGGGGAGTTTTGTGAAAAAATGAAATTCGTGGTTTTTGAGATGTGAGGGTTGGAAAGGCCTAAAAACATCCCCAAATGAATACCATGAAATTCTTGGTGCACGAACGTTTTGAGTTCGGAGGGTTTTCACGTGGCCAAGGTTGGCGGTGCACCACGACATAGGTAGATGGCTTGGTGGGGAGTTTTATGAAAAAATGAAATTCGTGGTTTTTGAGATGTCAGGGTTGGAAAGGCCTAAAAATGTGCCCAAATGAAGACCATGAAATTCGTAGTGCATGAAAGTTTGAGTTCTGTGGGGTTTGCATATGGTCAAGGTTGTCGGCGCACCACGGCTCAGCTAGATTGCTTGGTGGGGACTTTTGTGAAAAAATGAAATTTGTGGTTTTTGAGATGTAAGGGTTGCAAAAGGCCTACAAATGTCCCCAAATGAATACCATGAAAATCATGGTGCACGAAAGTTTTGAGTTCGGAGTGTTTTGCACACGGCAAGGGTTGGCGGTGCACCATGGCATAGGTAGATGGCTTGGTGGGGAGTTTTGTGAAAAAATGAAATTTGTGGTTTTTAAGATGTGAGGGTTAGAAAGGCTTAGAAATGTCCCCTAATGAATACCATGAAATTCTTGGTGTACGAAAGTTTTGAGTTTGGAGGGGTTTGCAAATGGCCAAGGTTGGCGGTGCACCACGGCATAGGTAGATGGCTTGATGGGGAGTTTTGTGAAAAAATGAAATTCGTGGTTTTTGAGATGTGATGTTTGGAAAGGCCTACAAATGTCCCCAAATGAAGACCATGAAATTCTTGGTCCACGAAAGTTTGAGTTCGGAGGGGTTTGCACATGGCCAAGGTTGTCGATGCACCACGGCATAGCTGGATGGATTGATGGGGAGTTTTGTGAAAAAGTGAAATTTGTGGTTTTTGACATGTGAGGGTTGGATTGGCCTATAAATGTCCCCAAATGATTACCATGAAATTCTTGGTGCACGAAAGTTTTGAGTTCGGAGGGTTTTCACGTGGCCAAGGTTGGCGGTGCACCACGACATAGGTAGATGGCTTGGTGGGGAGTGTTGTGAAAAAATGAAATTCGTGGTTTTTGAGATGTGAGGGTTGGAAAGGCCTAAAAATGTGCCCAAATGAAGACCATGAAATTCTTGGTGCATGAAAGTTTGAGTTCTGTGGGGTTTACATATGGCCAACGTTGTCGGCGCACCACGGCACAGCTAGATTGCTTGGTGGGGACTTTTGTGAAAAAATGAAATTCGTGGTTTTTGAGATGTAAGGGTTGCAAAACGCCTACAAATGTCCCCAAATGAATACCATGAAAATCATGGTGCACGAAAGTTTTGAGTTCGGAGTGTTTTGCACACGGCAAGGGTTGGCGGTGCACCATGGCATAGGTAGATGGCTTGGTGGGGAGTTTTGTGAAAAAATGAAATTCGTGGTTTTTAAGATGTGAGGGTTAGAAAGGCTTACAAATGTCCCCTAATGAATACCATGAAATTCTTGGTGTACGAAAGTTTTGAGTTTGGAGGGGTTTGCAAATGGCCAAGGTTGGCGGTGCACCACGGCATAGGTAGATGGCTTGATGGGGAGTTTTGTGAAAAAATGAAATTCGTGGTTTTTGAGATGTGATGTTTGGAAAGGCCTACAAATGTCCCCAAATGAAGACCATGAAATTCTTGGTCCACGAAAGTTTGAGTTCGGAGGGGTTTGCACATGGCCAAGGTTGTCGGTGCATCACGGCATAGCTAGATTGCTTGGTGGTTTGAGATGTGAGGGTTGGAAAGGCCTACAAATGTCCCCAAATGAGTACTGTAAAAGTCTTGGTGCACGATAGTTTTGAATTGGATGGAGTTTGCACTTGGCCAAGTTGGTCGGTGCACCGCGGCATAGCTAAATGACTTGGTGGGGAGTTTTGTGAAAAAATTAAATTCGTGGTTTTTGAGATGTGAGGGTTGGAAAGGCCTACAAATGTCCCCAAATGAATACCATGAAGTTCTTGGTGCACGAAAGTTTTGAGTTCGGAGGGGTTTGCACATGGCCAAGGTTGTCGGTGCACCACGGCATATCTAGATTGCTTGGTGGGGAGTTTTGTGAAAAAATGAAATTCGTGGTTTTTGAGATTTGAGGGTTAGAAAGGCCTACAAATGTCCCCAAATGAATAGCAGGAAATTCTTGGTGCACGAAAGTTTGAGTTCGGAGGGGTTTGCACATGGCCAAGGTTGTCGGTGCACCACGGCATATCTAGATTGCTTGGTGGGGAGTTTTATGAAAAAATGAAATTCGTGGTTTTTGAGATGTGAGGGTTGGAAAGGCCTAAAAACGTCCCCAAATGAATACCATGAAATTCTTGGTGCACGAAAGTTTTGTCTTCGGAGGGTTTTGCACGTGGCCAAGGTTGGCGGTGCACCACGACATAGGTAGATGGCTTGGTGGGGAGTTTTGTGAAAAAATGAAATTCGTGGTTTTTGAGATGTGAGGGTTGGAAAGGCCTAAAAATGTGCCCAAATGGAGACCATGTAATTCTTGGTGCATGAAAGTTTGAGTTCTGTGGGGTTTACATAAGGCCAACGTTGTCGGCGCACCACGGCACAGCTAGATTGCTTGGTGGGGACTTTTGTGAAAAAATGAAATTCGTGGTTTTTGAGATGTAAGGGTTGCAAAAGGCCTACAAATGTCCCCAAATGAATACCATGAAAATCATGGTGCACGAAAGTTTTGAGTTCGGAGTGTTTTGCACACGGCAAGGGTTGGCGGTGCACCATGGCATAGGTAGATGTCTTGGTGGGGAGTTTTGTGAAAAAATGAAATTCGTGGTTTTTAAGATGTGAGGGTTAGAAAGGCTTACAAATGTCCCCTAATGAATACCATGAAATTCTTGGTGTACGAAAGTTTTGAGTTCGGGGGGGTTTGCAAATGGCCAAGGTTGGCGGTGCACCACGGCATAGGTAGATGGCTTGATGGGGAGTTTTCTGAAAAAATGAAATTCGTGGTTTTTGAGATGTGATGTTTGGAAAGGCCTACAAATGTCCCCAAATGAAGACCATTAAATTCTTGGTCCACGAAAGTTTGAGTTCGGAGGGGTTTGCACATGGCCAAGGTTGTCGGTGCACCACGGCACAGCTAGATATCTTGGTGGTTTGAGATGTGAGGGTTGGAAAGGCCTACAAATGTCCCCAAATGAGTACTGTAAAAGTCTTGGTGCACGATAGTTTTGAATTGGATGGAGTTTGCCCTTGGCCAAGTTGATCGGTGCACCGCGGCATAGCTCGATGGCTTGGTGGGGAGTTCTGTGAAAAAATTCAATTCGTGGTTTTTGAGATGTGAGGGTTGGAAAGGCCTACAAATGTCCCCAAATGAATACCATGAAATTCTTGGTTCACGAAAGTTTTGAGTTCGGAGGGGTTTGCACATGGCCAAGGTAGTCGGTGCACGACGGCATAACTTGATTGCTTGGTGGGGAGTTTTGTGAAAAAATGAAATTCGCGGTTTTTGAGATTTGAGGGTTAGAAAGGCCTACAAATGTCCCCAAATGAATAGCAGGAAATTCTTGGTGCACGAAAGTTTGAGTTCGGAGGGGTTTGCACATGGCCAAGGTTGTCGGTGCACCACGACATATCTAGAATGCTTGGTGGGGAGTTTTGTGAAAAAATGAAATTCGTGGTTTTTGAGATGTGAGGGTTGGAAAGGCCTAAAAACGTCCCCAAATGAATACCATGAAATTCTTGGTGCACAAAAGTTTTGAGTTCGGAGGGTTTTGCACGTGGCCAAGGTTGGCGGTGCACCACGACATAGGTAGATGGCTTGGTGGGGAGTTTTGTGAAAAAATGAAATTCGTGGTTTTTGAGATGTGAGGGTTGGAAAGGCCTAAAAATGTGCCCAAATGAAGACCATGAAATTCTTGGTGCATGAAAGTTTGAGTTCTGTGGGGTTTACATATGGCCAACGTTGTCGGCACACCACGGCACAGCTAGATTGCTTGGTGGGGACTTTTGTGAAAAAATGAAATTCGTGGTTTTTGGGATGTAAGGGTTGCAAAAGGCCTACAAATGTCCCCAAATGAATACCATGAAAATCATGGTGCACGAAAGTTTTGAGTTCGGAGTGTTTTGCACACGGCAAGGGTTGGCGGTGCACCATGGCATAGGTAGATGGCTTGGTGGGGAGTTTTGTGAAAAAATGAAATTCGTGGTTTTTAAGATGTGAGGGTTAGAAAGGCTTACAAATGTCCCCTAATGAATACCATGAAATTCTTGGTGTACGAAAGTTTTGAGTTCGGAGGGGTTTGCAAATGGCCAAGGTTGGCGGTGCACCACGGCATAGGTAGATGGCTTGATGAGGAGTTTTCTGAAAAAATGAAATTCGTGGTTTTTGAGATGTGAGGGTTGGAAAGGCCTACAAATGTCCCCAAATGAAGACCATTAAATTCTTGGTCCACGAAAGTTTGAGTTCGGAGGGGTTTGCACATGGCCAAGGTTGTCGGTGCACCACGGCATAGCTAGATTGCTTGGTGGTTTGAGATGTGAGGGTTGGAAAGGCCTACAAATGTCCCCAAATGAGTACTGTAAAAGTCTTGGTGCACGATAGTTTTGAATTGGATGGAGTTTGCAGTTGGCCAAGTTGGTCGGTGCACTGCGGCATAGCTCGATGGCTTGGTGGGGAGTTTTGTGAAAAAATTCAATTCGTGGTTTTTGAGATGTGAGGGTTGGAAAGGCCTACAAATGTCCCCAAATGAATACCATGAAATTCTTGGTTCACGAAAGTTTTGAGTTCGGAGGGGTTTGCACATGGCCAAGGTTGTCGGTGCACCACGGCATATCTAGATTGCTTGGTGGGGAGTTTTGTGAAAAAATGAAATTCGCGGTTTTTGAGATTTGAGGGTTAGAAAGGCCTACAAATGTCCCCAAATGAATAGCAGGAAATTCTTGGTGCACGAAAGTTTGAGTTCGGAGGGGTTTGCACATGGCCAAGGTTGTCGGTGCACCACGGCATATCTAGAATGCTTGGTGGGGAGTTTTGTGAAAAAATGAAATTCGTGGTTTTTGAGATGTGAGGGTTGGAAAGGCCTAAAAACGTCCCCAAATGAATACCATGAAATTCTTGGTGCACAAAAGTTTTGAGTTCGGAGGGTTTTGCACGTGGCCAAGGTTGGCGGTGCACCACGACATAGGTAGATGGCTTGGTGGGGAGTTTTGTGAAAAAATGAAATTTGTGGTTTTTGACATGTGAGAGTTGGATTGGCCTACAAATGTGCCCAAATGAAGACCATGAAATTCTTGGTGCACGAAAGTTTTGAGTTCTGTGGGGTTTACATATGGCCAAGGTTGTCGGTGCACCATGACACAGCTAGATTGCTTGGTTGGGAGTTTTGTGAAAAAATGAGATTCGTGGTTTTTGAGATGTGAGGGTTGGAAATGCCGACAAATGTCGCCAAATGAATACCATGAAATTATTGGTGCATGAAAGTTTTGAGTTCGGATGGGTTTGCACATGGCCAAGGTTGTCGGTGCACCACGACAAAGCTAGATTGCTTGGTGGGAGTTTTGTGAAAAAATGAAATTCGTGGTTTTTGAGATGTGAGGGTTGAAATGGCCTACAAATGTCCCCAAATGAATACCATTAAATTCTTGGTGCACTAAATTTTTGAGTTCGGAGGATTTTGTACATGGCCAACTATGGCGGTGCACCACGGCATAGCTAGATCGCTTGATGTGGAGTTTTGTGAAAAAATGAAATTCGCGATTTTTGAGATGTGAGGGTTGGAAAGGCCTACAAATGTCCCCAAATGAATACCATGAAATTCTTGGTGCACGAAAGTTTGAGTTCGGAGGGGTTTGCACATGGCCAAGGTTATCGGTGCACCACGGCATATCTAGATTGCTTGGTGGGGAGTTTTGTGAAAAAATGAAATTCGTGGTTTTTGAGATGTGAGGGTTGGAAAGGCCTACAAATGTCCCCAAATGAATACCATGAAATTCTGGGTGCACGAAAGTTTTGAGTTCGGAGGGGTTTGCACATGCTCAAGGTTGGCGGTGCAGCACGGCATAGCTGGATGGCTTGATGGGGAGTTTTGTGACAAAATGAAATTTGTGGTTTTTGACATGTGAGGGTTGGAATGGCCTACAAATGTCCCCGAATGAATACCATGAAATTCTTGGTGGACGAAACTTTGGAGTTCGGAGGGGTTTGCACATGGCCAAGGTTGTCGGTGCACCACGGCATTGCTAGATTGCTTGGTGCGGAGTTTTGTGAAAAAATGAGATTCGTGGTTTTTGAGATGTGAGGGTTGGAAATGCCTACAAATATCCCCAAATGAATACCATGAAATTTTTGGTGCACGAAAGTTTGAGTTCGGAGGGGTTGGCACATGGCCAAGGTTGTCGGTGCACCACGACATATCTAGATTTCTTGGTGGGGAGTTTTGTGAAAAAATAAAATTCGTGGTTTTTGAGATGTGAGGGTTGGAAAGGCCTACAAATGTCCCCAAATGAATACCATGAAATTCTGGGTGCACGAAAGTTTTGAGTTCGGAGGGGTTTGCACATGCCCAAGGTTGGCGGTGCACCACGGCATAGCTGGATGGCTTGATGGGAAGTTTTGTGAAAAAACTAAATTTGTGGTTTTTGACATGTGAGGGTTGGATTGGCCTACAAATGTCCCCAGATGAATACCATGAAATTCTTGGTGCACGAAAGTTTTGAGTTCGGAGATGTTTGCACATGGCCAAGGTTGCTGGTGCACCATGACACAGCTAGATTGCTTGGTGGGGAGTTTTGTGAAAAAATGAGATTCGTGGTTTTGGAGATGTGAGGGTTGGAAATGCCTACAAATGTCGCCAAATGAATACCATGAAATTATTGGTGCACGAAAGTTTTGAGTTCGGATGGGTTTGCACTTGGCCAAGGTTGTCGGTGCACCACGACAAAGCTAGATTGCTTGGTGGGAGTTTTGTGAAAAAATGAAATTAGTGGTTTTTGAGATGTGAGGGTTGAAATGGCCTACAAATGTCCCCAAATGAATACCATTAAACTCTTGGTGCACTAAATTTTTGAGTTCGGAGGATATTGTGCATGGCCAACTATGGCGGTGCACCACGGCATAGTTAGATCGCTTGATGTGGAGATTTGTGAAAAATGAAATTCGCGATTTTTGAGATGAGAGGGTTGGAAAGGCCTACAAATGTCCCCAAAGGAATACGATGAAATTATTGGTGCACGAAAGTTTGAGTTTGGAGGGGTTTGCACATGGCCAAGGTTGTCGGTGCACCACGACAAAACTTGATTGCTTGATGGGGAGTTTTGTGAAAAAATGAAATTCGTGGTTTTTGAGATGTGAGGGTTGGAAAGGCCTACAAATGTCCCCAAATGAATACTAAGAAATTCTTGGTGCACGAAAGTTTCGAGTTCGGAGGGGTTTGCCCATGCCCATGGTTGGCGGTGCACCACGGCATAGCTAGATGGCTTGATGGGGAGTTTTGTGAAAAAATGAAATTTGTGGTTTTTGACATGTGAGGCTTGGAATGGCCTGCAAATGTGCCCAAATGAATACCATGAAATTCTTGGTGCACGAAAGTTTTGAGTTCGGAGAGGTTTGCACATGGCCAAGGTTGTCGGCGCAGCACGACACAGCTAGATTGCTTGGTGGGGAGTTTTGTGAAAAAATGAAATTCGTGGTTTTTGAGATGTGAGGGTTGGAAAGGCCTACAAATGTCACCAAATGAAGACGATGAAATTCTTGGTGCACGAAAGTTTGAGTTCGGAGGGGTTTGCACATGGCCAAGGTTGTCGGTGCACCATGGCATAGCTAGATTGCTTGCCGGGGAGTTTTGTGAAAAAATGAGATTCGTGGTTTTTGAGATCTGAGGGTTGGAAATGCCTACAAATGTCTCCTAATGAATACCTTGAAATTCTTGGTGCACGAAAGTTTGAGTTCGGATGGGTTTGCACATGGCCAAGGTTGTCGGTGCACCACGACAAAGCTAGATTGCTTGGTGGGGAGTTTTGTGAAAAAATGAAATTCGTGGTTTTTGAGAAGTGAGGGTTGGAATGGCCTACAAATGTCCCCAAATGAATACCATTAAATTCTTGGTGCACTAAATTTTTGAGTTCGGAGATGTTTGCACATGGCCAAGGTTGCCGGTGCACCATGACACAGCTAGATTGCTTGGTGGGGAGTTTTGTGAAAAAATGAGATTCGTGGTTTTTGAGATGTGAGGGTTGGAAAGGCCTACAAATGTACCCAAATGAATACCATGAAATTCTGGGTGCACGAAAGTTTTGAGTTCGGAGGGGTTTGCACATGCTCGAGGTTGGCGGCGCACCACGGCATAGCTGGATGGCTTGATGGGGAGTTTTGTGAAAAAATGAAATTTGTGGTTTTTGACATGTGAGGGTTGGATTGGCCTACAAATGTCCCCAGATGAATACCATGAAATTCTTGGTGCACGAAAGTTTTGAGTTCGGAGGGTTTTGCACATGGCCAAGGTTGGCGGTGCACCACGGCATATCTAGATTGCTTGGTGGGAAGTTTTGTGAAAAAATTAAATTTGTGGTTTTTGAGATGTGAGGGTTGGAAAGCACGAAAGTTTGAGTTCGGAGGGGTTTGCACATGGCCAAGGTTGGCGGTGCACCACGGCATAGCTAGATTGCTTGGTGGGAAGTTTTGTGAAAAAATGAAATTCGTGGTTTTTGAGATGTGAGGGTTGGAAAGGCCTACAAATGTCCCCAAATGAAGACCATGAAATTCTTGGTGCACGAAAGTTTAAGTTCGGAGGGGTTTGCCCATGCCCATGGTTGGCGGTGCACCACGGCATAGCTAGATGGCTTGATGGGGAGTTTTGTGAAAAAATGAAATTTGTGGTTTTTGACATGTGAGGGTTGGATTGGCCTACAAATGTCCCCAGATGAATACCATGAAATTCTTGGTGCACGAAAGTTTTGAGTTCGGAGGGTTTTGCACATGGCCAAGGTTGGCGGTGCACCACGGCATATCTAGATTGCTTGGTGGGAAGTTTTGTGAAAAAATTAAATTCGTGGTTTTTGAGATGTGAGGGTTGGAAAGCACGAAAGTTTGAGTTCGGAGGGGTTTGCACATTGCCAAGGTTGGCGGTGCACCACGGCATAGCTAGATTGCTTGGTGGGAAGTTTTGTGAAAAAATGAAATTCGTGGTTTTTGAGATGTGAGGGTTGGAAAGGCCTACAAATGTCCCCAAATGAAGACCATGAAATTCTTGGTGCACGAAAGTTTAAGTTCGGAGGGGTTTGCACATGGCCAAGGTTGGCAGTGCACCACGGCATAGCTAGATTTCTTGGTGGGCAGTTTTGTGAAAAAATGAAATTCGTGGTTTTTGAGATTTGAGGGTTAGAAAGGCCTACAAATGTCCCCAAATGAATAGCAGGAAATTCTTGGTGCACGAAAGTTTGAGTTCGGAGGGGTTTGCACATGGCCAAGGTTGTCGGTGCACCATGGCATATCTAGATTGCTTGGTGGGGAGTTTTGTGAAAAAATGAAATTCGTGGTTTTTGAGATGTGAGGGTTGGAAAGGCCTAAAAACGTCCCCAAATGAATACCATGAAATTCTTGGTGCACAAAAGTTTTGAGTTCGGAGGGTTTTGCATGTGGCCAAGGTTGGCGGTGCACCACGACATAGGTAGATGGCTTGGTGGGGAGTTTTGTGAAAAAATGAAATTCGTGGTTTTTGAGATGTGAGGGTTGGAAAGGCCTAAAAATGTGCCCAAATGAAGACCATGAAATTCTTGGTGCACGAAAGTTTAAGTTCGGAGGGGTTTGCACATGGCCAAGGTTGGCAGTGCACCACGGCACACGTAGATTTCTTGGTGGGGAGTTTTGTGAAAAAATGAAATTCGTGGTTTTTGAGATTTGAGGGTTAGAAAGGCCTACAAATGTCCCCAAATGAATAGCAGGAAATTCTTGGTGCACGAAAGTTTGAGTTCGGAGGGGTTTGCACATGGCCAAGGTTGTCGGTGCACCACGGCATATCTAGATTGCTTGGTGGGGAGTTTTGTGAAAAAATGAAATTCGTGGTTTTTGAGATGTGAGGGTTGGAAAGGCCTAAAAACGTCCCCAAATGAATACCATGAAATTGTTGGTGCACGAAAGTTTTGAGATCGGAGGGTTTTGCACGTGGCCAAGGTTGGCGGTGCACCACGACATAGGTAGATGGCTTGGTGGGGAGTTTTGTGAAAAAATGAAATTCGTGGTTTTTGAGATGTGAGGGTTGGAAAGGCCTAAAAATGTGCCCAAATGAAGACCATGAAATTCTTGGTGCACGAAAGTTTGAGTTCGGAGGGGTTTGCACATGGCCAAGGTTGGCAGTGCACCACGGCATAGCTAGATTTCTTGGTGGGGAGTTTTGTGAAAAAATGAAATTCGTGGTTTTTGATATTTGAGGGTTAGAAAGGCCTACAAATGTCCCCAAATGAATAGCAGGAAATTCTTGGTGCACGAAAGTTTGAGTTCGGAGGGGTTTGCACATGGCCAAGGTTGTCGGTGCACCACGACATATCTAGATTGCTTGGTGGGGAGTTTTGTGAAAAAATGAAATTCGTGGTTTTTGAGATGTGAGGGTTGGAAAGGCCTAAAAACGTTCCCAAATGAATACCATGAAATTCTTGGTGCACGAAAGTTTTGAGTTCGGAGGGTTTTGCACGTGGCCAAGGTTGGCGGTGCACCACGACAGAGGTAGATGGCTTGGTGGGGAGTTTTGTGAAAAAATGAAATTCGTGGTTTTTGAGATGTGAGGGTTGGAAAGGCCTAAAAATGTGCCCATATGAAGACCATGAAATTCTTGGTGCACGAAAGTTTCAGTTCGGAGGGGTTTGCACATGGCCAAGGTTGGAAGTGCACCACGGCATAGCTAGATTTCTTGGTGGGGAGTTTTGTGAAAAAATGAAATTCGTGGTTTTTGAGATTTGAGGGTTAGAAAGGCCTACAAATGTCCCCAAATGAATAGCAGGAAATTCTTGGTGCACGAAAGTTTCAATTCGGAGGGGTTTGCACATGGCCAAGGTTGTCGGTGCACCACGGCATATCTAGATTGCTTGGTGGGGAGTTTTGTGAAAAAATGAAATTCGTGGTTTTTGAGATGTGAGGGTTGGAAAGGCCTAAAAACGTCCCCAAATGAATACCATGAAATGCTTGGTGCACGAAAGTTTTGAGTTCGGAGGGTTTTGCACGTGGCCAAGGTTGGCGGTGCACCACGACATAGGTAGATGGCTTGGTGGGGAGTTTTGTGAAAAAATGAAATTCGTGGTTTTTGAGATGTGAGGGTTGGAAAGGCCTAAAAATGTGCCCAAATGAAGACCATGAAATTCTTGGTGCATGAAAGTTTGAGTTCTGTGGGGTTTACATATGGCCAACGTTGTCGGCGCACCACGACACAACTAGATTGCTTGGTGGGGACTTTTGTGAAAAAATTAAATTCGTGGTTTTTGAGATGTAAGGGTTGCAAAAGGCCTACAAATGTCCCCAAATGAATACCATGAAAATCATGGTGCACGAAAGTTTTGAGTTCGGAGTGTTTTGGCAAGGGTTGGCGGTGCACCATGGCATAGGTAGATAGCTTGGTGGGGAGTTTTGTGAAAAAATGAAATTCGTGGTTTTTAAGATGTGAGGGTTAGAAAGGCTTACAAATGTCCCCTAATGAATACCATGAAATTCCTCGTGCACGAAATTTTTGAGTTCGGAGGGGTTTGCAAATGGCCAAGGTTGGCGGTGCACCACAGCATAACTTGATTGCTTGGTGGGGAGTTTTGTGAAAAAATAAAATTCGTGGTTTTTGAGATATGAGGGTTGGAAAGGCCTACAAATGTCCCCAAATGAATACCATGAAATTTTTGGTGCACGAAAGTTTGAGTTCGGAGGGGTTTGCACATGGCCAGATCGTCGGTGCACCACGGCATATCTAGATTGCGTGGTGGGGAGTTTTGTGAAAAAATGAAATTCGTGGTTTTTGAGATGTAAGGGTTGCAAAAGGCCTACAAATGTCCCCTAATGAATACCATGAAATTCTTAGTGCACGAAAGTTTTGAGTTCGGAGGGGTTTGCAAATGGCCAAGGTTGGCGGTGCACTACGGCATAACTTGATTGCTTGGTGGGGAGTTTTGTGAAAAAATAAAATTCGTGGTTTTTGAGATATGAGGGTTGGAAAGGCCTACAAATGTCCCCAAATGAATACCATGAAATTTTTGGTGCACGAAAGTTTGAGTTCGGAGGGGTTTGCACATGGCCAGATTGTCGGTGCACCACGGCATATCTAGATTGCGTGGTGGGGAGTTTTGTGAAAAAATGAAATTCATAGTTTTTGAGATATGAGGGTTGGAAAGGCCTACAAATGTCCCCAAATGAATACCATGAAATTTTTGGTGCACGAAAGTTTGAGTTCGGAGGGGTTTGCACATGGCCAGATTGTCGGTGCACCACGGCATATCTAGATTGCGTGGTGGGGAGTTTTGTGAAAAAATGAAATTCATAGTTTTGGAGATGTGAGGGATGGAAAGGCCTACATATGTCCCCAAATGAATACCATGAAATTCCTGGTGCACGAAAGTTTTGAGTTCGGAGGGGTTTGCACATGCCCAAGGTTGGCGGTGCACCACGGCATAGTTGGATGGCTTGATGGGGAGTTTTGTGAAAAAATGAAATTTGTGGTTTTTGACATGTGAGGGTTGGAATGGCCTACAAATGTCCCCAAATGAATACCATGAAATTCTTGGTGCACGAAAGTTTTGAGTTCGGAGAGGTTTGCACATGGCCAAGGCTGTCGGCGCACCACGACACAGCTAGATTGCTTGGTGGGGAGTTTTGTGAAAAAATGAGATTCGTGGTTTTTGAGATGTGAGGGTTGGAAATGCCTACAAATGTCGCCAAATGAATACCATGAAATTATTGGTGCACGAAAGTTTTGAGTTCGGATGGGTTTGCACATGGCCAAGGTTGTCGGTGCACCACGACAAAGCTAGATTGCTTTGCTTGGTGGGGAGTTTTTTGAAAAAATGAACTTCGTGGTTTTTGAGATGTGAGGGTTGGAATGGCCTATAAATGTCCCCAAATGAATACCATGAAATGCTTTGTGCACGAAAGTTTTGAGTTCGGATGGGTTTGCACATGGCCAAGGTTGTCGGTGCACCACGACAAAGCTAGATGGCTTGGTGGGGAGTTTTGTGAAAAAATGAAATTCGTGGTTTTTGAGATGTGAGGGTTGGAAAGGCCTAAAAATGTGCCCAAATGAAGACCATGAAATTCTTGGTGCATGAAAGTTTGAGTTCTGTGGGGTTTGCATATGGCCAAGGTTGTCGGTGCACCACGACAAAGCTAGATTGCTTGATGGGGACTTTTGTGAAAAAATGAAATTCGTGGTTTTTGAGATGTAAGGGTTGCAAAAGGCCTACAAATGTCCCCTAATGAATACCATGAAATTCTTAGTGCACGAAAGTTTTGAGTTCGGAGGGGTTTGCAAATGGCCAAGGTTGGCGGTGCACCACGGCATAGGTAGATGGCTTGATGGGGAGTTTTGTGAAAAAATGAAATTCGTGGTTTTTGAGATGTGATGTTTGGAAAGGCCTACAAATGTCCCCAAATAAAGACCATGAAATTCTTGGTCCACGAAAGGTTGAGTTCGGAGGGGTTTGCACGTGGCCAAGGTTGTCGGTGCACCACGGCATAGCTAGGTTGCATGGTGGTTTGAGGTGTGAGGGTTGGAAAGGCCTACAAATGTCCCCAAATGAGTACTATAAAAGTCTTGGTGCACGATAGTTTTGAATTGGATGGAGTTTGCACTTGGTCAAGTTGGTCGGTGCACCGCGGCATAGCTAGATGGCTTGGTGGGGAGTTTTGGGAAAAAATGAAATTCGTGGTTTTTAAGATGTGAGGGTTGGAAAGGCCTACAAATGTCCCCAAATGAATACCATGAAATTCTTGGTGCACGAAAGTTTTGAGTTCGGAGGGGTTTGCACATGGCCAAGGTTGACGGTGCACGACGGCATAACTTGATTGCTTGGTGGGGAGTTTTGTGAAAAAATGAAATTCGTGGTTTTTGACATATGAGGGTTGGAAAGGCCTACAAATGTCCCCAAATGAATACCATGAAATTTTTGGTGCACGGAAGTTTGAGTTCGGGGGGTTTGCACATGGCCAGATTGTCGGTGCACCACGGCATATCTAGATTGCGTGGTGGGGAGTTTTGTGAAAAAATGAAATTCGTGGTTTTTGAGATGTGAGGGATGGAAAGGCCTACATATGTCCCCAAATGAATACCATGAAATTCTTGGTGCACGAAAGTTTTGAGTTCGAAGGGGTTTGCACATGCCCAAGGTTGGCGGTGCACCACGGCATAGCTGGATGGCTTGATGGGGAGTTTTGTGAAAAAATGAAATTTGTGGTTTTTGACATGTGAGGGTTGGAATGGCCTACAAATGTCCCCAAATGAATACCATGAAATTCTTGGTGCACGAAAGTTTTGAGTTCGGAGAGGTTTGCACATGGCCAAGGTTGTCGGCGCACCACGACACAGCTAGATTGCTTGGTAGGGAGTTTTGTGAAAAAATGAGATTCGTGGTTTTTGAGATGTGAGGGTTGGAAATGCCTACAAATGTCGCCAAATGAATACCATGAAATTATTGGTGCATGAAAGTTTTGAGTTCGGATGGGTTTGCACATGGCCAAGGTTGTCGGTGCACCACGACAAAGCTAGATTGCTTTGCTTGGTGGGGAGTTTTGTGAAAAAATGAAATTCGTGGTTTTTGAGATGTGAGGGTTGGAATGGCCTACAAATGTCCCCAAATGAATACCATGAAATGCTTTGTGCACGAAAGTTTTGAGTTCGGATGGGTTTGCACATGGCCAAGGTTGTCGGTGCACCACGACAAAGCTAGATGGGCTTGGTGGGGAGTTTTGTGAAAAAATGAAATTCGTGGTTTTTGAGATGTGAGGGTTGGAAAGGCCTAAAAATGTGCCCAAATGAAGACCATGAAATTCTTGGTGCATGAAAGTTTGAGTTCTGTGGGGTTTGCATATGGCTAAGGTTGTCGGCGCACCACGGCACAGCTAGATTGCTTGATGGGGACTTTTGTGAAAAAATGAAATTCGTGGTTTTTGAGATGTAAGGGTTGCAAAAGGCCTACAAATGTCCCCTAATGAATACCATGAAATTCTTAGTGCACGAAAGTTTTGAGTTCGGAGGGGTTTACAAATGGCCAAGGTTGGCGGTGCACCACGGCATATGTAGATGGCTTGATGGGGAGTTTTGTGAAAAAATGAAATTCGTGGTTTTTGAGATGTGATGTTTGGAAATGCCTACAAATGTCCCCAAATGAAGACCATGAAATTCTTGGTCCACGAAAGTTTGAGTTCGGAGGGGTTTGCACATTGCCAAGGTTGTCGGTGCACCACGGCATAGCTAGGTTGCTTGGTGGTTTGAGGTGTGAGGGTTGGAAAGGCCTACAAATGTCCCCAAATGAGTACTGTAAAAGTCTTGGTGCACGATAGTTTTGAATTAGATGGAGTTTGCACTTGGCCAAATTGGTCGGTGCACCGCGGCATAGCTAGATGGCTTGGTGGGGAGTTTTGTGAAAAAATGAAATTCGTGGTTTCTAAGATGTGAGGGTTGGAAAGGCCTACAAATGTCCCCAAATGAATACCATGAATTTCTTGGTGCACGAAAGTTTTGAGTTCGGAGGGGTTTGCACATGGCCAAGGTTGACGGTGCACGACGGCATAACTTGATTGCTTGGTGGGGAGTTTTGTGAAAAAATGAAATTCGTGGTTTTTGAGATATGAGGGTTGGAAAGGCCTACAAATGTCCCCAAATGAATACCATGAAATTTTTGGTGCACGAAAGTTTGAGTTCGGAGGGGTTTGCACATGGCCAGATTGTCGGTGCACCACGACATATCTAGATTGCTTGGTGGGGAGTTTTGTGAAAAAATGAAATTCGTGGTTTTTGAGATGTGAGGGATGGAAAGGCCTACATATGTCCCCAAATGAATACCATGAAATTCTTGGTGCACGAAAGTTTTGAGTTCGGAGGGGTTTGCACATGCCCAAGGTTGGCGGTGCACCACGGCATAGCTGGATGGCTTGATGGGGAGTTTTGTGAAAAAATGAAATTTGTGGTTTTTGACATGTGAGGGTTGGAATGGCCTACAAATGTCCCCAAATGAATACCATGAAATTCTTGGTGCACGAAAGTTTTGAGTTCGGAGAGGTTTGCACATGGCCAAGGTTGTCGGCGCACCACGACACAGCTAGATTGCTTGGTGGGGAGTTTTGTGTAAAAATGAGATTCGTGGTTTTTGAGATGTGAGGGTTGGAAATGCCTACAAATGTCGCCAAATGAATACCATGAAATTAATGGTGCACGAAAGTTTTGAGTTCGGATGGGTTTGCACATGGCCAAGGTTGTCGGTGCACCACGACAAAGCTAGATTGCTTTGCTTGGTGGGGAGTTTTGTGAAAAAATGAAATTCGTGGTTTTTGAGATGTGAGGGTTGGAATGGCCTACAAATGTCCCCAAATGAATACCATGAAATGCTTTGTGCACGAAAGTTTTGAGTTCGGATGGGTTTGCACATGGCCAAGGTTGTCGGTGCACCACGACAAAGCTAGATGGGCTTGGTGGGGAGTTTTGTGAAAAAATGAAATTCGTGGTTTTTTAGATGTGAGGGTTGGAAAGGCCTAAAAATATGCCCAAATGAAGACCATGAAATTCTTGGTGCATGAAAGTTTGAGTTCTGTGGGGTTTGCATATGGCTAAGGTTGTCGGCGCACCACGGCACAGCTAGATTGCTTGATGGGGACTTTTGTGAAAATATGAAATTCGTGGTTTTTGAGATGTAAGGGTTGCAAAAGGCCTACAAATTTCCCCTAATGAATACCATGAAATTCTTAGTGCACGAAAGTTTTGAGTTCGGGGGGGTTTGCAAATGGCCAAGGTTGGCGGTGCACGACGGCATAACTTGAGTGCTTGGTGGGGAGTTTTGTGAAAAAATGAAATTCGTGGTTTTTGAGATGTGAGGGTCGGAAAGGCCTACAAATGTCCCCAAATGAATACCATGAAATTCTTGGTGCACGAAAGTTTTGAGTTCGGAGGGGTTTGCACATGCCCAAGGTTGGCGGTGCACCACGGCATAGCTGGATGGCTTGATGGGGAGTTTTGTGAAAAATTGAAATTTGTGGTTTTTGACATGTGAGGGTTGGAATGGCCTACAAATGTCCCCAAATGAGTACTGTAAAAGTCTTGGTGCACGATAGTTTTGAATTGGATGGAGTTTGCACTTGGCCAAGTTGGTCGGTGCACCGCGGCATAGCTAGATGGCTTGGTGGGAACTTTTGTGAAAAAATGAAATTCGTGGTTTTTAAGATGTGAGGGTTGGAAAGGCCTACAAATATCCCCAATTGAATACCATGAAATTCTTGGTGCACGAAAGTTTTGAGTTCGGAGGGGTTTGCACATGGCCAAGGTTGTCGGTTCACGACGGCATAACTTGAGTGCTTGGTGGGGAGTTTTGTGAAAAAATGAAATTCGTGGTTTTTGAGATGTGAGGGTCGGAAAGGCCTACAAATGTCCCCAAATGAATACCATGAAATTCTTGGTGCACGAAAGTTTTGAGTTCGGAGGGGTTTGCACATGCCCAAGGTTGGCGGTGCACCACGGCATAGCTGGATGGCTTGATGGAGAGTTTTGTGAAAAATTGAAATTTGTGGTTTTTGACATGTGAGGGTTGGAATGGCCTACAAATGTCCCCAAATGAATACCATGAAATTGTTGGTGCACGAAAGTTTTAAGTTCGGAGAGGTTTGCACATGGCCAAGGTTGTCGGCGCACCACGACACAACTAGATTGCTTGGTGGGGAGTTTTGTGAAAAAATGAGATTCGTGGTTTTTGAGATGTGAGGGTTGGAAATGCCTACAAATGTCGCCAAATGAATACCATGGAATTATTGGTGCACGAAAGTTTTGAGTTCGGATGGGTTTGCACATGGCCAAGGTTGTCGGTGCACCACGACAAAGCTAGATGGGCTTGGTGGGGAGTTTTGTGAAAAAATGAAATTCGTGGTTTTTGAGATGTAAGGGTTGGAAAGGCCTAAAAATGTGCCCAAATGAAGACCATGAAATTCTTGGTGCATGAAAGTTTGAGTTCTGTGGGGTTTGCATATGGCTAAGGTTGTCGGCGCACCACGGCACAGCTAGATTGCTTGATGGGGACTTTTGTGAAAAAATGAAATTCGTGGTTTTTGAGATGTAAGGGTTGCAAAAGGCCTACAAATGTCCCCTAATGAATACCATGAAATTCTTAGTGCACGAAAGTTTTGAGTTCGGAGGGGTTTACAAATGGCCAAGGTTGGCGGTGCACCACGGCATATGTAGATGGCTTGATGGGGAGTTTTGTGAAAAAATGAAATTCGTGGTTTTTGAGATGTGATGTTTGGAAATGCCTACAAATGTCCCCAAATGAAGACCATGAAATTCTTGGTCCACGAAAGTTTGAGTTCGGAGGGGTTTGCACATTGCCAAGGTTGTCGGTGCACCACGGCATAGCTAGGTTGCTTGGTGGTTTGAGGTGTGAGGGTTGGAAAGGCCTACAAATGTCCCCAAATGAGTACTGTAAAAGTCTTGGTGCACGATAGTTTTGAATTAGATGGAGTTTGCACTTGGCCAAATTGGTCGGTGCACCGCGGCATAGCTAGATGGCTTGGTGGGGAGTTTTGTGAAAAAATGAAATTCGTGGTTTCTAAGATGTGAGGGTTGGAAAGGCCTACAAATGTCCCCAAATGAATACCATGAATTTCTTGGTGCACGAAAGTTTTGAGTTCGGAGGGGTTTGCACATGGCCAAGGTTGACGGTGCACGACGGCATAACTTGATTGCTTGGTGGGGAGTTTTGTGAAAAAATGAAATTCGTGGTTTTTGAGATATGAGGGTTGGAAAGGCCTACAAATGTCCCCAAATGAATACCATGAAATTTTTGGTGCACGAAAGTTTGAGTTCGGAGGGGTTTGCACATGGCCAGATTGTCGGTGCACCACGACATATCTAGATTGCTTGGTGGGGAGTTTTGTGAAAAAATGAAATTCGTGGTTTTTGAGATGTGAGGGATGGAAAGGCCTACATATGTCCCCAAATGAATACCATGAAATTCTTGGTGCACGAAAGTTTTGAGTTCGGAGGGGTTTGCACATGCCCAAGGTTGGCGGTGCACCACGGCATAGCTGGATGGCTTGATGGGGAGTTTTGTGAAAAAATGAAATTTGTGGTTTTTGACATGTGAGGGTTGGAATGGCCTACAAATGTCCCCAAATGAATACCATGAAATTCTTGGTGCACGAAAGTTTTGAGTTCGGAGAGGTTTGCACATGGCCAAGGTTGTCGGCGCACCACGACACAGCTAGATTGCTTGGTGGGGAGTTTTGTGTAAAAATGAGATTCGTGGTTTTTGAGATGTGAGGGTTGGAAATGCCTACAAATGTCGCCAAATGAATACCATGAAATTAATGGTGCACGAAAGTTTTGAGTTCGGATGGGTTTGCACATGGCCAAGGTTGTCGGTGCACCACGACAAAGCTAGATTGCTTTGCTTGGTGGGGAGTTTTGTGAAAAAATGAAATTTGTGGTTTTTGAGATGTGAGGGTTGGAATGGCCTACAAATGTCCCCAAATGAATACCATGAAATGCTTTGTGCACGAAAGTTTTGAGTTCGGATGGGTTTGCACATGGCCAAGGTTGTCGGTGCACCACGACAAAGCTAGATGGGCTTGGTGGGGAGTTTTGTGAAAAAATGAAATTCGTGGTTTTTTAGATGTGAGGGTTGGAAAGGCCTAAAAATATGCCCAAATGAAGACCATGAAATTCTTGGTGCATGAAAGTTTGAGTTCTGTGGGGTTTGCATATGGCTAAGGTTGTCGGCGCACCACGGCACAGCTAGATTGCTTGATGGGGACTTTTGTGAAAATATGAAATTCGTGGTTTTTGAGATGTAAGGGTTGCAAAAGGCCTACAAATTTCCCCTAATGAATACCATGAAATTCTTAGTGCACGAAAGTTTTGAGTTCGGGGGGGTTTGCAAATGGCCAAGGTTGGCGGTGCACGACGGCATAACTTGAGTGCTTGGTGGGGAGTTTTGTGAAAAAATGAAATTCGTGGTTTTTGAGATGTGAGGGTCGGAAAGGCCTACAAATGTCCCCAAATGAATACCATGAAATTCTTGGTGCACGAAAGTTTTGAGTTCGGAGGGGTTTGCACATGCCCAAGGTTGGCGGTGCACCACGGCATAGCTGGATGGCTTGATGGGGAGTTTTGTGAAAAATTGAAATTTGTGGTTTTTGACATGTGAGGGTTGGAATGGCCTACAAATGTCCCCAAATGAGTACTGTAAAAGTCTTGGTGCACGATAGTTTTGAATTGGATGGAGTTTGCACTTGGCCAAGTTGGTCGGTGCACCGCGGCATAGCTAGATGGCTTGGTGGGAACTTTTGTGAAAAAATGAAATTCGTGGTTTTTAAGATGTGAGGGTTGGAAAGGCCTACAAATATCCCCAATTGAATACCATGAAATTCTTGGTGCACGAAAGTTTTGAGTTCGGAGGGGTTTGCACATGGCCAAGGTTGTCGGTTCACGACGGCATAACTTGAGTGCTTGGTGGGGAGTTTTGTGAAAAAATGAAATTCGTGGTTTTTGAGATGTGAGGGTCGGAAAGGCCTACAAATGTCCCCAAATGAATACCATGAAATTCTTGGTGCACGAAAGTTTTGAGTTCGGAGGGGTTTGCACATGCCCAAGGTTGGCGGTGCACCACGGCATAGCTGGATGGCTTGATGGAGAGTTTTGTGAAAAATTGAAATTTGTGGTTTTTGACATGTGAGGGTTGGAATGGCCTACAAATGTCCCCAAATGAATACCATGAAATTGTTGGTGCACGAAAGTTTTAAGTTCGGAGAGGTTTGCACATGGCCAAGGTTGTCGGCGCACCACGACACAACTAGATTGCTTGGTGGGGAGTTTTGTGAAAAAATGAGATTCGTGGTTTTTGAGATGTGAGGGTTGGAAATGCCTACAAATGTCGCCAAATGAATACCATGGAATTATTGGTGCACGAAAGTTTTGAGTTCGGATGGGTTTGCACATGGCCAAGGTTGTCGGTGCACCACGACAAAGCTAGATTGCTTGGTGGGGAGTTTTGTGAAAAAATGAAATTCGTGGTTTTTGAGATGTAAGGGTTGGAATGGCCTACAAATGTCCCCAAATGAATACCATGAAATGCTTTGTGCACGAAAGTTTTGAGTTCGGATGGGTTTGCACATGGCCAAGGTTGTCGGTGCAACACGGCAAAGCTAGATGGCTTGGTGGGGAGTTTTGTGAAAAAATGAAATTCGTGGTTTTTTAGATGTGAGGGTTGGAAAGGCCTAAAAATGTGCCCAAATGAAGACCATGAAATTCTTGGTGCATGAAAGTTTGAGTTCTGTGGGGTTTGCACATGGCTAAGGTTGTCGGCGCACCACGGCACAGCTAGATTGCTTGGTGGGGACTTTTGTGAAAAAATGAAATTCGTGGTTTTTGAGATGTAAGGGTTGCAAAAGGCCTACAAATGTCCCCTAATGAATACCATGAAATTCTTAGTGCACGAAAGTTTTGAGTTCGGAGGGGTTTGCAAATGGCCAAGGTTGGCGGTGCACCACGGCATAGGTAGATGGCTTGATAGGGAGTTTTGTGAAAAAATGAAATTCGTGGTTTTTGAGATGTGATGTTTGGAAAGGCCTACAAATGTCCCCAAATGAAGACCATGAAATTCTTGGTCCACGAAAGTTTGAGTTCGGAGGGGTTTGCACATGGCCAAGGTTGTCGGTGCACCACGGCATAGCTAGATTGCTTAGTGGTTTGAGATGTGAGGGTTGGAAAGGCCTACAAATGTCCCCAAATGAGTACTGTAAAAGTCTTGGTGCATGATAGTTTTGAATTGGATGGAGTTTGGACCTGGCCAAGTTGGTCGGTGCACCGCGGCATAGCTAGATGGCTTGGTGGGGAGTTTTGTGAAAAAATGAAATTCGTGGTTTTTAAGATGTGAGGGTTGGAAAGTCCTACAAATGTCCCCAAATGAATACCATGAAATTCTTGGTGCACGAAAGTTTTGAGTTCGGAGGGGTTTGCACATGCCCAAGGTTGGCGGTGCACCACGGCATAGCTGGATGGCTTGATGGGGAGTTTTGTGAAAAAATGAAATTTGTGGTTTTTGACATGTGAGGGTTGGAATGGCCTACAAATGTCCCCAAATGAATACCATGAAATTCTTGGTGCACGAAAGTTTTGAGTTCGGAGAGGTTTGCATATGGCCAAGATTGTCAGCGCACCACGACACAGCTAGATTTCTTAGTGGGGAGTTTTGTGAAAAAATGAGATTCGTGGTTTTTTAGATGTGAGGGTAGAAAGGCCTAAAAATGTGCCCAAATAAAGACCATGAAATTCTTGGTGCATGAAAGTTTGAGTTCTGTGGGGTTTGCATATGGCTAAGGTTGTCGGCGCATCACGGCACAGGTAGATTGCTTGATGGGGACTTTTGTGAAAAAATGAAATTCGGTGGTTTTTGAGATGTAAGGGTTGCAAAAGGCCTACAAATGTCCCCTAATGAATACCATGAAATTCTTAGTGCACGAAAGTTTTGAGTTCGGAGGGGTTTGCAAATGGCCAAGGTTGGCGGTGCACCATGGCATAGGTAGATGGCTTGATGGGGAGTTTTGTGAAAAAATGAAATTCGTGGTTTTTGAGATGTGATGTTTGGAAAGGCCAACAAATGTCCCCAAATGAAGACCATGAAATTCTTGGTCCACGAAAGTTTGAGTTCGGAGGGGTTTGCACATGCCCAAGGTTGTCGGTGCACCACGGCATATTGGTGGTTTGAGGTGTGAGGGTTGGAAAGGCCTACAAATGTCCCCAAATGAGTACTGTAAAAGTCTTGGTGCACGATAGTTTTGAATTGGATGGAGTTTGCACTTGGCCAAGTTGGTCGGTGCACCGCGGCATAGGTAGATGGCTTGGTGGGGAGTTTTGTGAAAAAATGAAATTCGTTGTTTTTAAGATGTGAGGGTTGGAAAGGCCTACAAATGTCCCCAAATGAATACCATGAAATTCTTGGTGCACGAAAGTTTTGAGTTCGGAGGGGTTTGCACATGGCCAAGGTTGTCGGTGCACGACGGCATAACTTGATTGCTTGGTGGGGAGTTTTGTGAAAAAATGAAATTCGTGGTTTTTGAGATATGAGGGTTGGAAAGGCCTACAAATATCCCCAAATGAATACCATGAAATTTTTGGTGCACGAAAGTTTGAGTTCGGAGGGGTTTGCACATAGCCAGATTGTCGGTGCACCACGGCATATCTAGATTGCTTGGTGAGGAGTTTTGTGAAAAAATGAAATTCGTGGTTTTTGAGATGTGAGGGTGGGAAAGGCCTACAAATGTCCCCAAATGAATACCACGAAATTCTTGGTGCACGAAAGTTTTGAGTTCGGAGGGGTTTGCACATGCCCAAGGTTGGCGGTGCACCACGGCATAGCTGGATGGCTTGATGGGGAGTTTTGTGAAAAAATGAAATTTGTGGTTTTTCCCATGTGAGGGTTGGAATGGCCTACAAATGTCCCCAAATGAATACCATGAAATTCTTGGTGCACGAAAGTTTTGAGTTCGGAGAGGTTTGCACATGGCCAAGGTTGTCGGCGCACCACGACACAACTAGATTGCTTGGTGGGGAGTTTTGTGAAAAAATGAGATTCGTGGTTTTTGAGATGTGAGGGTTGGAAATGCCTACAAATGTCGCCAAATGAATACCATGAAATTATTGGTGCATGAAAGTTTTGAGTTCGGATGGGTTTGCACATGGCCAAGGTTGTCGGTGCACCACGACAAAGCTAGATTGCTTTGCTTGGTGGGGAGTTTTGTGAAAAAATGAAATTCGTGGTTTTTGAGATGTGAGGGTTGGAATGGCCTACAAATGTCCCCAAATGAATACCATGAAATGCTTTGTGCACGAAAGTTTTGAGTTCGGATGGGTTTGCACATGGCCAAGGTTGTCGGTGCACCACGACAAAGCTAGATGGGCTTGGTGGGGAGTTTTGTGAAAAAATGAAATTCGTGGTTTTTGAGATGTGAGGGTTGGAAAGGCCTAAAAATGTGCCCAAATGAAGACCATGAAATTCTTGGTGCATGAAAGTTTGAGTTCTGTGGGGTTTGCATATGGCTAAGGTTGTCGGCGCACCACGGCACAGCTAGATTGCTTGATGGGGACTTTTGTGAAAAAATGAAATTCGTGGTTTTTGACATGTGAGGGTTGGAATGGCCTACAAATGTCCCCAAATGAATACCATGAAATTCTTGGTGCACGAAAGTTTTGAGTTCGGAGAGGTTTGCATATGGCCAAGATTGTCAGCGCACCACGACACAGCTAGATTTCTTAGTGGGGAGTTTTGTGAAAAAATGAGATTCGTGGTTTTTTAGATGTGAGGGTAGAAAGGCCTAAAAATGTGCCCAAATAAAGACCATGAAATTCTTGGTGCATGAAAGTTTGAGTTCTGTGGGGTTTGCATATGGCCAAGGTTGTCGGTGCACCACGACAAAGCTAGATTGCTTGATGGGGACTTTTGTGAAAAAATGAAATTCGTGGTTTTTGAGATGTAAGGGTTGCAAAAGGCCTACAAATGTCCCCTAATGAATACCATGAAATTCTTAGTGCACGAAAGTTTTGAGTTCGGAGGGGTTTGCAAATGGCCAAGGTTGGCGGTGCACCACGGCATAGGTAGATGGCTTGATGGGGAGTTTTGTGAAAAAATGAAATTCGTGGTTTTTGAGATGTGATGTTTGGAAAGGCCTACAAATGTCCCCAAATAAAGACCATGAAATTCTTGGTCCACGAAAGGTTGAGTTCGGAGGGGTTTGCACATGGCCAAGGTTGTCGGTGCACCACGGCATAGCTAGGTTGCATGGTGGTTTGAGGTGTGAGGGTTGGAAAGGCCTACAAATGTCCCCAAATGAGTACTATAAAAGTCTTGGTGCACGATAGTTTTGAATTGGATGGAGTTTGCACTTGGTCAAGTTGGTCGGTGCACCGCGGCATAGCTAGATGGCTTGGTGGGGAGTTTTGGGAAAAAATGAAATTCGTGGTTTTTAAGATGTGAGGGTTGGAAAGGCCTACAAATGTCCCCAAATGAATACCATGAAATTCTTGGTGCACGAAAGTTTTGTGTTCGGAGGGGTTTGCACATGGCCAAGGTTGACGGTGCACGACGGCATAACTTGATTGCTTGGTGGGGAGTTTTGTGAAAAAATGAAATTCGTGGTTTTTGACATATGAGGGTTGGAAAGGCCTACAAATGTCCCCAAATGAATACCATGAAATTTTTGGTGCACGGAAGTTTGAGTTCGGGGGGTTTGCACATGGCCAGATTGTCGGTGCACCACGGCATATCTAGATTGCGTGGTGGGGAGTTTTGTGAAAAAATGAAATTCGTGGTTTTTGAGATGTGAGGGATGGAAAGGCCTACATATGTCCCCAAATGAATACCATGAAATTCTTGGTGCACGAAAGTTTTGAGTTCGAAGGGGTTTGCACATGCCCAAGGTTGGCGGTGCACCACGGCATAGCTGGATGGCTTGATGGGGAGTTTTGTGAAAAAATGAAATTTGTGGTTTTTGACATGTGAGGGTTGGAATGGCCTACAAATGTCCCCAAATGAATACCATGAAATTCTTGGTGCACGAAAGTTTTGAGTTCGGAGAGGTTTGCACATGGCCAAGGTTGTCGGCGCACCACGACACAGCTAGATTGCTTGGTAGGGAGTTTTGTGAAAAAATGAGATTCGTGGTTTTTGAGATGTGAGGGTTGGAAATGCCTACAAATGTCGCCAAATGAATACCATGAAATTATTGGTGCATGAAAGTTTTGAGTTCGGATGGGTTTGCACATGGCCAAGGTTGTCGGTGCACCACGACAAAGCTAGATTGCTTTGCTTGGTGGGGAGTTTTGTGAAAAAATGAAATTCGTGGTTTTTGAGATGTGAGGGTTGGAATGGCCTACAAATGTCCCCAAATGAATACCATGAAATGCTTTGTGCACGAAAGTTTTGAGTTCGGATGGGTTTGCACATGGCCAAGGTTGTCGGTGCACCACGACAAAGCTAGATGGGCTTGGTGGGGAGTTTTGTGAAAAAATGAAATTCGTGGTTTTTGAGATGTGAGGGTTGGAAAGGCCTAAAAATGTGCCCAAATGAAGACCATGAAATTCTTGGTGCATGAAAGTTTGAGTTCTGTGGGGTTTGCATATGGCTAAGGTTGTCGGCGCACCACGGCACAGCTAGATTGCTTGATGGGGACTTTTGTGAAAAAATGAAATTCGTGGTTTTTGAGATGTAAGGGTTGCAAAAGGCCTACAAATGTCCCCTAATGAATACCATGAAATTCTTAGTGCACAAAAGTTTTGAGTTCGGAGGGGTTTACAAATGGCCAAGGTTGGCGGTGCACCACGGCATATGTAGATGGCTTGATGGGGAGTTTTGTGAAAAAATGAAATTCGTGGTTTTTGAGATGTGATGTTTGGAAATGCCTACAAATGTCCCCAAATGAAGACCATGAAATTCTTGGTCCACGAAAGTTTGAGTTCGGAGGGGTTTGCACATTGCCAAGGTTGTCGGTGCACCACGGCATAGCTAGGTTGCTTGGTGGTTTGAGGTGTGAGGGTTGGAAAGGCCTACAAATGTCCCCAAATGAGTACTGTAAAAGTCTTGGTGCACGATAGTTTTGAATTAGATGGAGTTTGCACTTGGCCAAATTGGTCGGTGCACCGTGGCATAGCTAGATGGCTTGGTGGGGAGTTTTGTGAAAAAATGAAATTCGTGGTTTCTAAGATGTGAGGGTTGGAAAGGCCTACAAATGTCCCCAAATGAATACCATGAATTTCTTGGTGCACGAAAGTTTTGAGTTCGGAGGGGTTTGCACATGGCCAAGGTTGACGGTGCACGACGGCATAACTTGATTGCTTGGTGGGGAGTTTTGTGAAAAAATGAAATTCGTGGTTTTTGAGATATGAGGGTTGGAAAGGCCTACAAATGTCCCCAAATGAATACCATGAAATTTTTGGTGCACGAAAGTTTGAGTTCGGAGGGGTTTGCACATGGCCAGATTGTCGGTGCACCACGACATATCTAGATTGCTTGGTGGGGAGTTTTGTGAAAAAATGAAATTCGTGGTTTTTGAGATGTGAGGGATGGAAAGGCCTACATATGTCCCCAAATGAATACCATGAAATTCTTGGTGCACGAAAGTTTTGAGTTCGGAGGGGTTTGCACATGCCCAAGGTTGGCGGTGCACCACGGCATAGCTGGATGGCTTGATGGGGAGTTTTGTGAAAAAATGAAATTTGTGGTTTTTGACATGTGAGGGTTGGAATGGCCTACAAATGTCCCCAAATGAATACCATGAAATTCTTGGTGCACGAAAGTTTTGAGTTCGGAGAGGTTTGCACATGGCCAAGGTTGTCGGCGCACCACGACACAGCTAGATTGCTTGGTGGGGAGTTTTGTGTAAAAATGAGATTCGTGGTTTTTGAGATGTTAGGGTTGGAAATGCCTACAAATGTCGCCAAATGAATACCATGAAATTAATGGTGCACGAAAGTTTTGAGTTCGGATGGGTTTGCACATGGCCAAGGTTGTCGGTGCACCACGACAAAGCTAGATTGCTTTGCTTGGTGGGGAGTTTTGTGAAAAAATGAAATTCGTGGTTTTTGAGATGTGAGGGTTGGAATGGCCTACAAATGTCCCCAAATGAATACCATGAAATGCTTTGTGCACGAAAGTTTTGAGTTCGGATGGGTTTGCACATGGCCAAGGTTGTTGGTGCACCACGACAAAGCTAGATGGGCTTGGTGGGGAGTTTTGTGAAAAAATGAAATTCGTGGTTTTTTAGATGTGAGGGTTGGAAAGGCCTAAAAATATGCCCAAATGAAGACCATGGAATTCTTGGTGCATGAAAGTTTGAGTTCTGTGGGGTTTGCATATGGCTAAGGTTGTCGGCGCACCACGGCACAGCTAGATTGCTTGATGGGGACTTTTGTGAAAATATGAAATTCGTGGTTTTTGAGATGTAAGGGTTGCAAAAGGCCTACAAATTTCCCCTAATGAATACCATGAAATTCTTAGTGCACGAAAGTTTTGAGTTCGGGGGGGTTTGCAAATGGCCAAGGTTGGCGGTGCACGACGGCATAACTTGAGTGCTTGGTGGGGAGTTTTGTGAAAAAATGAAATTCGTGGTTTTTGAGATGTGAGGGTCGGAAAGGCCTACAAATGTCCCCAAATGAATACCATGAAATTCTTGGTGCACGAAAGTTTTGAGTTCGGAGGGGTTTGCACATGCCCAAGGTTGGCGGTGCACCACGGCATAGCTGGATGGCTTGATGGGGAGTTTTGTGAAAAATTGAAATTTGTGGTTTTTGACATGTGAGGGTTGGAATGGCCTACAAATGTCCCCAAATGAGTACTGTAAAAGTCTTGGTGCACGATAGTTTTGAATTGGATGGAGTTTGCACTTGGCCAAGTTGGTCGGTGCACCGCGGCATAGCTAGATGGCTTGGTGGGAACTTTTGTGAAAAAATGAAATTCGTGGTTTTTAAGATGTGAGGGTTGGAAAGGCCTACAAATATCCCCAATTGAATACCATGAAATTCTTGGTGCACGAAAGTTTTGAGTTCGGAGGGGTTTGCACATGGCCAAGGTTGTCGGTTCACGACGGCATAACTTGAGTGCTTGGTGGGGAGTTTTGTGAAAAAATGAAATTCGTGGTTTTTGAGATGTGAGGGTCGGAAAGGCCTACAAATGTCCCCAAATGAATACCATGAAATTCTTGGTGCACGAAAGTTTTGAGTTCGGAGGGGTTTGCACATGCCCAAGGTTGGCGGTGCACCACGGCATAGCTGGATGGCTTGATGGGGAGTTTTGTGAAAAATTGAAATTTGTGGTTTTTGACATGTGAGGGTTGGAATGGCCTACAAATGTCCCCAAATGAATACCATGAAATTGTTGGTGCACGAAAGTTTTGAGTTCGGAGAGGTTTGCACATGGCCAAGGTTGTCGGCGCACCACGACACAACTAGATTGCTTGGTGGGGAGTTTTGTGAAAAAATGAGATTCGTGGTTTTTGAGATGTGAGGGTTGGAAATGCCTACAAATGTCGCCAAATGAATACCATGGAATTATTGGTGCACGAAAGTTTTGAGTTCGGATGGGTTTGCACATGGCCAAGGTTGTCGGTGCACCACGACAAAGCTAGATTGCTTGGTGGGGAGTTTTGTGAAAAAATGAAATTCGTGGTTTTTGAGATGTAAGGGTTGGAATGGCCTACAAATGTCTCCAAATGAATACCATGAAATGCTTTGTGCACGAAAGTTTTGAGTTCGGATGGGTTTGCACATGGCCAAGGTTGTCGGTGCAACACGGCAAAGCTAGATGGCTTGGTGGGGAGTTTTGTGAAAAAATGAAATTCGTGGTTTTTTAGATGTGAGGGTTGGAAAGGCCTAAAAATGTGCCCAAATGAAGACCATGAAATTCTTGGTGCATGAAAGTTTGAGTTCTGTGGGGTTTGCACATGGCTAAGGTTGTCGGCGCACCACGGCACAGCTAGATTGCTTGGTGGGGACTTTTGTGAAAAAATGAAATTCGTGGTTTTTGAGATGTAAGGGTTGCAAAAGGCCTACAAATGTCCCCTAATGAATACCATGAAATTCTTAGTGCACGAAAGTTTTGAGTTCGGAGGGGTTTGCAAATGGCCAAGGTTGGCGGTGCACCACGGCATAGGTAGATGGCTTGATAGGGAGTTTTGTGAAAAAATGAAATTCGTGGTTTTTGAGATGTGATGTTTGGAAAGGCCTACAAATGTCCCCAAATGAAGACCATGAAATTCTTGGTCCACGAAAGTTTGAGTTCGGAGGGGTTTGCACATGGCCAAGGTTGTCGGTGCACCACGGCATAGCTAGATTGCTTGGTGGTTTGAGATGTGAGGGTTGGAAAGGCCTACAAATGTCCCCAAATGAGTACTGTAAAAGTCTTGGTGCATGATAGTTTTGAATTGGATGGAGTTTGGACCTGGCCAAGTTGGTCGGTGCACCGCGGCATAGCTAGATGGCTTGGTGGGGAGTTTTGTGAAAAAATGAAATTCGTGGTTTTTAAGATGTGAGGGTTGGAAAGTCCTACAAATGTCCCCAAATGAATACCATGAAATTCTTGGTGCACGAAAGTTTTGAGTTCGGAGGGGTTTGCACATGCCCAAGGTTGGCGGTGCACCACGGCATAGCTGGATGGCTTGATGGGGAGTTTTGTGAAAAAATGAAATTTGTGGTTTTTGACATGTGAGGGTTGGAATGGCCTACAAATGTCCCCAAATGAATACCATGAAATTCTTGGTGCACGAAAGTTTTGAGTTCGGAGAGGTTTGCATATGGCCAAGATTGTCAGCGCACCACGACACAGCTAGATTTCTTAGTGGGGAGTTTTGTGAAAAAATGAGATTCGTGGTTTTTTAGATGTGAGGGTAGAAAGGCCTAAAAATGTGCCCAAATAAAGACCATGAAATTCTTGGTGCATGAAAGTTTGAGTTCTGTGGGGTTTGCATATGGCTAAGGTTGTCGGCGCATCACGGCACAGGTAAATTGCTTGATGGGGACTTTTGTGAAAAAATGAAATTCGGTGGTTTTTGAGATGTAAGGGTTGCAAAAGGCCTACAAATGTCCCCTAATGAATACCATGAAATTCTTAGTGCACGAAAGTTTTGAGTTCGGAGGGGTTTGCAAATGGCCAAGGTTGGCGGTGCACCATGGCATAGGTAGATGGCTTGATGGGGAGTTTTGTGAAAAAATGAAATTCGTGGTTTTTGAGATGTGATGTTTGGAAAGGCCTACAAATGTCCCCAAATGAAGACCATGAAATTCTTGGTCCACGAAAGTTTGAGTTCGGAGGGGTTTGCACATGCCCAAGGTTGTCGGTGCACCACGGCATATTGGTGGTTTGAGGTGTGAGGGTTGGAAAGGCCTACAAATGTCCCCAAATGAGTACTGTAAAAGTCTTGGTGCACGATAGTTTTGAATTGGATGGAGTTTGCACTTGGCCAAGTTGGTCGGTGCACCGCGGCATAGGTAGATGGCTTGGTGGGGAGTTTTGTGAAAAAATGAAATTCGTTGTTTTTAAGATGTGAGGGTTGGAAAGGCCTACAAATGTCCCCAAATGAATACCATGAAATTCTTGGTGCACGAAAGTTTTGAGTTCGGAGGGGTTTGCACATGGCCAAGGTTGTCGGTGCACGACGGCATAACTTGATTGCTTGGTGGGGAGTTTTGTGAAAAAATGAAATTCGTGGTTTTTGAGATATGAGGGTTGGAAAGGCCTACAAATGTCCCCAAATGAATACCATGAAATTTTTGGTGCACGAAAGTTTGAGTTCGGAGGGGTTTGCACATAGCCAGATTGTCGGTGCACCACGGCATATCTAGATTGCTTGGTGAGGAGTTTTGTGAAAAAATGAAATTCGTGGTTTTTGAGATGTGAGGGTGGGAAAGGCCTACAAATGTCCCCAAATGAATACCACGAAATTCTTGGTGCACGAAAGTTTTGAGTTCGGAGGGGTTTGCACATGCCCAAGGTTGGCGGTGCACCACGGCATAGCTGGATGGCTTGATGGGGAGTTTTGTGAAAAAATGAAATTTGTGGTTTTTCCCATGTGAGGGTTGGAATGGCCTACAAATGTCCCCAAATGAATACCATGAAATTCTTGGTGCACGAAAGTTTTGAGTTCGGAGAGGTTTGCACATGGCCAAGGTTGTCGGCGCACCACGACACAACTAGATTGCTTGGTGGGGAGTTTTGTGAAAAAATGAGATTCGTGGTTTTTGAGATGTGAGGGTTGGAAATGCCTACAAATGTCGCCAAATGAATACCATGAAATTATTGGTGCACGAAAGTTTTGAGTTCGGATGGGTTTGCACATGGCCAAGGTTGTCGGTGCACCACGACAAAGCTAGATTGCTTGGTGGGGAGTTTTGTGAAAAAATGAAATTCGTGGATTTTGAGATGTGAGGCTTGGAATGGCCTACAAATGTCCCCAAATGAATACCATGAAATGCTTTGTGCACGAAAGTTTTGAGTTCGGATGGGTTTGCACATGGCCAAGGTTGTCGGTGCACCACGACAAAGCTAGATGGCTTGGTGGGGAGTTTTGTGAAAAAATGAAATTCGTGGTTTTTCAGATGTGAGGGTTGGAAAGGCCTAAAAATTTGCCCAAATGAAGACCATGAAATTCTTGGTGCATGAAAGTTTGAGTTCTGTGGGGTTTGCATATGGCTAAGGTTGTCGGCGCACCACGGCACAGCTAGATTACTTGGTGGGGACTTTTGTGAAAAAATGAAATTCGTGGTTTTTGAGATGTGAGGGTTGGAAACGACTACAAATGTCCCCAAATGAATACCATGAAATTCTTGGTGCACAAAAGTTTTGAGTTCGGAGGGGTTTGCACATGCCAAAGGTTGGCGGTGCACCACGGCATAGCTGGATGGCTTGATGGGGAGTTTTGTGAAAAAATGAAATTTGTGGTTTTTCACATGTGAGGGTTGGAATGGCCTACAAATGTCCCCAAATGAATACCATGAAATTCTTGGTGCACGAAAGTTTTGAGTTCGGAGGGGTTTGCACATGGCCAAGGTTGTCGGTGCACGACGGCATAACTTGATCGCTTGGTGGGGAGTTTTGTGAAAAAATGAAATTCGTGGTTTTTGAGATATGAGGGTTGGAAAGCCCTACAAATGTCCCCAAATGAATACCATGAAATTTTCGGTGCACGAAAGTTTGAGTTCGGAGGGGTTTGCACATGGCCAGATTGTCGGTGCACCACGGCATATCTAGATTGCTTGGTGGGGAGTTTTGTGAAAAAATGAAATTCGTGGTTTTTGAGATGTGAGGGTTGGAAATGACTACAAATGTCCCCAAATGAATACCATGAAATTCTTGGTGCACAAAAGTTTTGAGTTCGGAGGGGTTTGCACATGCCAAAGGTTGGCGGTGCACCACGGCATAGTTGGATGGCTTGATGGGGAGTTTTGTGAAAAAATGAAATTTGTGGTTTTTGACATGTGAGGGTTGGAATGGCCTACAAATGTCCCCAAATGAATACCATGAAATTCTTGGTGCACGAAAGTTTTGAGTTCGGAGAGGTTTGCACATGGCCAAGGTTGTCGGCGCACCACGACACAGCTAGATTGCTTGGTGGGGAGTTTTGTGAAAAAATGAGATTCGCGGTTTTTGAGATGTGAGGGTTGGAAATGCCTACAAATGTCGCCAAATGAATACCATGAAATTATTGGTGCACGAAAGTTTGGAGTTCTGATGGGTTTGCACATGGCCAATGTTGTCGGTGCACCACGACAAAGCTAGATTGCTTGGTGGGGAGTTTTGTGAAAAAATGAAATTCGTGGTTTTTGAGATGTGAGGGTTGGAATGGCCTAAAAATGTCGCCAAATGAATACCATTAAATTCTTGCTGCACTAAATTTTTGAGTTCGGAGGATTTTGTACATGGCCAAGTATGGTGGTGCACCACGGCATAGCTAGATCGCTTGATGTGGAGTTTTGTGAAAAAATGTAATTCGCGATTTTTGAGATGTGAGGGTTGGAAAGGCCTACAAATGTCCCCAAATGAATACCATGAAATTATTGGTGCACGAAAGTTCGAGTTCGGAAGGGTTTGCACATGGCCAAGTTTGTCGGTGCACCACGGCATAACTTGATTGCTTGGTGGGGAGTTTTGTGAAAAAATGAAATTCGTGGTTTTTGAGATGTGAGGGTTGGAAATGCCTACAAATGTCGCCAAATGAATACCATGAAATTATTGGTGCACGAAAGTTTTGAGTTCGGATGGGTTTGCACATGGCCAAGGTTGTCGGTGCACCACGACAAAGCTAGATTGCTTGGTGGGGAGTTTTGTGAAAAAATGAAATTCGTGGTTTTTGAGATGTGAGGCTTGGAATGGCCTACAAATGTCCCCAAATGAATACCATGAAATGCTTTGTGCACGAAAGTTTTGAGTTCGGATGGGTTTGCACATGGCCAAGGTTGTCGGTGCACCACGACAAAGCTAGATGGCTTGGTGGGGAGTTTTGTGAAAAAATGAAATTCGTGGTTTTTCAGATGTGAGGGTTGGAAAGGCCTAAAAATTTGCCCAAATGAAGACCACGAAATTCTTGGTGCATGAAAGTTTGAGTTCTGTGGGGTTTGCATATGGCTAAGGTTGTCGGCGCACCACGGCACAGCTAGATTGCTTGGTGGGGACTTTTGTGAAAAAATGAAATTCGTGGTTTTTGAGATGTGAGGGTTGGAAACAACTACAAATGTCCCCAAATGAATACCATGAAATTCTTGGTGCACAAAAGTTTTGAGTTCGGAGGGGTTTGCACATGCCAAAGGTTGGCGGTGCACCACGGCATAGCTGGATGGCTTGATGGGGAGTTTTGTGAAAAAATGAAATTTGTGGTTTTTCACATGTGAGGGTTGGAATGGCCTACAAATGTCCCCAAATGAATACCATGAAATTCTTGGTGCACGAAAGTTTTGAGTTCGGAGGGGTTTGCACATGGCCAAGGTTGTCGGTGCACGACGGCATAACTTGATCGCTTGGTGGGGAGTTTTGTGAAAAAATGAAATTCGTGGTTTTTGAGATATGAGGGTTGGAAAGCCATACAAATGTCCCCAAATGAATACCATGAAATTTTTGGTGCACGAAAGTTTGAGTTCGGAGGGGTTTGCACATGGCCAGATTGTCGGTGCACCACGGCATATCTAGATTGCTTGGTGGGGAGTTTTGTGAAAAAATGAAATTCGTGGTTTTTGAGATGTGAGGGTTGGAAAGGACTACAAATGTCCCCAAATGAATACCATGAAATTCTTGGTGCACAAAAGTTTTGAGTTCGGAGGGGTTTGCACATGCCAAAGGTTGGCGGTGCACCACGATATAGCTGGATGGCTTGATGGGGAGTTTTGTGAAAAAATGAAATTTGTGGTTTTTGACATGTGAGGGTTGGAATGGCCTACAAATGTCCCCAAATGAATACCATGAAATTCTTGGTGCACGAAAGTTTTGAGTTCGGAGAGGTTTGCACATGGCCAAGGTTGTCGGCGCACCACGACACAGCTAGATTGCTTGGTGGGGAGTTTTGTGAAAAAATGAGATTCGCGGTTTTTGAGATGTGAGGGTTGGAAATGCCTACAAATGTCGCCAAATGAATACCATGAAATTATTGGTGCACGAAAGTTTGGAGTTCTGATGGGTTTGCACATGGCCAATGTTGTCGGTGCACCACGACAAAGCTAGATTGCTTGGTGGGGAGTTTTGTGAAAAAATGAAATTCGTGGTTTTTGAGATGTGAGGGTTGGAATGGCCTAAAAATGTCCCCAAATGAATACCATTAAATTCTTGGTGCACTAAATTTTTGAGTTCGGAGGATTTTGTACATGGCCAAGTATGGCGGTGCACCACGGCATAGCTAGATCGCTTGATGTGGAGTTTTGTGAAAAAATGTAATTCGCGATTTTTGAGATGTGAGGGTTGGAAAGGCCTACAAATGTCCCCAAATGAATACCATGAAATTATTGGTGCACGGAAGTTCGAGTTCGGAAGGGTTTGCACATGGCCAAGTTTGTAAGACCCGGGAAAAATTACATTAAAGGAAAATACATAGAAAGAAAATTAATGGCTAGATTAATATTGTTGATTCATTTAATTTAATTAGGTTATTAAATTATGAAATAGAAAATAATTATTATTTGAGTGATTTAAGTTGTTGTGGTGTTTGTAATAATTATTTAAGTGATTTAAGGAATTAAGGTTAGTGGAGTTTAAGGGCTTTAAGTCTTATAATGTGCATAATGTCATGTGATGGCCTATAGCCTAGTGGTGAGAGATCCGTTTATAGAGGAGCAGGTGCAGGGTTCGAAACCTGGCTGGCGTAGAGCTGTGTTTGTGTTTGTTTTAGAATTCATATTTTTTTTTTCTCTCCTTTAAAGGTGTGGGGCCCATGAAGCGTAAATGAATTGTGTTTCCAGGAGCATGCAGAATATTGGATTTCAAAACACTGCAACAGTTTGTTTTATTTTTTTCGCTTTCTGTTTTTTTGTTATATCTTTTGGAGTTAAATGATAAGAAAAATAAAATGGGCTAGAATCTTAACAGAATTATTGGGTGGGATTAGATAAAGCTAAACCCTAAAAGTTTTCTTTAAGAAAAAGCGGTAGGACGGGAGAAGGAAAAGAGAGAAAGGGTGCAAGTTAGAGTTTCCAGTGGCTGTGGTAGAGAAGAGGAATCATCTAGAGAGGTAGGGGAAGCCAACCTTACTTTCTTCTCTTGTTTTGTTTGCTTGATGAATGAAAACTTGAAAAACATGTGTGGAGTGTAGAGAGAAGTTAATCTTTTGTATATTGTCTTTTCTGCCATGGATTATGTGGGTGTGCTATCATTCCAATATTGTATAAAGCTTGGTGTGAGTTGGATGGTTAGACGTGTGCATGGTGTCTCTGTTTGTTTTCTTGCATCATTCTTCCCTTGTTTCATGCATAGGGTGCAGCCACGGGTTAGAAAGGTCCTTTAGTTGTTAGGTTCTTCTCTCCTTCTTTAATTTGTATGAAGTTCAGGAGGCGTAGATCCGTGGTTTCGTGGTGGAAGCACGTTGTGTTTCGTTTCACAAAGATTATGGCCGTGTGGTTTGGTGGAAATTGGTTCAGACACAGATTACATGGAGTTGGTTCAGGTGCAGCGTGGGATTGGTTCAGGTGCAGCATGATAGACTGTTTCAGAATTGCATGAAAGTAGGGTGGTTCTTTTCCTTTTTCTGCACAGCGAAGAGTGTTGACAGTTACGGTGCAAGGCCGAGGGTTCATAGTATAACAGTGGGTTAATGGTGTAGCAGTTTGGTTTGCATGGGTTCATGCGGTGGTTCTTTTATTTTTTTTATTTTTTTCCTCTTTTGGCTTACCTTTTTATAATAAACTGCATAAGGCATGTTCATGGGGTGCAAGGGACTTCACGGATTTCGTTCGGGCAGTATATTTGGTTTTATCATTAGAGAATTGCATGGTTTGGTTTTGTGTTTCTTCACTTTGCAGGGATGAGAATGGGTTCCTAAACTTTTTCTCTTTCTTCCCTTTTCATTTATTTCACATAAAGGCATGTTTTGTTTTGTCTTTTTCACGTCTCCAGCCGTTCCTCTCTCTTTCTCTTAATTTTTTTCTCTTTCTTTTAATTACTACCATACGTAAATACATGAGGTGGTGGGGGCCACGGGGTTGTTTTGTGTTTTTCTTTCTTTCTCTAAACCAATCATATCTCTTTTGATGTAGTTGGGTTCCTTCATTTTAGGTGCAGACCGTGCCATGGGGTTCTCCCTCCTTTAGCTTAAGTGTTCATGTGAATAAAGGGTGAAAAGTTGTTGGTCTTTGCTTGCTTTATTTTCTATTGTTGTGCGAAAAGAAATTTGGGGTAGCGTGTTGACTTTGTTATACATGATAAGTTATTTTCGTTGTTCTCTTTAGAAATGTTTAAGTGCAGGTTGAACTTTAAATTATTTTTCGTTGTTCCTACGTATTTTATTAAATATCTGGTGTGTATTAAATATGCAACCGATAAATGAATATGGTTTGATCGGGAGGCCTTATTTTTCAAGCAGTGATGGTGAATATTTAGTTGGCAATATGAAATTCTCATGGGTAGAATGTTGAGAGTATTTTGATTTGCTTGAAAATTCTTGGTGTAATCTAATGAAGATTTTAGATGAAGGTGATGCTTTGTTTGGTTTAGTATGATTGTTTGGATTTCGAGTTTGTGTTCAGATCAAGGATGAAATGCGACTATAATGTTTTCGTGTTACTTGAATGAGACGTTGAGTATTATTGGACATGTTTTATTTATGAATTTCTTTTATGAATATCATTGTTTATGGTTAGCTTACCCCTATTTGTTTGTTTGTATGTTTGTTGCCTGTGCGATGATCGTATAATGTGTGTGTTATACGGGAGCAGACGGTAATGCAGATATTTCTGACTCGAAGTAGATATCGGAAAGGATGGAGTGGACTCGGGAATTTATGGTTTATTTTGTTGATTTAAATCAAACAGTGAAGACTATGAAATTTTCTTTTAATTTCTAGTATTTAGTTGGAACTTTGTTTATTTAATATTATTATTATTTCAAATTAACATTTGGATTACCTATTTACTTTTAAATTAAAAGTTTTTAATTAGTACATTTTCAATGTTTATTTCTTTTTTCGCGAAATGCAAAAATTTTCTAACGTTCCGTGACGTCCCAAAATTGGGGTGTTACAAAGTTTGTCGGTGCACCACGGCATAACTTGATTGCTTGGTGGGGAGTTTTGTGAAAAAATGAAATTCGTGGTTTTTGAGATGTGAGGGTTGGAAAGGCTTACAAATGTCCCCAAATGAATACCATGAAATTCTTGGTGCACGAAAGTTTGAGTTCGGAGGGGTTTGCACATGGCCAAGGTTGTCGTTGCACCACGGCATATCTAGATTGCTTGGTGGGGAGTTTTGTGAAAAAATGAAATTCGTGGTTTTTGAGATGTGAGGGTTGGAAAGGCCTACAAATGTCCCCAAATGAATACCATGAAATTTTGGGTGCACGAAAGTTTTGAGTTCGGAGGGGTTTGCACATGCTCAAGGTTGGCGGTGCACCACGGCATAGTTGGATGGCTTGATGGGGAGTTTTGTGAAAAAATGAAATTTGTGGTTTTTGACATGTGAGGGTTGGAATGGCCTATAAATGTCCCCGAATGAATACCATGAAATTCTTGGTGGACGAAAGTTTTGAGTTCGGAGAGGTTTGCACATGGCCAAGGTTGTCGGCGCACCACGACACAACTAGATTGCTTGGTGGGGAGTTTTGTGAAAAAATGAAATTTGTGGTTTTTGAGATGTGACGGTTGGAAAGGCCTACAAATGTCCCCAAATGAATAGCAGGAAATTCTTGGTGCACGAAAGTTAGAGTTCGGAGGGGTTTGCACATGGCCAAGTTTCTTGGTGCACCACGACAAAGCTAGATTGCTTGGTGGGGAGTTTTGTGAAAAAATGAAATTCGTGGTTTTTGAGATGTGAGGGTTGGAATGGCCTACAAATATCCCCAAATGAATACTATTAAATTCTTGGTGCACTAAATTTTTGAGTTCGGAGGATTTTGTACATGGCCAAGTATGGCGGTGCACCACGGCATAGCTAGATCGCTTGATGTCGAGTTTTGTGAAAAAATGAAATTCACGATTTTTTAGATGTGAGGGTTGGAAAGGCCTACAAATGTCCCCAAATGAAAACCATGAAATTCTTGGTGCGTGAAAATTTTGAGTTCGGAGGGTTTTGCACGTGGCCAAGGTTGGCGGTGCACCACGGCATAGGTAGATGGCTTGGTGGGGAGTTTTGTGAAAAAATGAAATTTGTGGTTTTTGAGATGTGAGGGTTGGAAAGGCCTACAAATGTCCCCAAGTGAATACCATGAAATTCTTGGTGCACGAAAGTTTTGAGTTCGGAGGGTTTTGCCCATGGCCAAGGTTGTTGGTGAACCACGACATAGCTAGATTGCTTGGTGGGGAGATTTGTGAAAAAATGAAATTCGTGGTTTTTGAGATGTGAGGGTTGGAAAGGCCTACAAATGTCCCCAAATGAATACCATTAAATTCTTGGTGCACGAAAGTTTTGAGTTCGGAGGGTTTTGCACATGGCCAAGGTTGGCGGTGCACCACGGCATATCTAGATTGCTTGGTGGGAGGTTTTGTGAAAAAATTAAATTCGTGGTTTTTTAGATGTGAAGGTTGGAAAGCACGAAAGTTTGAGTTCGGAGGGGTTTGCACATGGCCAAGGTTGTCGGTGCACCACGGCATAGCTAGATTGCTTGGTGGGAAGTTTTGTGAAAAAATGAAATTCGTGGTTTTTGAGATGTGAGAGTTGGAAAGGCCTACAAATGTCCCCAAATGAATACCATGAAATTCTTGGTGCACGAAAGTTTGAGTTCGGAGGGGTTTGCACATGGCCAAGGTTGGCGGTGCCCCACGACATAACTAGATTTCTTGGTGGGGAGTTTTGTGAAAAAATGAAATTCGTGGTTTTTGAGATTTGAGGGTTAGAAAGGCCTACAATTGAATAGCAGGAAATTCTTGGTGCACGAAAGTTAGAGTTCGGAGGGGTTTGCACATGGCCAAGGTTGTCGGTGCACCATGGCATATCTAGATTGCTTGGTGGGGAGTTTTGTGAAAAATTGAAATTCGTGGTTTTTGAGATGAGAGGGTTGGAAAGGCCTAAAAACGTTCCCAAATAAATACCATGAAATTCTTGGTGCACGAAAGTTTTGAGTTCGGAGGGTTTTGCACGTGGCCAAGGTTGGCGGTGCACCACGACATAGTTAGATGGCTTGGTGGGGAGTTTTGTGAAAAAATGAAATTCGTGATTTTTGAGATGTGAGGGTTGGACAGGCCTACAAATGTCGCCAAATGAATACCATGAAATTCTTCGTATACGAAAGTTTTGAGTTCGGAGGGTTTTGCACGTGGCCACGGTTGACGGTGCACCACGGCATATGTAGATGGATTGGTGGGGAGTTTTGTGAAAAAAAGAAATTCGTGGTTTTTGAGATGTGAGGGTTGGAAAGGCCTACAAATGTTCCCAAATGAATACCATGAAATTCTTGGTGCACGAAAGTTTTGAGTTCGGAGGATTTTGCACGTGGCCGAGGTTAGCGGTGGACCACGACATAGGTAGATGGCTTGGTGGGGAGTTTTGTGAAAAAAATGAAATTCATGATTTTTGATATGTTAGGGTTGCAAAGGCCTACAAATGTCCCCAAATGAATACCATGAAATTCTTGGTGCACGAAAGATTTGAGTTCGGAGGGGTTTGCACATGGCCAAGGTTGTGAGTGCAACACTGCATAGCTAGATTGCTTGTTGGGGAGTTTTGTGAAAAAATGAAATTCGTGGTTTTTGAGATGTGAGGGTTGGACAGGCCTACAAATGTCCCCAAATGAATACCATGAAATTCTTGGTGCACGAAAGTTTGAGTTCGGAGGGGTTTGCACATGGCCAAGGTTGTCGATGCACCACGGCATATCTAGATTGCTTGGTGGGGAGTTTTGTGAAAAAATGAAATTCGTGGTTTTTGAGATGTGAGGGTTGGAAAGGCCTACAAATGTCCCCAAATGAGTATTGTAAAAGTCTTGGTGCACGAAAGTTTTGAATTGGATGGAGTTTGCACTTGCCCAAGTTGGTTGGTATACCGCCGCATAGCTAGATGGCTTGGTGGGGAGTTTTGTGAAAAAAAGAAATTCGTTGTTTTTGAGATTTGAGGGTTAGAAAGGCCTACAAATGTCCCCAAATGAATAGCAGGAAATTCTTGGTGCACGAAAATTTTGAGTTCAGAAGGGTTTGCACATGGCCAAGGTTGTTGATGCACCACGACATAGGTAAATTGCTTGGTGGGGAGTTTTGTGAAAAAATGAAATTCGTGGTTTTTGAAATGCGAGGGTTGGAAATGCCTACAAATGTCCCCAAATGAATACCATTATATTCATGGTGCACGAAAGTTTTGGGTTCGGAGGGTTTTGCACATGGCCAAGGTTGGCGGTGCACCACGGCATAGGTAAAAGCCTTGGTGGGGAGTTTTTGTGAAAAAGTGAAATTCGTGATTTTTGAGATGTGAGGGTTGGAAAAGCCTACAAATGTCCCCAAATGAAGACCATGAAATTCTTGGTGCAAGAAAGTTTGAGTTTGGAGGGGTTTGCACATGGCCCAGGTTGTCGGTGCACCACGGCATAGCTAGATTGCTTGGTGGGGAGTTTTGTGAAAAAATGAGATTCGTGGTTTTTGATATGTGAGGGTTGGAAATGCCTACAAATGTCTCCAAATGAATACCATGAAATTATGGATGCACGAAAGTTTGGAGTTCGGATGGGGTTGCACATGGCCAAGGTTGTCGGTGCACCACGACAAAGCTAGATTGCTTGGTGGGAAGTTTTGTGAAAAAATGAAATTCGTGGTTTTTGAGATGTGAGGGTTGGAATGGCCTACAAATGTCCCCAAATGAATACCATTAAATTCTTGGTGCACGAAAGTTTGAGTTCGGACGGGTTTGCACATGGCCAAGGTTGGCGGTGCACCACGGCATATCTAGATTGCTTGGTGGGGAGTTTTGTGAAAAAATGAAATTCGTGGTTTTTGAGATGTGAGGGTTGGAAAGGCCTAAAAACGTCCCCAAATGAATACCATGAAATTGTTGGTGCACGAAAGTTTTGAGTTCGGAGGGTTTTGCACGTGGCCAAGGTTGGCGGTGCACCACGACATAGGTAGATGGCTTGGTGGGGAGTTTTGTGAAAAAATGAAATTCGTGATTTTTGAGATGTGAGGGTTGGACAAGCCCACAAATGTCCCGAAATGAATACTATGAAATTCTTGGAGCACGAAAATTTTGAGTTCGGAGGGTTTTGCACGTGGCCAAGGTTGACGGTGCACCACGGCATATGTAGATGGCTTGGTGGTGAGTTTTGTGAAAAAATAAGATTCGTGGTTTTTGAGATGTGAGGGTTGGAAATGCCTACAAATGTCGCCAAATGAATACCATGAAATTATTGGTGCACGAAAGTTTTGAGTTCGGATGGGTTTGCACATGGCAGAGGTTGTCAGTGCACCACGACAAAGCTAGATTGCTTGGTGGGGAGTTTTGTGAAAAAATGAAATTCGTGGTTTTTGAGATGTGAGGGTTGGAATGGCCTACAAATGTCCCCAAATGAATACCATTAAATTCTTGGTGCACTAAATTTTTGAGTTCGGAGGATTTTGTACATGGCCAAGTATGGCGGTGCACCACGGCATAGCAGATCGCTTGATGTGGAGTTTTGTGAAAAAATGAAATTCGTGGTTTTTGAGATGTGACGGTTGGAAAGGCCTAAAAACGTCCCCAAATGAATACCATGAAATTCTTGGTGCACGAAAGATTTGAGTTCGGAGGGTTTTGCACGTGGCCAAGGTTGACGGTGCACCACGGCATAGGTAGATGGCTTGGTGGTGAGTTTTGTGAAAAAATGAAATTCGTGGTTTTTGAGATGTGAGGGTTGGAAAGGCCTACAAATGTCCCCAAATGAATACCATGAAATTCTTGGTGCACGAAATTTTTGAGTTCGGAGGGTTTTGCACGTGGCCAAGGTTAGCGGTGGACCACGACATAGGTAGATGGCTTGGTGGGGAGTTTTGTGAAAAAATGAAATTCATGATTTTTGATATGTGAGGGTTGCAAAGGCCTACAAATATCCCCAAATGAATACCATGAAATTCTTGGTGCACGAAAGATTTGAGTTCGGAGGGGTTTGCAGATGGCCAAGGTTGTGAGTGCAACACGGCATAGCTAGATTGCTTGGTGGGGAGTTTTGTGAAAAAATGAAATTCGTGGTTTTTGAGATGTGAGGGTTGGACAGGCCTACAAATGTCCCCAAATGAATACCATGAAATTCTTGGTGTACGAAAGTTTTGAGTTCGGAGGGTTTTGCACGTGGCCAAGCTTAGCGGTGGACCACGACATAGGTAGATGGCTTGGTGGGGAGTTTTGTGAAAAAATGAAATTCATGATTTTTGATATGTGAGGGTTGCAAAGGCCTACAAATATCCCCAAATGAATACCATGAAATTCTTGGTGCACAAAAGATTTGAGTTCGGAGGGGTTTGCACATGGCCAAGGTTGTGAGTGCAACACGGCAAAGCTAGATTGCTTGGTGGGGAGTTTTGTGAAAAAATGAAATTCGTGGTTTTTGGGATGTGAGGGTTGGACAGGCCTACAAATGTCCCCAAATGAAGACCATGAAATTCTTGGTGCACGAAAGTTTTGAGTTCGGAGGGTTTTGCACGTGGCCAAGGTTGACGGTGCACCACGGCATAGGTAGATGGCGTGGTGGGGAGTTTTGTGAAAAAATGAAATTTGTGGTTTTTGAGATGTGAGGGTTGGAAAGGCCTACAAATGTCCACAAATGAGTATTGTAAAAGTCTTGGTGCATGAAAGTTTTGAATTGGATGGAGTTTGCACTTGGCCAAGTTGGTTGGTGCACCGCCACATAGCTAGATGGCTTGGTGGGGAGTTTTGTGAAAAAATGAAATTCGTTCTTTTTGAGAATTGAGGGTTAGAAAGGCCTACAAATGTCCCCAAATGAATAGCAGGAAATTCTTGGTGCACGAAAGTTTGAGTTCGGAGGGGTTTGCACATGGCCAAGGTTGTCGGTGCACCACGGCATATCTAGATTGCTTGGTGGGGAGTTTTGTGAAAAAATGAAATTCGTGGTTTTTGAGATGTGAGGGTTGGAAAGGCCTAAAAACGTCCCCAAATGAATACCATGAAATTGTTGGTGCACGAAAGTTTTGAGTTCGGAGGGTTTTGCACGTGGCCAAGGTTGGCGGTGCACCACGACATAGGTAGATGGCTTGGTGGGGAGTTTTGTGAAAAAATGAAATTCGTGATTTTTGAGATGTGAGGGTTGGACAAGCCTACAAATGTCCCCAAATGAATACTATGAAATTCTTGGAGCACGAAAGTTTTGAGTTTGGAGGGTTTTGCACGTGGCCAAGGTTGACGGTGTACCACGGCATATGTAGATGGCTTGGTGGTGAGTTTTGTGAAAAAATAAGATTCGTGGTTTTTAAGATGTGAGGGTTGGAAATGCCTACAAATGTCGCCAAATGAATACCATGAAATTATTGGTGCACGAAAGTTTTGAGTTCGGATGGGTTTGCACATGGCAGAGGTTGTCGGTGCACCACGACAAAGCTAGATTGCTTGGTGGGGAGTTTTGTGAAAAAATGAAATTCGTGGTTTTTGAGATGTGACGGTTGGAAAGGCCTAAAAACGTCCCCAAATGAATACCATGAAATTCTTGGTGCACGAAAGATTTGAGTTCGGAGGATTTTGCACGTGGCCAAGGTTGACGGTGCACCACGGCATAGGTAGATGGCTAGGTGGGGAGTTTTGTGAAAAAATGAAATTCGTGATTTCTGAGATGTGAGGGTTGGACAAGCCTACAAATGTCCCCAAATGAATACTATGAAATTCTTGGAGCACGAAAGTTTTGAGTTCGGAGGGTTTTGCACGTGGCCAAGGTTGACGGTGCACCACGGCATAGGTAGATGGCTTGGTGGTGAGTTTTGTGAAAAAATGAAATTCGTGGTTTTTGAGATGTGAGGGTTGGAAAGGCCTACAAATGTCCCCAAATGAATACCATGAAATTCTTCGTGCACGAAAGTTTTGAGTTCGGAGGGTTTTGCACGTGTCCAAGGTTGACTGTGCACCACGGCATAGGTAGATGTACTGGTGGGGAGTTTTGTGAAAAAATGAAATTCGTGGTTTTTGAGATGTGAGGGTTGGAAAGGCCTACAAATGTCCCCAAATGAATACCATGACATTCTTGGTGCACGAAAGTTTTGACTTCGGAGGGTTTTGCACGTGGCCAAGCTTAGCGGTGGACCACGACATAGGTAGATGGCTTGGTGGGGAGTTTTGTGAAAAAATGAAATTCATGATTTTTGATATGTGAGGGTTGCAAAGGCCTACAAATGTCCCCAAATGAATACCATGAAATTCTTGGTGCACAAAAGATTTGAGTTCGGAGGGGTTTGCACATGGCCAAGGTTGTGAGTGCAACACGACAAAGCTAGATTGCTTGGTGGGGAGTTTTGTGAAAAAATGAAATTCGTGGTTTTTGGGATGTGAGGGTTGGACAGGCCTACAAATGTCCCCAAATGAAGACCATGAAATTCTTGGTGCACGAAAGTTTTGAGTTCGGAGGGTTTTGCACGTGGCCAAGGTTGACGGTGCACCACGACATAGGTAGATGGCTTGGTGGGGAGTTTTGTGAAAAAATGAAATTTGTGGTTTTTGAGATGTGAGGGTTGGAAAGGCCTGCAAATGTCCACAAATGAGTATTGTAAAAGTCTTGGTGCACGAAAGTTTTGAATTGGATGGAGTTTGCACTTGGCCAAGTTGGTTGGTGCACCGCCACATAGCTAGATGGCTTGGTAGGGAGTTTTGTGAAAAACTGAAATTCGTTGTTTTTGAGATTTGAGGGTTAGAAAGGCCTACAAATGTCCCCAAATGAATAGCAGGAAATTCTTGGTGCACGAAAGTTTTGAATTGGATAGAGTTTACACTTGGCCAAGTTGGTTGGTGCACCGCCACATAGCTAGATGGCTTGGTGGGGAGTTTTGTGAAAAAATGAAATTCGTTCTTTTTGAGATTTGAGGGTTAGAAAGGCCTACAAATGTCCCCAAATGAATAGCAGGAAATTCTTGGTGCACGAAAGTTTGAGTTCGGAGGGGTTTGCACGTGGCCAAGGTTGGCGGTGCACCACGGCATAGGTAGATGGCTAGGTGGGGAGTTTTGTGAAAAAATGAAATTCGTGATTTTTGAGATGTGAGGGTTGGACAAGCCTACAAATGTCCCCAAATGAATACTATGAAATTCTTGGAGCACGAAAGTTTTGATTTCGGATGGTTTTGCACGTGGCCAAGGTTGACGGTGCACCACGGCATATGTAGATGGCTTGGTGGTGAGTTTTGTGAAAAAATAAGATTCGTGGTTTTTGAGATGTGAGGGTAGGAAATGCCTACAAATGTCGCCAAATGAATACCATGAAATTATTGGTGCACGAAAGTTTTGAGTTCGGATGGGTTTGCACATGGCAGAGGTTGTCGGTGCACAACGACAAAGCTAGATTGCTTGGTGGGGAGTTTTGTGAAAAAATGAAATTCGTGGTTTTTGAGATGTGAGGGTTGGAATGGCCTACAAATTTCCCCAAATGAATACCATGAAATTCTTGGTGCACTAAATTTTTGAGTTCGGAGGATTTTGTACATGGCCAAGTATGGCGGTGCACCACGGCATAGCTAGATCGCTTGATGTGGAGTTTTGTGAAAAAATGAAATTCGTGGTTTTTGAGATGTGAGGGTTGGAAAGGCCTAAAAACGTCCCCAAATGAATACCATGAAATTCTTGGTGCACGAAAGTTTTGAGTTCGGAGGGTTTTGCACGTGGCCAAGGTTGGCGGTGCACCACGGCTTAGGTAGATGGCTAGGTGGGGAGTTTTGTGAAAAAATGAAATTCGTGATTTTTGAGATGTGAGGGTTGGACAAGCCTACAAATGTCCCCAAATGAATACTATGAAATTCTTGGAGCACGAAAGTTTTGAGTTCGGAGGGTTTTGCACGTGGCCAAGGTTGACGGTGCACCACGGCATAGGTAGATGGCTTGGTGGTGAGTTTTGTGAAAAAATGAAATTCGTGGTTTTTGAGATGTGAGGGTTGGAAAGGCCTACAAATGTCCCCAAATGAATACCATGAAATTCTTGGTGCACGAAATTTTTGAGTTCGGAGGGTTTTGCACGTGGCCAAGGTTAGCGGTGGACCACGACATAGGTAGATGGCTTGGTGGGGAGTTTTGTGAAAAAATGAAATTCATGATTTTTGATATGTGAGGGTTGCAAAGGCCTACAAATATCCCCAAATGAATACCATGAAATTGTTGGTGCACGAAAGTTTTGAGTTCGGAGGGTTTTGCACGTGGCCAAGGTTGGCGGTGCACCACGACATAGGTAGATGGCTTGGTGGGGAGTTTTGTGAAAAAATAAAATTCGTGATTTTTGAGATGTGAGGGTTGGACAAGCCTACAAATGTCCCCAAATGAATACTATGAAATTCTTGGAGCACGAAAGTTTTGAGTTCGGAGGGTTTTGCACGTGGCCAAGGTTGACGGTGCACCACGGCATATGTAGATGGCTTGGTGGTGAGTTTTGTGAAAAAATAAGATTCGTGGTTTTTGAGATGTGAGGGTTGGAAATGCCTACAAATGTCGCCAAATGAATACCTTGAAATTATTGGTGCACGAAAGTTTTGAGTTCGGATGGGTTTGCACATAGCAGAGGTTGTCGGTGCACCACGACAAAGCTAGATTGCTTGGTGGGGAGTTTTGTGAAAAAATGAAATTCGTGGTGTTTGAGATGTGAGGGTTGGAATGGCCGACAAATGTCCCCAAATGAATACCATTAAATTCTTGGTGCACTAAATTTTTGAGTTCGGAGGATTTTGTACATGGCCAAGTATGGCGGTGCACCACGGCATAGCTAGATCGCTTGATGTGGAGTTTTGTGAAAAAATGAAATTCGTGGTTTTTGAGATGTGAGGGTTGGAAAGGCCTAAAAACGTCCCCAAATGAATACCATGAAATTCTTGGTGCACGAAAGTTTTGAGTTCGGAGGATTTTGCTCGTGGCCAAGGTTGGCGGTGCACCATGGCATAGGTAGATGGCTAGGTGGGGAGTTTTGTGAAAAAATGAAATTCGTGATTTTTGAGATGTGAGGGTTGGACAAGCCTACAAATGTCCCCAAATGAATACTATGAAATTCTTGGAGCACGAAAGTTTTGAGTTCGGAGGGTTTTGCACGTGGCCAAGGTTGACGGTGCACCACGGCATAGGTAGATGGCTTGGTGGTGAGTTTTGTGAAAAAATGAAATTCGTGGTTTTTGAGATATGAGGGTTGGAAAGGCCTACAAATGTCCCCAAAATAATACCATGAAATTTTTGGTGCACGAAAGTTTGAGTTCGGAGGGGTTTGCACATGGCCAAGGTTGTCGGTGCACCACGGCATAGCTAGATTGCTTGGTGCGGAGTTTTGTGAAAAAATGAAACTCGTGGTTTTTGAGATGTGAGTGTTGGAAAGGCCTAAAAACATCCCCAAATGAATACCATGAAATTCTTGGTGCACGAAAGTTTTGAGTTCGGAGGGTTTTCACGTGGCCAAGGTTGGCGGTGCACCACGACATAGGTAGATGGCTTGGTGGGGAGTTTTGTGAAAAAATGAAATTTGTGGTTTTTGACATGTGAGGGTTGGAATGGCCTACAAATGTCCCCAAATGAATACCATGAAATTCTTGATGCACGAAAGTTTTGAGTTCAGAGAGGTTTGCACATGGCCAAGGTTGTCAGCGCACCACGACACAGGTAGATTGCTTGGTGGGGAGTTTTGTGAAAAAATGAGATTTGTGGTTTTTGAGATGTGAGGGTTGGAAATGCCTACAAATTGCGCCAAATGAATACCATGAAATTATTGGTGCACGAAAGTTCGAGTTCGGAGGGGTTTGCACATGGCCAAGGTTGTCGGTGCACCACGGCATAACTTGATTGCTTGGTGGGGAGTTTTGTGAAAAAATGAAATTCGTGGTTTTTGAGATGCGAGGGTTGGAAAGGCCTACAAATGTCCCCAAATGAAGACCATGAAATTCTTGGTGCACGAAAGTTTGAGTTCGGAGGGGTTTGCACATGGCCAAGGTTGTCGGTGCACCACGGCATAGCTAGATTGCTTGGAGGGGAGTTTTGTGAAAAAATGAAATTCGTGGTTTTTGAGATGTGAGGGTTGGAAAGGCCTAAAAACATCCCCAAATGAATACCATGAAATTCTTGGTGCACGAAAGTTTTGAGTTCGGAGGGTTTTGCACGTGGCCAAGGTTGGCGGTGCACCACGACATAGGTAGATGGCTTGGTGGGGAGTTTTGTGAAAAAATGAAATTCGTGGTTTTTGAGATGTGAGGGTTGGAAAGGCCTACAAATGTCCCCAAATGAATACCATGAAATTCTTGGTGCACGAAAGTTTTGAGTTCGGAGGGTTTTCACGTGGCCAAGGTTGGCGGTGCACACGACATAGGTAGATGGCTTGGTGGGGAGTTTTGTGAAAAAATAAAATTCGTGGTTTTTTAGATGTCAGGGTTGGAAAGGCCTAAAAATGTGCCCAAATGAAGACCATGAAATTCTTAGTGCATGAAAGTTTGAGTTCTGTGGGGTTTGCATATGGCCAAGGTTGTCGGCGTACCACGGCTCAGCTAGATTGCTTGGTGGGGACTTTTGTGAAAAAATGAAATTCGTGGTTTTTGAGATGTAAGGGTTGCAAAAGGCCTACAAATGTCCCCAAATGAATACCATGAAAATCATAGTGCACGAAAATTTTGAGTTCGGAGTGTTTTGCACACGGCAAGGGTTGGCGGTGCACCACGGCATAGGTAGATGGCATGTTGGGGAGTTTTGTGAAAAAATGAAATTCGTGGTTTTTAAGATGTGAGGGTTAGAAAGGCCTACAAATGTCCCCTAATGAATACCATGAAATTCTTGGTGCACGAAAATTTTGAGTTCGGAGGGGTTTGCAAATGGCCAAGGTTGGCGGTGCACCACGGCATAGGTAGATGGCTTGATGGGGAGTTTTGTGAAAAAATGAAATTCGTGGTTTTTGAGATGTGATGTTTGGAAAGGCCTACAAATGTCCCCAAATGAAGACCATGAAATTCTTGGTCCATGAAAGTTTGAGTTCGGAGGGGTTTGCACATGGCCAAGGTTGTCGGTGCACCACGGCATAGCTAGATTGCTTGGTGGTTTGAGATGTGAGGGTTGGAAAGGCCTACAAATGTCCCCAAATGAGTACTGTAAAAGTCTTGTGCATGATAGTTTTGAATTCGATGGAGTTTGCACTTGGCCAAGTTGGTCGGTGCACCGCGGCATTGCTAGATGGCTTGGTGGGGAGTTTTGCGAAAAAATGAAATTCGTGGTTTTTGAGATGTGAGGGTTGGAAAGGCCTACAAATGTCCCCAAATGAATACCATGAAATTCTTGGTGCACGAAAGTTTTGAGTTCGGAGGGGTTTGCACATGGCAAAGGTTGTCGGTGCAAGAAGGCATAACTTGATTGCTTGGTGGGGAGTTTTGTGAAAAAATAAAATTCGTGGTTTTTGAGATATGAGGGTTGGAAAGGCCTACAAATGTCCCCAAATGAATACCATGAAATTTTTGGTGCACGAAAGTTTGAGTTCGGAGGGGTTTGCACATGGCCAGATTGTCGGTGCACCACGGCATATCTAGATTGCTTGGTGGGGAGTTTTGTGAAAAAATGAAATTCGTGGTTTTTGAGATGTGAGGGTTGGAAAGGCCTACAAATGTCCCCAAATGAATACCATGAAATTCTTGGTGCATGAAAGTTTGAGTTCGGAGGGGTTTGCACATGGCCAAGTTTGTCGGTGCACCACGGCATATCTAGATTGCTTGGTGGGGAGTTTTGTGAAAAAATGAAATTCGTGGTTTTTGAGATGGGAGGGTTGGAAAGGCCTACAAATGTCCCCAAACGAATACCATGAAATTCTGGGTGCACGAAAGTTTTGAGTTTGGAGGGTTTTGCACATGCTCAAGGTTGGCGGTGCACCACGGCATAGCTGGATGGCTTGCTGGGGAGTTTTGTGAAAAAATGAAATTTGTGGTTTTTGACATGTGAGGGTTGGATTGGCCTACAAATGTCCCCAAATGAATACCATGAAATTCTTGGTGCACGAAAGTTTTGAGTTCGGAGATGTTTGCACATGGCCAAGGTTGCCGGTGCACCATGACACAGCTAGATTGCTTGGTGGGGAGTTTTGTGAAAAAATGAGATTCATGGTTTTTGAGATGTGAGGGTTGGAAATGCCTACAAATGTCTCCAAATGAATACCATGAAATTCTTGGTGCACGAAAGTTTGAGTTCGGAGGGGTTTGCACATGGCCAAGGTTGTCAGTGCACCACGGCATAGCTAGATTGCTTGGTGGGGAGTTTTGTGAAAAAATGAAATTCGTGGTTTTTGAGATGTGACGGTTGGAAAGGCCTACAAATGTCCCCAAATGAATACCATGAAATTCTGGGTGCACGAAAGTTTTGAGTTCGGAGGGTTTTGCACATGCTCAAGGTTGGCGGTGCACCACGGCATAGCTAGATGGCTTGATGGGGAGTTTTGTGAAAAAATGAAATTTGTGGTTTTTGACATGTGAGGGTTGGATTGGCCTACAAATGTCCCCAAATGAATACCATGAAATTCTTGGTGCACGAAAGTTTTGAGTTCGGAGATGTTTGCACACGGCCAAGGTTGCCGGTGCACCATGACACAGCTAGATTGCTTGGTGGGGAGTTTTGTGAAAAAATGAGATTCATGGTTTTTGAGATGTGAGGGTTGGAAATGCCTACAAATGTCCCAAAATGAATACCATTAAATTCTTGTTGCACTAAATTTTTGAGTTCGGAGGATTTTGTACATGGCCAACTATGGCGATGCACCACGGCATAGCTAGATCGCTTGATGTGGAGTTTTGTGAAAAAATGAAATACGCGATTTTTGAGATGTGAGGGTTGGAAAGGCCTACAAATGTCCCCAAATGAATACGATGAAATTATTGGTGCACGAAAGTTCGAGTTTGGAGGGGTTTGCACATGGCCAAGGTTGTCGGTGCACCACGACATAACTTGATTGCTTGGTGGGGAGTTTTGTGAAAAAATGAAATTCGTGGTTTTTGAGATGTGAGGGTTGGAAAGGCCTACAAATGTCACCAAATGTATACCATGAAATTCTTGGTGCACGAAAGTTCGAGTTCGGAGGGGTTTGCACATGGCCAAGGTTGTCGGTGCACCACGGCATATCTAGATTGCTTGGTGGGGAGTTTTGTGAAAAAATGAAATTCGTGGTTTTTGAGATGTGAGGGTTGGAAAGGCCTACAAATGTCCCCAAATGAATACCATGAAATTCTTGGTCACGAAAGTTTTGAGTTCGGAGGGGTTTGCCCATGCCCATGGTTGGCGGTGCACCACGGCATATGTAGATGGCTTGATGGGGAGTTTTGTGAAAAAATGAAATTTGTGGTTTTTGACATGTGAGGGTTGGAATGGCCTACAAATGTCCCCAAATGAATACCATGAAATTCTTGGTGCACGAAAGTTTTGAGTTCGGAGAGGTTTGCACATGGCCAACATTGTCGGCGCACCACAACACAATTAGATTGCTTGGTGGGGAGTTTTGTGAAAAAATGAAATTCGTGGTTTTTGATATGTGAGGGTTGGAAAGGCCTACAAATGTCGCCAAATGAATACCATGAAATTCTTGGTGCACGAAAGTTTGGGTTCGGAGGGGTTTGCACATGGCCAAGGTTGTCGGTGCACCACGGCATAACTTGATTGCTTGGTCGGAAGTTTTGTGAAAAAATGAGATTCGTGGTTTTTGAGATGTGAGGGTTGGAAATGCCTACAAATGTCTCCAAATGAATACCATGAAATTATTGGTGCACGAAAGTTTTGAGTTCGGAGGATTTTGTACATGGCCAACTATGGCGGTGCACCACGGCATAGCTAGATCGCTTCATGTGGAATTATGTGAAAAAATGAAATTCACGATTTTTTAGATGTGAGGGTTGGAAAGGCCTACAAATGTCCCCCAATGAATACCATGAAATTCTTGGTGCGCGAACGTTTTGAGTTCGGAGGGTTTTGCACGTGGCCAAGGTTGTCGGTGCACGACGGCATAACTTGATTGCTCGGTGGGGAGTTTTGTGAAAAAATGAAATTCGTGGTTTTTGAGATATGAGGGTTGGAAAGGCCTACAAATGTCCCCAAATGAATACCATGAAATTTTTGGTGCACGAAAGTTTGAGTTCGGAGGGGTTTGCACATGGCCAAGGTTGTCGGTGCACCACGGCATAGCTAGATTGCTTGGTGGGGAGTTTTGTGAAAAAATGAAATTCGTGGTTTTGAGATGTGAGGGTTGGAAAGGCCTAAAAACATCCCCAAATGAATACCATGAAATTCTTGGTGCACGAAAGTTTTGAGTTCGGAGGGTTTTCACGTGCCCAAGGTTGGCGGTGCACCACGACATAGGTAGATGGCTTAGTGGGGAGTTTTGTGAAAAAATGAAATTCGTGGTTTTTGAGATGTCAGGGTTGGAAAGGCCTAAAAATGTGCCCAAATGAAGACCATGAAATTCTTAGTGCATGAAAGTTTGAGTTATGTGGGGTTTGCATATGGCCAAGGTTGTTGGTGCACCACGGCATAGCTAGATTGCTTGGTGGGGAGTTTTGTGAAAAAATGAAATTCGTGGTTTTTGAGATGTGACGGTTGGAAAGGCCTACAAATGTCCCCAAATGAATACCATGAAATTCTGGATGCACGAAAGTTTTGAGTTCGGAGGGTTTTGCACACGCTCAAGGTTCGCGGTGCACCACGGCATAGCTAGATGGCTTGATGGGGAGTTTTGTGAAAAAATGAAATTTGTGGTTTTTGACATGTGAGGGTTGGATTGGCCTACAAATGTCCCCAAATGAATACCATGAAATTCTTGGTGCACGAATGTTTTGAGTTCGGAGATGTTTGCACACGGCCAAGGTTGCCGGTGCACCATGACACAGCTAGATTGCTTGGTGGGGAGTTTTGTGAAAAAATGAGATTCATGGTTTTTGAGATGTGAGGGTTGGAAATGCCTACAAATGTCCCCAAATGAATACCATTAAATTCTTGGTGCACTAAATTTTTGAGTTCGGAGGATTTTGTACATGGCCAACTATCGCGATGCACCACGGCATAGCTAGATCGCTTGATGTGGAGTTTTGTGAAAAAATGAAATACGCGATTTTTGAGATGTGAGGGTTGGAAAGGCCTACAAATGTCCCCAAATGAATACGATGAAATTATTGGTGCACGAAAGTTTGAGTTTGGAGGGGTTTGCACATGGCCAAGGTTGTCGGTGCACCACAACATAACTTGATTGCTTGGTGGGGAGTTTTGTGAAAAAATGAAATTCGTGGTTTTTGAGATGTGAGGGTTGGAAAGGCCTACAAATGTCACCAAATGTATACCATGAAATTCTTGGTGCACGAAAGTTCGAGTTCGGAGGGGTTTGCACATGGCCAAGGTTCTCGGTGCACCACGGCATATCTAGATTGCTTGGTGGGGAGTTTTGTGAAAAAATGAAATTCGTGGTTTTTAAGATGTGAGGGTTGGAAAGGCCTACAAATGTCCCCAAATGAATACCATGAAATTCTTGGTCACGAAAGTTTTGAGTTCGGAGGGGTTTGCCTATGCCCATGGTTGGCGGTGCACCACGGCATATGTAGATGGCTTGATGGGGAGTTTTGTGAAAAAATGAAATTTGTGGTTTTTGACATGTGAGGGTTGGAATGGCCTACAAATGTCCCCAAATGAATACCATGAAATTCTTGGTGCACGAAAGTTTTGAGTTCGGAGAGGTTTGCACATGGCCAACGTTGTCGGCGCACCACAACACAACTAGATTGCTTGGTGGGGAGTTTTGTGAAAAAATGAAATTCGTGGTTTTTGATATGTGAGGGTTGGAAAGGCCTACAAATGTCGCCAAATGAATACCATGAAATTCTTGGTGCACGAAAGTTTGAGTTCGGAGGGGTTTGCACATGGCCAAGGTTGTCGGTGCACCACGGCATAACTTGATTGCTTGGTGGGGAGTTTTGTGAAAAAATGAGATTCGTGGTTTTTGAGATGTGAGGGTTGGAAATGCCTACAAATGTCTCCAAATGAATACCATGAAATTATTGGTGCACGAAAGTTTTGAGTTCGGATGGATTTGCACATGGCCAAGGTTGTCAGTGCACCACGACAAAGCTAGATTGCTTGGTGGGGAGTTTTGTGAAAAAATGAAATTCGTGGTTTTTGAGATGTGAGGGTTGGAATGGCCTACAAATGTCCCCAAATGAATACCATTAAATTCTTGGTGCACTAAATTTTTGAGTTCGGAGGATTTTGTACATGGCCAACTATGGCGGTGCACCACGGCATAGCTAGATCGCTTCATGTGGAATTATGTGAAAAAATGAAATTCACGATTTTTTAGATGTGAGGGTTGGAAAGGCCTACAAATGTCCCCCAATGAATACCATGAAATTCTTGGTGCGCGAACGTTTTGAGTTCGGAGGGTTTTGCACGTGGCCAAGGTTGTCGGTGCACGACGGCATAACTTGATTGCTTGGTGGGGAGTTTTGTGAAAAAATGAAATTCGTGGTTTTTGAGATATGAGGGTTGGAAAGGCCTACAAATGTCCCCAAATGAATACCATGAAATTTTTGGTGCACGAAAGTTTGAGTTCGGAGGGGTTTGCACATGGCCAAGGTTGTCGGTGCACCACGGCATAGCTAGATTGCTTGGTGGGGAGTTTTGTGAAAAAATGAAATTCGTGGTTTTGAGATGTGAGGGTTGGAAAGGCCTAAAAACATCCCCAAATGAATACCATGAAATTCTTGGTGCACGAAAGTTTTGAGTTCGGAGGGTTTTCACGTGGCCAAGGTTGGCGGTGCACCACGACATAGGTAGATGGCTTGGTGGGGAGTTTTGTGAAAAAATGAAATTCGTGGTTTTTGAGATGTCAGGGTTGGAAAGGCCTAAAAATGTGCCCAAATGAAGACCATGAAATTCTTAGTGCATGAAAGTTTGAGTTCTGTGGGGTTTGCATATGGCCAAGGTTGTTGGCGCACCACGGCTCAACTAGATTGCTTGGTGGGGACTTTTGTGAAAAAATGAAATTCGTGGTTTTTGAGATGTAAGGGTTGCAAAAGGCCTACAAATGTCCCCAAATGAATACCATGAAAATCATGGTGCACGAAAATTTTGAGTTCGGAGTGTTTTGCACACGGCAAGGGTTGGCGGTGCACCACGGCATAGGTAGATGGCATGGTGGGGAGTTTTGTGAAAAAATGAAATTCGTGGTTTTTAAGATGTGAGGGTTAGAAAGGCCTACAAATGTCCCCTAATGAATACCATGAAATTCTTGGTGCACGAAAATTTTGAGTTCGGAGGGGTTTGCAAATGGCCAAGGTTGGCGGTGCCCCACGGCATAGGTAGATGGCTTGATGGGGAGTTTTGTGAAAAAATGAAATTCGTGGTTTTTGAGATGTGATGTTTGGAAAGGCCTACAAATGTCCCCAAATGAAGACCATGAAATTCTTGGTCCACGAAAGTTTGAGTTCGGAGGGGTTTGCACATGGCCAAGGTTGTCGGTGCACTACGGCATATCTAGATTGCTTGGTGGGGAGTTTTGTGAAAAAATGAAATTCATGGTTTTTGAGATGTGAGGGTTGGAAAGGCCTACAAATGTCCCCAAATGAATACCATGAAATTCTTGGTCACGAAAGTTTTGAGTTCGGAGGGGTTTGCCCATGCCCATGGTTGGCGGTGCACCACGGCATAGGTAGATGGCTTGATGGGGAGTTTTGTGAAAAAATGAAATTTGTGGTTTTTGACATGTGAGGGTTGGAATGGCCTACAAATGTCCCCAAATGAATACCATGAAATTCTTGGTGCACGAAAGTTTTGAGTTCAGAGAGGTTTGCACATGGCCAAGGTTGTCGGCGCACCACGACACAGGTAGATTGCTTGGTGGGGAGTTTTGTGAAAAAACGAGATTCGTGGTTTTTGAGATGTGAGGGTTGGAAATGGCCTATAAATGTCCCCAAATGAATACCATTAAATTCTTGGTGCACTAAATTTTTGAGTTCGGAGGATTTTCTACATGGCCAAGTATGGCGGTGCACCACGGCATAGCTAGATCGCTTGATGTGGAGTTTTGTGAAAAAATGAAATTCGCGATTTTTGAGATGTGAGGGTTGGAAAGGCCTACAAATGTCCCCAAATGAATACGATGAAATTATTGGTGCACGAAAGTTTGAGTTCGGAGGGGTTTGCACATGGCCAAGGTTGTCGGTGCACCACGGCATAGCTAGATTGCTTGGTGGGGAGTTTTGTGAAAAAATGAAATTCGTAGTTTTTGAGATGTGAGGGTTCGAAAGGCCTAAAAACATCCCCAAATGAATACCATGAAATTCTTGGTGCACGAACGTTTTGAGTTCGGAGGGTTTTCACGTGGCCAAGGTTGGCGGTGCACCACGACAAAGCTAGATTGCTTGGTGGGGAGTTTTGTGAAAAAATGAAATTCGTGGTTTTTCAGATGTGAGGGTTGGAATGGCCTATAAATGTCGCCAAATGAATACCATTAAATTCTTGGTGCACTAAATTTTTGAGTTCGGAGGATTTTCTACATGGCCAAGTATGGCGGTGCACCACGGCATAGCTAGATCGCTTGATGTGGAGTTTTGTGAAAAAATGAAATTCGCGATTTTTGAGATGTGAGGGTTGGAAAGGCCTACAAATGTCCCCAAATGAATACGATGAAATTATTGGTGCACGAAAGTTCGAGTTCGGAGGGGTTTGCACATGGCCAAGGTTGTTGGTGCACCACGGCATAACTTGATTGCTTGGTGGGGAGTTTTGTGAAAAAATGAAATTCGTGGTTTTTGAGATGTGAGGGTTGGAAAGGCCTACAAATGTCCCCAAATGAAGACCATGAAATTCTTGGTGCACGAAAGTTTGAGTTCGGAGGGGTTTGCCCATGCCCATGGTTTGCGGTGCACCACGGCATAGGTAGATGGCTTGATGGGGAGTTTTGTGAAAAAATGAAATTTGTGGTTTTTGACATGTGAGGGTTGGAATGGCCTACAAATGTCCCCAAATGAATACCATGAAATTCTTGGTGCACGAAAGTTTTGAGTTCGGAGAGGTTTGCACATGGCCAAGGTTGTCGGCGCACCACAACACAACTAGATTGCTTGGTGGGGAGTTTTGTGAAAAAAATGAAATTCGTGGTTTTTGAGATGTGAGGGTTGGAAAGGCCTACAAATGTCCCCAAATGAATACCATAAAATTCTTGGTCACGAAAGTTTTGAGTTCGGAGGGGTTTGCCCATGCCCATGGTTGGCGGTGCACCACGGCATAGGTAGATGGCTTGATGGGGAGTTTTGTGAAAAAATGAAATTTGTGGTTTTTGACATGTGAGGGTTGGAATGGCCTACAAATGTCCCCAAATGAATACCATGAAATTCTTGGTGCACGAAATTTTTGAGTTCAGAGAGGTTTGCACATGGCCAAGGTTGTCGGCGCACCACGACACAGGTAGATTGCTTGGTGGGGAGTTTTGTGAAAAAACAAGATTCGTGGTTTTTGAGATGTGAGGGTTGGAAATGGCCTATAAATGTCCCCAAATGAATACCATTAAATTCTTGGTGCACTAAATTTTTGAGTTCGGAGGATTTTCTACATGGCCAAGTATGGCGGTGCACCACGGCATAGCTAGATCGCTTGATGTGGAGTTTTGTGAAAAAATGAAATTCGCGATTTTTGAGATGTGAGGGTTGGAAAGGCCTACAAATGTCCCCAAATGAATACGATGAAATTATTGGTGCACGAAAGTTTGAGTTCGGAGGGGTTTGCACATGGCCAAGGTTGTCGGTGCACCACGGCATAGCTAGATTGCTTGGTGGGGAGTTTTGTGAAAAAATGAAATTCGTGGTTTTTGAGATGTGAGGGTTCGAAAGGCCTAAAAACATCCCCAAATGAATACCATGAAATTCTTGGTGCACGAACGTTTTGAGTTCGGAGGGTTTTCACGTGGCCAAGGTTGGCGGTGCACCACGACAAAGCTAGATTGCTTGGTGGGGAGTTTTGTGAAAAAATGAAATTCGTGGTTTTTCAGATGTGAGGGTTGGAATGGCCTATAAATGTCGCCAAATGAATACCATTAAATTCTTGGTGCACTAAATTTTTGAGTTCGGAGGATTTTCTACATGGCCAAGTATGGCGGTGCACCACGGCATAGCTAGATCGCTTGATGTGGAGTTTTGTGAAAAAATGAAATTCGCGATTTTTGAGATGTGAGGGTTGGAAAGGCCTACAAATGTCCCCAAATGAATACGATGAAATTATTGGTGCACGAAAGTTCGAGTTCGGAGGGGTTTGCACATGGCCAAGGTTGTTGGTGCACCACGGCATAACTTGATTGCTTGGTGGGGAGTTTTGTGAAAAAATGAAATTCGTGGTTTTTGAGATGTGAGGGTTGGAAAGGCCTACAAATGTCCCCAAATGAAGACCATGAAATTCTTGGTGCACGAAAGTTTGAGTTCGGAGGGGTTTGCCCATGCCCATGGTTGGCGGTGCACCACGGCATAGGTAGATGGCTTGATGGGGAGTTTTGTGAAAAAATGAAATTTGTGGTTTTTGACATGTGAGGGTTGGAATGGCCTACAAATGTCCCCAAATGAATACCATGAAATTCTCGGTGCACGAAAGTTTTGAGTTCGGAGAGGTTTGCACATGGCCAAGGTTGTCGGCGCACCACAACACAACTAGATTGCTTGGTGGGGAGTTTTGTGAAAAAAATGAAATTCGTGGTTTTTGATATGTGAGGGTTGTAAAGGCCTACAAATGTCGCCAAATGAATACCATGAAATTCTTGGTGCACGAAAGTTTGAGTTCGGAGGGGTTTGCACATGGCCAAGATTGTTGGTGCACCACGGCATAGCTAGATTGCTTGGTGGGGAGTTTTGTGAAAAAATGAGATTCGTGGTTTTTGAGATGTGAGGGTTGGAAATGCCTACAAATGTCTCCAAATTAATACCATGAAATTATTGGTGCACGAAAGTTTTGAGTTCCGATGGGTTTGCACATGGCCAAGGTTGTCGGTGCACCACGACAAAGCTAGATTGCTTGGTGGGGAGTTTTGTGAAAAAATAAAATTCGTGGTTTTTGAGATGTGAGGGTTGGAATGGCCTACAAATGTCCCCAAATGAATACCATTAAATTCTTGGTGCACTAAATTTTTGAGTTCGGAGGATTTTGTACATGGCCAACTATGGCGGTGCACCACGACATAGCTAGATCGCTTGATGTGGAGTTATGTGAAAAAATGAAATTCACGATTTTTTAGATGTGAGGGTTGGAAAGGCCTACAAATGTCCCCAAATGAATACGATGAAATTATTGGTGCACGAAAGTTCGAGTTCGGAGGGGTTTGCACATGGCCAAGGTTGTCGGTGCACCACGGCATAACTTGATTGCTTGGTGGGGAGTTTTGTGAAAAAATGAAATTCGTGGTTTTTGAGATGTGAGGGTTGGAAAGGCCTACAAATGTCCCCAAATGAAGACCATGAAATTCTTGGTGCACGAAAGTTTGAGTTCGGAGGGGTTTGCACATGGCCAAGGTTGTCGGTGCACCACGGCATAACTAGATTGCTTGGTGGGGAGTTTTGTGAAAAAATGAAATTCGTGGTTTTTGAGATGTGAGGGTTGGAAAGGCCTAAAAACATCCCCAAATGAATACCATGAAATTCTTGGTGCACGAACGTTTTGAGTTCGGAGGGTTTTCACGTGGCCAAGGTTGGCGGTGCACCACGACAAAGGTAGATGGCTTGGTGGGGAGTTTTGTGAAAAAATGAAATTCGTGGTTTTTGAGATGTCAGGGTTGGAAAGGCCTAAAAATGTGCCCAAATGAATACCATGAAATTCTTGGTGCACGAAAGTTTTGAGTTCAGAGAGGTTTGCACATGGCCAAGGTTGTCGGCGCACCACGACACAGGTAGATTGCTTGGTGGGGAGTTTTGTGAAAAAATGAGATTCATTGTTTTTGAGATGTGAGGGTTGGAAATGCCTACAAATGTCGCCAAAAGAATACCATGAAATTATTGGTGCACGAAAGTTTTGAGTTCGGATGGGTTTGCACATGGCCAAGGTTGTCGGTGCACCACGACAAAGCTAGATTGCTTGGTGGGGAGTTTTGTGAAAAAATGAAATTCGTGGTTTTTGAGATGTGAGGGTTGGAATGGCCTATAAATGTCCCCAAATGAATACCATTAAATTCTTGGTGCACTAAATTTTTGAGTTCGGAGGATTTTCTACATGGCCAAGTATGGCGGTGCACCACGGCATAGCTAGATCGCTTGATGTGGAGTTTTGTGAAAAAATGAAATTCGCGATTTTTGAGATGTGAGGGTTGGAAAGGCCTACAAATGTCCCCAAATGAATACGATGAAATTATTGGTGCACGAAAGTTCGAGTTCGGAGGGGTTTGCACATGGCCAAGGTTGTCGGTGCACCACGGCATAACTTGATTGCTTGGTGGGGAGTTTTGTGAAAAAATGAAATTCGTGGTTTTTGAGATGTGAGGGTTGGAAAGGCCTACAAATGTCCCCAAATGAAGACCATGAAATTCTTGGTGCAAGAAAGTTTGAGTTCGGAGGGGTTTGCACATGGCCAAGGTTGTCGGTGCACCACGACATAGCTATATTGCTTGGTGGGGAGTTTTGTGAAAAAATGAAATTCGTGGTTTTTGAGATGTGAGGGTTGGAAAGGCCTAAAAACATCCCCAAATGAATACCTTGAAATTCTTGGTGCACGAACGTTTTGAGTTCGGAGGGTTTTCACGTGGCCAAGGTTGGCGGTGCACCACGACATAGGTAGATGGCTTGGTGGGGAGTTTTGTGAAAAAATGAAATTCGTGGTTTTTGAGATGTCAGGGTTGGAAAGGCCTAAAAATGTGCCCAAATGAATACCATGAAATTCTTGGTGCACGAAAGTTTTGAGTTCAGAGAGGTTTGCACATGGCCAAGGTTGTCGGCGCACCAAGACACAGGTAGATTGCTTGGTGGGGAGTTTTGTGAAAAAATGAGATTCGTGGTTTTTGAGATGTGAGGGTTGGAAATGCCTACAAATGTCGCCAAATGAATACCATGAAATTCTTGGTGCACGAAAGTTTTGAGTTCGGATGTGTTTGCACATGGCCAAGGTTGTCGGTGCACCACGACAAAGCTAGATTGCTTGGTGGGGAGTTTTGTGAAAAAATGAAATTCGTGGTTTTTTAGATGTGAGGGTTGGAATGACCTACAAATGTCCCCAAATGAATACCATTAAATTCTTGGTGCACTAAATTTTTGAGTTCGGAGGATTTTGTACATGGTCAACTATGGCGGTGCACCACGGCATAGCTAGATCGCTTGATGTGGAATTATGTGAAAAAATGAAATTCACGATTTTTTAGATGTGAGGGTTAGAAAGGCCTACAAATGTCCCCAAATGAATACCATGAAATTCTTGGTGCGCGAACGTTTGGAGTTCGAAGGGTTTTGCACGTGGCCAAGGTTATCGGTGCACGACGGCATAACTTGATTGCTTGGTGGGGAGTTTTGTGAAAAAATGAAATTCGTGGTTTTTGAGATATGAGGGTTGGAAAGGCCTACAAATGTCCCCAAATGAATACCATGAAATTTTTGGTGCACGAAAGTTTGAGTTCGGAGGGGTTTGCACATGGCCAAGGTTGTCAGTGCACCACAGCATAGCTAGATTGCTTGGTGGGGAGTTTTATGAAAAAATGAAATTCGTGGTTTTTGAGATGTGAGGGTTGGAAAGGCCTAAAAACATCCCCAAATGAATACCATGAAATTCTTGGTCCACGAAAGTTTGAGTTCGGAGGGGTTTGCACATGGCCAAGGTTGGCGGTGCACCACGGCATAGCTAGATTGCTTGGTGGTTTGATATGTGAGGGTTGGAAAGGCCTACAAATGTCCCCAAATGAGTACTGTAAAAGTCTTGGTGCACGATAGTTTTGAATTCGATGGAGTTTGCACTTGGCCAAGTTGGTCGGTGCACCGCGGCATAGCTAGATGGCTTGGTGGGGAGTTTTGTGAAAAAATGAAATTCGTGGTTTTTGAGATGTGAGGGTTGGAAAGGCCTACAAATGTCCCCAAATGAATACCATGAAATTCTTGGTGCACGAAAGTTTTGAGTTCGGAGGGGTTTGCACATGGCAAAGGTTGTCAGTGCACGACGGCATAACTTGATTGCTTGGTGGGGAGTTTTGTGAAAAAATGAAATTCGTGGTTTTTGAGATATGAGGGTTGGAAAGGCCTACAAATGTCCCCAAATGAATACCATGAAATTTTTGGTGCACGAAAGTTTGAGTTCGGAGGGGTTTGCACATGGCCAGATTGTCGGTGCACCACGACATATCTAGATTGCTTGGTAGGGAGTTTTGTGAAAAAATGAAATTCGTGGTTTTTGAGATGTGAGGGTTGGAAAGGCCTACAAATGTCCCCAAATGAATACCATGAAATTCTTGGTGCACGAAAGTTTGAGTTCGAAGGGGTTTGCACCTGGCCAAGGTTGTCGGTGCACCACGGCATAGCTAGATTGCTTGGTGGTTTGATATGTGAGGGTTGGAAAGGCCTACAAATGTCCCCAAATGAGTACTGTAAAAGTCTTGGTGCACGATAGTTTTGAATTGGATGGAGTTTGCACTTGGCCAAGCTGGTCGGTGCACCGCGGCATAGCTAGATGGCTTGGTGGGGAGTTTTGTGAAAAAATGAAATTCGTGGTTTTTGAGATGTGAGGGTTGGAAAGGCCTACAAATGTCCCCAAATGAATACCATGAAATTCTTGGTGCACGAAAGTTTTGAGTTCGGAGGGGTTTGCACATGGCAAAGGTTGTCGGTGCACGACGGCATAACTTGATTGCTTGGTGGGGAGTTTTGTGAAAAAATGAAATTCGTGGTTTTTGAGATATGAGGGTTGGAAAGGCCTACAAATGTCCCCAAATGAATACCATGAAATTTTTGGTGCACGAAAGTTTGAGTTCGGAGGGGTTTGCACATGGCCAGATTGTCGGTGCACCACGGCATATCTAGATTGCTTGGTAGGGAGTTTTGTGAAAAAATGAAATTCGTGGTTTTTGAGATGTGAGGGTTGGAAAGGCCTACAAATATCCCCAAATGAATACCATGAAATTCTTGGTGCATGAAAGTTTGAGTTCGGAGGGGTTTGCACATGGCCAAGGTTGTCGCTGCACCACGACATATCTAGATTGCTTGGTGGGGAGTTTTGTGAAAAAATGAAATTCGTGGTTTTTGAGATGTGAGGGTTGGAAAGGCCTACAAATGTCCCCAAACGAATACCATGAAATTCTGGGTGCACGAAAGTTTTGAGTTCGGAGGGTTTTGCACATGCTCAAGGTTGGCGGTGCACCACGGCATAGCTGGATGGCTTGATGGGGAGTTTTGTGAAAAAATGAAATTTGTGGTTTTTGACATGTGAGGGTTGGAAAGGCCTACAAATGTCCCCTAATGAATACGATGAAATTATTGGTGCACGAAAGTTCGAGTTTGGAGGGGTTTGCACATGGCCAAGGTTGTCGGTGCACCACGGCATAGCTAGATCGCTTGATGTGGAGTTTTGTGAAAAAATGAAATTCGCGATTTTTGAGATGTGAGGGTTGGAAAGGCCTACAAATGTCCCCAAATGAATACCATGAAATTCTTGGTGCATGAAAGTTTGAGTTCGGAGGGGTTTGCACATGGCCAAGGTTGTCGGTGCACCACGACATATCTAGATTGCTTGGTGGGGAGTTTTGTGAAAAAATGAAATTCGTGGTTTTTGAGATGTGAGGGTTGGAAAGGCCTACAAATGTCCCCAAACGAATACCATGAAATTCTGGGTGCACGAAAGTTTTGAGTTCGGAGGGTTTTGCACATGCTCAAGGTTGGAGGTGCACCACGACATAGCTGGATGGCTTGATGGGGAGTTTTGTGAAAAAATGAAATTTGTGGTTTTTGACATGTGAGGGTTGGATTGGCCTACAAATGTCCCCAAATGAATACCATGAAATTCTTGGTGCACGAAAGTTTTGAGTTCGGAGATGTTTGCACATGGCCAAGGTTGCCGGTGCACCATGACACAGCTAGATTGCTTGGTGGGGAATTTTGTGAAAAAATGAGATTCATGGTTTTTAAGATGTGAGGGTTGGAAATGCCTACAAATGTCTCCAAATGAATACCATGAAATTCTTGGTGCACGAAAGTTTGAGTTCGAAGGGGTTTGCACATGGCCAAGGTTGTCGGTGCACCACGGCATAGCTAGATTGCTTGGTGGTTTGATATGTGAGGGTGGGAAAGGCCTACAAATGTCCCCAAATGAGTACTGTAAAAGTCTTGATGCACGATAGTTTTGAATTGGATGGAGTTTGCACTTGGCCAAGTTGGTCGGTGCACCGCGGCATAGCTAGATGGCCTGGTGGGGAGTTTTGTGAAAAAATGAAATTCGTGGTTTTTGAGATGTGAGGGTTGGAAAGGCCTACAAATGTCCCCAAATGAATACCATGAAATTCTTGGTGCACGAAAGTTTTTAGTTCGGAGGGGTTTGCACATGGCAAAGGTTGTCGGTGCACGACGGCATAACTTGATTGCTTGGTGGGGAGTTTTGTGAAAAAATGAAATTCGTGGTTTTTGAGATATGAAGGTTGGAAAGGCCTACAAATGTCCCCAAATGAATACCATGAAATTTTTGGTGCACGAAAGTTTGAGTTCGGAGGGGTTTGCACATGGCCAAGGTGGTCGGTGCACCACGGCATATCTAGATTACTTGGTGGGGAGTTTTGTGAAAAAATGAAATTCGTGGTTTTTGAGATGTGAGGGTTGGAAAGGCCTACAAATGTCCCAAAATGAATACCATGAAATTCTTGGTCACGAAAGTTTTGAGTTCGGAGGGGTTTGCCCATGCCCATGGTTGGCGGTGCACCACGGCATAGGTAGATGGCTTGATGGGGAGTTTTGTGAAAAAATGAAATTTGTGGTTTTTGACATGTGAGGGTTGGAATGGCCTACAAATGTCCCCAAATGAATACCATGAAATTCTTGGTGCACGAAAGTTTTGAGTTCGGAGAGGTTTGCACATGGCCAAGGTTGTCGGCGCACCACAACACAGCTAGATTGCTTGGTGGGGAGTTTTGTGAAAAAATGAAATTCGTGGTTTTTGATATGTGAGGTTTGGAAAGGCCTACAAATGTCGCCAAATGAATGCCATGAAATTCTTGGTGCACGAAAGTTTGAGTTCGGAGGGGTTTGCACATGGCCAAGGTTGTTGGTGCACCACGGCATAGCTAGATTGCTTGGTGGGGAGTTTTGTGAAAAAATGAGATTCGTGGTTTTTGAGATGTGAGGGTTGCAAATGCCTACAAATGTCTCCAAATGAATACCATGAAATGATTGGTGCACGAAAGTTTTGAGTTCGGATGGGTTTGCACATGGCCAAGGTTGTCGGTGCACCACGACAAAGCGAGATTGCTTGGTGGGGAGTTTTGTGAAAAAATGAAATTCGTGGTTTTTGAGATGTGAGGGTTGGAATGGCCTACAAATGTCCCCAAATGAATACCATTAAATTCTTGGTGCACTAAATTTTTGAGTTCGGAGGATTTCGTACATGACCAACTATGGCGGTGCACCACGGCATAGCTAGATCGCTTGATGTGGAGTTATGTGAAAAAATGAAATTCACGATTTTTTAGATGTGAGGGTTGGAAAGGCCTACAAATGTCCCATAATGAATACCATGAAATTCTTGGTGCGCGAACGTGTTGAGTTCGGAGGGTTTTGCACATGGCCAAGGTTGTCGGTGCACCACGGCATAGCTAGATTGCTTGGTGGGGAGTTTTGTGAAAAAATGAAATTCGTGGTTTTTGAGATGTGAGGGTTGGAAAGGCCTAAAAACATCCCCAAATGAATACCATGAAATTCTTGGTGCACGAACGTTTTGAGTTCGGAGGGTTTTCACGTGGCCAAGGTTGGCGGTGCACCACGACATAGGTAGATGGCTTGGTGGGGAGTATTATGAAAAAATGAAATTCGTGGTTTTTGAGATGTCAGGGTTGGAAAGGCCTAAAAATGTGCCCAAATGACGACCATGATATTCGTAGTGCATGAAAGTTTGAGTTCTGTGGGGTTTGCATATGGCCAAGGTTGTCGGCGCACCACGGCTCAGCTAGATTGCTTGGTGGGGACTTTTGTGAAAAAATGAAATTTGTGGTTTTTGAGATGTAAGGGTTGCAAAAGGCCTACAAATGTCCCCAAATGAATACCATGAAAATTATGGTGCACGAAAATTTTGAGTTCGGAGTGTTTTGCACACGGCAAGGGTTGGGGGTGCACCACGGCATAGGTAGATGGCATGGTGGGGAGTTTTGTGAAAAAATGAAATTCGTGGTTTTTAAGATGTGAGGGTTAGAAAGGCCTACAAATGTCCCCTAATGAATACCATGAAATTCTTGGTGCACGAAAGTTTTGAGTTCGGAGGTGTTTGCAAATGGCCAAGGTTGGCGGTGCACCACGGCATAGGTAGATGGCTTGATGGGGAGTTTTGTGAAAAAATGAAATTCGTGGTTTTTGAGATGTGATGTTTGGAAAGGCCTACAAATGTCCCCAAATGAAGACCATGAAATTCTTGGTCCACGAAAGTTTGAGTTCGGAGGGGTTTGCACATGGCCAAGGTTGTCGATGCACCACGGCATAGCTGGATGGCTTGATGGGGAGTTTTGTGAAAAAATGAAATTTGTGGTTTTTGACATGTGAGGGTTGGATTGGCCTATAAATGTCCCCAAATGAATACCATGAAATTCTCGGTGCACGAAAGTTTTGAGTTCGGAGGGTTTTCACGTGGCCAAGGTTGGCGGTGCACCACGACATAGGTAGATGGCTTGGTGGGGAGTGTTGTGAAAAAATGAAATTCGTGGTTTTTGAGATGTGAGGGTTGGAAAGGCCTAAAAATGTGCCCAAATGAAGACCATGAAATTCTTGGTGCATGAAAGTTTGAGTTCTGTTGGGTTTACATATGGCCAACGTTGTCGGCGCACCACGACACAGCTAGATTGCTTGGTGGGGACTTTTGTGAAAAAATGAAATTCGTGGTTTTTGAGATGTAAGGGTTGCAAAAGGCCTACAAATGTCCCCAAATGAATACCATGAAAATCATGGTGCACGAAAGTTTTGAGTTCGGAGTGTTTTGCACACGGCAAGGGTTGGCGGTGCACCATGGCATAGGTAGATGGCTTGGTGGGGAGTTTTGTGAAAAAATGAAATTTGTGGTTTTTAAGATGTGAGGGTTAGAAAGGCTTAGAAATGTCCCCTAATGAATACCATGAAATTCTTGGTGTACGAAAGTTTTGAGTATGGAGGGGTTTGCAAATGGCCAAGGTTGGCGGTGCACCACGGCATAGGTAGATGGCTTGATGGGGAGTTTTGTGAAAAAATGAAATTCGTGGTTTTTGAGATGTGATGTTTGGAAAGGCCTACAAATGTCCCCAAATGAAGACCATGAAATTCTTGGTCCACGAAAGTTTGAGTTCGGAGGGGTTTGCACATGGCCAAGGTTGTCGATGCACCACGGCATAGCTGGATGGATTGATGGGGAGTTTTGTGAAAAAATGAAATTTGTGGTTTTTGACATGTGAGGGTTGGATTGGCCTATAAATGTCCGCAAATGAATACCATGAAATTCTTGGTGCACGAAAGTTTTGAGTTCGGAGGGTTTTCACGTGGCCAAGGTTGGCGGTGCACCACGACATAGGTAGATGGCTTGGTGGGGAGTGTTGTGAAAAAATGAAATTCGTGGTTTTTGAGATGTGAGGGTTGGAAAGGCCTAAAAATGTGCCCAAATGAAGACCATGAAATTCTTGGTGCATGAAAGTTTGAGTTCTGTGGGGTTTACATATGGCCAACGTTGTCGGTGCACCACGACACAGCTAGATTGCTTGGTGGGGACTTTTGTGAAAAAATGAAATTCGTGGTTTTTGAGATGTAAGGGTTGCAAAACGCCTACAAATGTCCCCAAATGAATACCATGAAAATCATGGTGCACGAAAGTTTTGAGTTCGGAGTGTTTTGCACACGGCAAGGGTTGGCGGTGCACCATGGCATAGGTAGATGGCTTGGTGGGGAGTTTTGTGAAAAAATGAAATTCGTGGTTTTTAAGATGTGAGGGTTAGAAAGGCTTACAAATGTCCCCTAATGAATACCATGAAATTCTTGGTGTACGAAAGTTTTGAGTTTGGAGGGGTTTGCAAATGGCCAAGGTTGGCGGTGCACCACGGCATAGGTAGATGGCTTGATGGGGAGTTTTGTGAAAAAATGAAATTCGTGGTTTTTGAGATGTGATGTTTGGAAAGGCCTACAAATGTCCCCAAATGAAGACCATGAAATTCTTGGTCCACGAAAGTTTGAGTTCGGAGGGGTTTGCACATGGCCAAGGTTGTCGGTGCATCACGGCATAGCTAGATTGCTTGGTGGTTTGAGATGTGAGGGTTGGAAAGGCCTACAAATGTCCCCAAATGAGTACTGTAAAAGTCTTGGTGCACGATAGTTTTGAATTGGATGGAGTTTGCACTTGGCCAAGTTGGTCGGTGCACCGCGGCATAGCTAAATGACTTGGTGGGGAGTTTTGTGAAAAAATTAAATTCGTGGTTTTTGAGATGTGAGGGTTGGAAAGGCCTACAAATGTCCCCAAATGAATACCATGAAATTCTTGGTGCACGAAAGTTTTGAGTTCGGAGGGGTTTGCACATGGCCAAGGTTGTCGGTGCACCACGGCATATCTAGATTGCTTGGTGGGGAGTTTTGTGAAAAAATGAAATTCGTGGTTTTTGAGATTTGAGGGTTAGAAAGGCCTACAAATGTCCCCAAATGAATAGCAGGAAATTCTTGGTGCACGAAAGTTTGAGTTCGGAGGGGTTTGCACATGGCCAAGGTTGTCGGTGCACCACGGCATATCTAGATTGCTTGGTGGGGAGTTTTATGAAAAAATGAAATTCGTGGTTTTTGAGATGTGAGGGTTGGAAAGGCCTAAAAACGTCCCCAAATGAATACCATGAAATTCTTGGTGCACGAAAGTTTTGTGTTCGGAGGGTTTTGCACGTGGCCAAGGTTGGCGGTGCACCACGACATAGGTAGATGGCTTGGTGGGGAGTTTTGTGAAAAAATGAAATTCGTGGTTTTTGAGATGTGAGGGTTGGAAAGGCCTAAAAATGTGCCCAAATGGAGACCATGAAATTCTTGGTGCATGAAAGTTTGAGTTCTGTGGGGTTTACATAAGGCCAACGTTGTCGGCGCACCACGGCACAGCTAGATTGCTTGGTGGGGACTTTTGTGAAAAAATGAAATTCGTGGTTTTTGAGATGTAAGGGTTGCAAAAGGCCTACAAATGTCCCCAAATGAATACCATGAAAATCATGGTGCACGAAAGTTTTGAGTTCGGAGTGTTTTGCACACGGCAAGGGTTGGCGGTGCACCATGGCATAGGTAGATGTCTTGGTGGGGAGTTTTGTGAAAAAATGAAATTCGTGGTTTTTAAGATGTGAGGGTTAGAAAGGCTTACAAATGTCCCCTAATGAATACCATGAAATTCTTGGTGTACGAAAGTTTTGAGTTCGGAGGGGTTTGCAAATGGCCAAGGTTGGCGGTGCACCACGGCATAGGTAGATGGCTTGATGGGGAGTTTTCTGAAAAAATGAAATTCGTGGTTTTTGAGATGTGATGTTTGGAAAGGCCTACAAATGTCCCCAAATGAAGACCATTAAATTCTTGGTCCACGAAAGTTTGAGTTCGGAGGGGTTTGCACATGGCCAAGGTTGTCGGTGCACCACGGCACAGCTAGATATCTTGGTGGTTTGAGATGTGAGGGTTGGAAAGGCCTACAAATGTCCCCAAATGAGTACTGTAAAAGTCTTGGTGCACGATAGTTTTGAATTGGATGGAGTTTGCCCTTGGCCAAGTTGATCGGTGCACCGCGGCATAGCTCGATGGCTTGGTGGGGAGTTTTGTGAAAAAATTCAATTCGTGGTTTTTGAGATGTGAGGGTTGGAAAGGCCTACAAATGTCCCCAAATGAATACCATGAAATTCTTGGTTCACGAAAGTTTTGAGTTCGGAGGGGTTTGCACATGGCCAAGGTTGTCGGTGCACGACGGCATAACTTGATTGCTTGGTGGGGAGTTTTGTGAAAAAATGAAATTCGCGGTTTTTGAGATTTGAGGTTTAGAAAGGCCTACAAATGTCCCCAAATGAATAGCAGGAAATTCTTGGTGCACGAAAGTTTGAGTTCGGAGGGGTTTGCACATGGCCAAGGTTGTCGGTGCACCACGACATATCTAGAATGCTTGGTGGGGAGTTTTGTGAAAAAATGAAATTCGTGGTTTTTGAGATGTGAGGGTTGGAAAGGCCTAAAAACGTCCCCAAATGAAGACCATGAAATTCTTGGTGCATGAAAGTTTGAGTTCTGTGGGGTTTACATATGGCCAACGTTGTCGGCACACCACGGCACAGCTAGATTGCTTGGTGGGGACTTTTGTGAAAAAATGAAATTCGTGGTTTTTGAGATGTAAGGGTTGCAAAAGGCCTACAAATGTCCCCAAATGAATACCATGAAAATCATGGTGCACGAAAGTTTTGAGTTCGGAGTGTTTTGCACACGGCAAGGGTTGGCGGTGCACCATGGCATAGGTAGATGGCTTGGTGGGGAGTTTTGTGAAAAAATGAAATTCGTGGTTTTTAAGATGTGAGGGTTAGAAAGGCTTACAAATGTCCCCTAATGAATACCATGAAATTCTTGGTGTACGAAAGTTTTGAGTTCGGAGGGGTTTGCAAATGGCCAAGGTTGGCGGTGCACCACGGCATAGGTAGATGGCTTGATGGGGAGTTTTCTGAAAAAATGAAATTCGTGGTTTTTGAGATGTGAGGGTTGGAAAGGCCTACAAATGTCCCCAAATGAAGACCATTAAATTCTTGGTCCACGAAAGTTTGAGTTCGGAGGGGTTTGCACATGGCCAAGGTTGTCAGTGCACCACGGCATAGCTAGATTGCTTGGTGGTTTGAGATGTGAGGGTTGGAAAGGCCTACAAATGTCCCCAAATGAGTACTGTAAAAGTCTTGGTGCACGATAGTTTTGAATTGGATGGAGTTTGCAGTTGGCCAAGTTGGTCGGTGCACCGCGGCATAGCTCGATGGCTTGGTGGGGAGTTTTGTGAAAAAATTCAATTCGTGGTTTTTGAGATGTGAGGGTTGGAAAGGCCTACAAATGTCCCCAAATGAATACCATGAAATTCTTGGTTCACGAAAGTTTTGAGTTCGGAGGGGTTTGCACATGGCCAAGGTTGTCGGTGCACCACGGCATATCTAGATTGCTTGGTGGGGAGTTTTGTGAAAAAATGAAATTCGCGGTTTTTGAGATTTGAGGGTTAGAAAGGCCTACAAATGTCCCCAAATGAATAGCAGGAAATTCTTGGTGCACAAAAGTTTGAGTTCGGAGGGGTTTGCACATGGCCAAGGTTGTCGGTGCACCACGGCATATCTAGAATGCTTGGTGGGGAGTTTTGTGAAAAAATGAAATTCGTGGTTTTTGAGATGTGAGGGTTGGAAAGGCCTAAAAACGTCCCCAAATGAATACCATGAAATTCTTGGTGCACAAAAGTTTTGAGTTCGGAGGGTTTTGCACGTGGCCAAGGTTGGCGGTGCACCACGACATAGGTAGATGGCTTGGTGGGGAGTTTTGTGAAAAAATGAAATTCGTGGTTTTTGAGATGTGAGGGTTGGAAAGGCCTAAAAATGTGCCCAAATAAAGACCATGAAATTCTTGGTGCATGAAAGTTTGAGTTCTGTGGGGTTTACATATGGCCAACGTTGTCGGCACACCACGGCACAGCTAGATTGCTTGGTGGGGACTTTTGTGAAAAACTGAAATTCGTGGTTTTTGAGATGTAAGGGTTGCAAAAGGCCTACAAATGTCCCCAAATGAATACCATGAAAATCATGGTGCACGAAAGTTTTGAGTTCGGAGTGTTTTGCACACGGCAAGGGTTGGCGGTGCACCATGGCATAGGTAGATGGCTTGGTGGGGAGTTTTGTGAAAAAATGAAATTCGTGGTTTTAAAGATGTGAGGGTTAGAAAGGCTTACAAATGTCCCCTAATGAATACCATGAAATTCTTGGTGTACGAAAGATTTGAGTTCGGAGGGGTTTGCAAATGGCCCAGGTTGGCGGTGCACCACGGCATAGGTAGATGGCTTGGTGGGGAGTTTTGTGAAAAAATGAAATTCGTGGTTTTTGAGATGTGAGGGTTGGAAAGGCCTACAAATGTCCCCAAATGAATACCATGAAATTCTTGGTGCATGAAAGTTTGAGTTCGGAGGGGTTTGCACATGGCCAAGGTTGTCGGTGCACGACGGCATAATTTGATTGCTTGGTGGGGAGTTTTGTGAAAAAATGAAATTCGTGGTTTTTGAGATATGAGGGTTGGAAAGGCCTACAAATGTCCCCAAATGAATACCATGAAATTCTTGGTGCACGAAAGTTTTGAGTTCGGCGGCGTTATCACATGGCCAAGGTTGTCGGTGCACGACGGCATAACTTGATATCTTGGTGGGGAGTTTTGTGAAAAAATGAAATTCGTGGTTTTTGAGATATGAGGGTTGGAAAGGCCTACAAATGTCCCCAAATGAATACCATGAAATTTTTGGTGCATGAAAGTTTGAGTTCGGAGGGGTTTGCACATGGCCAGATTGTCGGTGCACCACGGCATATCTAGATTGCTTGGTGGGGAGTTTTGTGAAAAAATGAAATTCGTGGTTTTTGAGATGTAAGGGTTGCAAAAGGCCTACAAATGTCCCCTAATGAATACCATGAAATTCTTAGTGCACGAAAGTTTTGAGTTCGGAGGGGTTTGCAAATGGCCAAGGTTGGCGGTGCACCACAGCATAGGTAGATGGCTTGATGCGGAGTTTTGTGAAAAAATGAAATTCGTGGTTTTTGAGATGTGATGTTTGGAAAGGCCTACAAATGTCCCCAAATGAAGACCATGATATTCTTGGTCCACGAAAGTTTGAGTTCGGAGGGGTTTGCACATGGCCAAGGTTGTCGGTGCACCACGGCATAGCTAGGTTGCTTGGTGGTTTGAGGTGTGAGGGTTGGAAAGGCCTACAAATGTCCCCAAATGAGTACTGTAAAAGTCTTGGTGCACGATAGTTTTGAATTGGATGGAGTTTGCACTTGGCCAAGTTGGTCGGTGCACCGCGGCATAGCTAGATAGCTTGGTGGGGAGTTTTGTGAAAAAATGAAATTCGTGGTTTTTAAGATGTGAGGGTTGGAAAGCCCTACAAATGTCCCCAAATGAATACCATGAAATTCTTGGTGCACGAAAGTTTTGAGTTCGGAGGGGTTTGCACATGGCCAAGGTTGTCGGTGCACGACGGCATAACTTGATTGCTTGGTGGGGAGTTTTGTGAAAAAATGAAATTCGTGGTTTTTGAGATATGAAGGTTGGAAAGGCCTACAAATGTCCCCAAATGAATACCATGAAATTTTTGGTGCATGAAAGTTTGAGTTCGGAGGGGTTTGCACATGGCCAGATTGTCGGTGCACCACCGCATATCTAGATTGCTTGGTGGGGAGTTTTGTGAAAAAATAAAATTCGTGGTTTTTGAGATGTGAGGGTTGGAAAGGCCTACAAATGTCCCCAAATGAATACCATGAAATTCTTGGTGCACGAAAGTTTTGAGTTCGGAGGGGTTTGCACATGCGCAAGGTTGGCGGTTGACCACGGCATAGCTGGATGGCTTGATGGGGAGTTTTGTGAAAAAATGAAATTTGTGGTTTTTCACATGTGAGGCTTGGAATGGCCTACAAATGTCCCCAAATGAATACCATGAAATTCTTGGTGCACGAAAGTTTTGAGTTCGGAGAGGTTTGCACATGGCCAAGGTTGTCGGCGCACCACGACACAACTAGATTGCTTGGTGGGGAGTTTTGTGAAAAAATGAGATTCGTGGTTTTTGAGATGTGAGGGTTGGAAATGCCTAAAAATGTCGCCAAATGAATACCATGAAATTAGTGGTGCACGAAAGTTTTGAGTTCGGATGGGTTTGCACATGGCCAAGGTTGTCGGTGCACCACGACAAGGCTAGATTGCTTGGTAGGGAGTTTTGTGAAAAAATGAAATTCGTGGTTTTTGAGATGTGAGGGTTGGAATAACCTACAAATGTCCCCAAATGAATACCATGAAATGCTTTGTGCACGAAAGTTTGGAGTTCGGATGGGTTTGCACATGGCCAAGGTTGTCGGTGCACCACGACAAAGCTAGATGGCTTGGTGGGGAGTTTTGTGATAAAATGAAATTCGTGGTTTTTGAGATGTGAGGGTTGGAATGGCCTAAAAATGTGCCCAAATGAAGACCATGAAATTCTTGGTGCATGAAAGTTTGAGTTCTGTGGGGTTTGCATATGGCTAAGGTTGTCGGCGCACCACGGGACAGCTAGATTGCTTGGTGGGGACTTTTGTGAAAAAATGAAATTCGTGGTTTTTGAGATGTAAGGGTTGCAAAAGGCCTACAAATGTCCCCTAATGAATACCATGAAATTCTTAGTGCACGAAAGTTTTGAGTTCGGAGGGGTTTGCAAATGGCCAAGGTTGGCGGTGCACCACGGCATAGGTAGATGGCTTGATGGGGAGTTTTGTGAAAAAATGAAATTCGTGGTTTTTGAGATGTGATGTTTGGAAAGGCCTACAAATGTCCCCAAATCAAGACCATGAAATTCTTGGTCCACGAAAGTTTGAGTTCGGAGGGGTTTGCACATGACCAAGGTTGTCGGTGCACCACGGCATAGCTAGATTGCTTGGTGGTTTGAGATGTGAGGGTTGGAAAGGCCTACAAATGTCCCCAACTGAGTACTGTAAAAGTCTTGGTGCACGATAATTTTGAATTGGATGGAGTTTGGACTTGGCCAAGTTGGTCGGTGCACCGCGGCATAACTAGATGGCTTGGTGGGGAGTTTTGTGAAAAAATGAAATTCGTGGTTTTTAAGATGTGAGGGTTGGAAAGGCCTACAAATGTCCCCAGATGAATACCATGAAATTCTTGGTGCACGAAAGTTTTGAGTTCGGAGGGGTTTGCACATGGCCAAGGTTGTCGGTGCACGACGGCATAACTTGATTGCTTGGTGGGTAGTTTTGTGAAAAAATGAAATTCATGGTTTTTGAGATATGAGGGTTGGAAAGCCCTACAAATGTCGCCAAATGAATACCATGAAATTTTTGGTGAACAAAAGTTTGAGTTCGGAGGGGTTTGCACATGGCCAGATTGTCGGTGCACCACGGCATATCTAGATTGCTTGGTGGGGAGTTTTGTGAAAAAATGAAATTCGTGGTTTTTGAGATGTGAGGGTTGGAAAGGACTACAAATGTCCCCAAATGAATACCATGAAATTCTCGGTGCACGAAAGTTTTGAGTTCGGAGGGGTTTGCACATGCCCAAGGTTGGCGGTGCACCACGGCATAGCTGGATGGCTTGATGGGGAGTTTTGTGAAAAAATGAAATTTGTGGTTTTTGACATGTGAGGGTTGGAATGGCCTACAAATGTCCCCAAATAAATACCATGAAATTCTTGGTGCACGAAAGTTTTGAGTTCGGAGATGTTTGCACATGGCCAAGGTTGCCGGTGCACCATGACACAGCTAGATTGCTTGGTTGAGAGTTTTGTGAAAAAATGAGATTCATGGTTTTTGAGATGTGAGGGTTGGAAATGCCTACAAATGTCGCCAAATGAATACCATGAAATTATTGGTGCACGAAAGTTTGAGTTCGGAGGGGTTTGCACATGGCCAAGGTTGTCGGTGCACCACGGCATAGCTAGACTGCTTGGTGGGGAGTTTTGTGAAAAAATGAGATTCGTGGTTTTTAAGATGTGAGTGTTGGAAATGCCTACAAATGTCCCCAAATGAATACCATGAAATTTTTGGTGCACGAAAGTTTGAGTTCGGAGGGGTTGGCACATGGCCAAGGTTGTCAGTGCATCACGACATATCTAGATTGCTTGGTAGGGAGTTTTGTGAAAAAATGAAATTCGTGGTTTTTGAGATGTGAGGGTTGGAAAGGCCTACAAATGTCCCCAAATGAATACCATGAAATTCTGGGTGCACGAAAGTATTGAGTTCGGAGGGGTTTGCACATGCTCAAGGTTGGCGGTGCACCACGGCATAGCTGGATGGCTTGATGGGGAGTTTTGTGAAAAAATGAAATTTGTGGTTTTTGACATGTGAGGGTTGGATTGGCCTACAAATGTCCCCAAATGAATACCATGAAATTCTTGGTGCACGAAAGTTTTGAGTTCGGAGATGTTTATACATGGCCAAGGTTGTCGGTGCACCATGACACAGCTAGATTGCTTGGTTGGGAGTTTTGTGAAAAAATGAGATTCGTGGTTTTTGAGATGTGAGGGTTGGAAATGCCGACAAATGTCGCCAGATGAATACGATGAAATTATTGGTGCATGAAAGTTTTGAGTTCGGATGGGTTTGCACATGGCCAAGGTTGTCGGTGCACCACGACAAAGCTAGATTGCTTGGTGGGAGTTTTGTGAAAAAATGAAATTCGTGGTTTTTGAGATGTGAGGGTTGAAATGGCCTACAAATGTCCCCAAATGAATACCATTAAATTCTTGGTGCACTAAATTTTTGAGTTCGGAGGATTTTGTACATGGCCAACTATGGCGGTGCACAACGGCATAGCTAGATCGCTTGATGTGGAGTTTTGTGAAAAAATGAAATTCGCGAGTTTTGAGATGTGAGGGTTGGAAAGGCCTACAAATGTCCCCAAATGAATACCATGAAATTCTTGGTGCACGAAAGTTTGAGTTCGGAGGGGTTTGCACATGGCCAAGGTTGTCGGTGCACCACGGCATATCTAGATTGCTTGGTGGGGAGTTTTGTGAAAAAATGAAATTCGTGGTTTTTGAGATGTGAGGGTTGGAAAGGCCTACAAATGTCCCCAAATGAATACTATGAAATTCTGGGTGCACGAAAGTTTTGAGTTCGGAGGGGTTTGCACATGCTCAAGGTTGGCGGTGCAGCACGGCATAGCTGGATGGCTTGATGGGGAGTTTTGTGACAAAATGAAATTTGTGGTTTTTGACATGTGAGGGTTGGAATGGCCTACAAATGTCCCCGAATGAATACCATGAAATTCTTGGTGGACGAAACTTTGGAGTTCGGAGGGGTTTGCACATGGCCAAGGTTGTCGGTGCACCACGGCATTGCTAGATTGCTTGGTGCGGAGTTTTGTGAAAAAATGAGATTCGTGGTTTTTGAGATGTGAGGGTTGGAAATGCCTACAAATATCCCCAAATGAATACCATGAAATTTTTGGTGCACGAAAGTTTGAGTTCGGAGGGGTTGGCACATGGCCAAGGTTGTCGGTGCACCACGACATATCTAGATTGCTTGGTGGGGAGTTTTGTGAAAAAATAAAATTCGTGGTTTTTGAGATGTGAGGGTTGGAAAGGCCTACAAATGTCCCCAAATGAATACCATGAAATTCTGGGTGCACGAAAGTTTTGAGTTCGGAGGGGTTTGCATATGCTCAAGGTTGGCGGTGCACCACGGCATAGCTGGATGGCTTGATGGGGAGTTTTGTGAAAAAATGAAATTTGTGGTTTTTGACATGTGAGGGTTGGATTGGCCTACAAATGTCCCCAGATGAATACCATGAAATTCTTGGTGCACGAAAGTTTTGAGTTCGGAGATGTTTGCACATGGCCAAGGTTGCTGGTGCACCATGACACAGCTAGATTGCTTGGTGGGGAGTTTTGTGAAAAAATGAGATTCGTGGTTTTTGAGATGTGAGGGTTGGAAATGCCTACAAATGTCGCCAAATGAATACCATGAAATTATTGGTGCACGAAAGTTTTGAGTTCGGATGGGTTTGCACTTGGCCAAGGTTGTCGGTGCACCACGACAAAGCTAGATTGCTTGGTGGGAGTTTTGTGAAAAAATGAAATTAGTGGTTTTTGAGATGTGAGGGTTGAAATGGCCTACAAATGTCCCCAAATGAATACCATTAAACTCTTGGTGCACTAAATTTTTGAGTTCGGAGGATATTGTGGATGGCCAACTATGGCGGTGCACCACGGCATAGTTAGATCGCTTGATGTGGAGATTTGTGAAAAATGAAATTCGCGATTTTTTAGATGTGAGGGTTGGAAAGGCCTACAAATGTCCCCAAAGGAATACGATGAAATTATTGGTGCACGAAAGTTTGAGTTTGGAGGGGTTTGCACATGGCCAAGGTTGTCGGTGCACCACGACAAAACTTGATTGCTTGATGGGGAGTTTTGTGAAAAAATGAAATTCGTGGTTTTTGAGATGTGAGGGTTGGAAAGGCCTACAAATGTCCCCAAATGAATACCAAGAAATTCTTGGTGCACGAAAGTTTCGAGTTCGGAGGGGTTTGCCCATGCCCATGGTTGGCGGTGCGCCACGGCATAGCTAGATGGCTTGATGGGGAGTTTTGTGAAAAAATGAAATTTGTGGTTTTTGACATGTGAGGCTTGGAATGGCCTGCAAAGGTGCCCAAATGAATAACATGAAATTCTTGGTGCACGAAAGTTTTGAGTTCGGAGAGGTTTGCACATGGCCAAGGTTGTCGGCGCAGCACGACACAGCTAGATTGCTTGGTGGGGAGTTTTGTGAAAAAATGAAATTCGTGGTTTTTGAGATGTGAGGGTTGGAAAGGCCTACAAATGTCACCAGATGAAGACGATGAAATTCTTGGTGCACGAAAGTTTGAGTTCGGAGGGGTTTGCACATGGCCAAGGTTGTCGGTGCACCACGGCATAGCTAGATTGCTTGGCGGGGAGTTTTGTGAAAAAATGAGATTCGTGGTTTTTGAGATGTGAGGGTTGGAAATGCCTACAAATGTCTCCTAATGAATACCATGAAATTCTTGGTGCACGAAAGTTTGAGTTCGGATGGGTTTGCACATGGCCAAGGTTGTCGGTGCACCACGGCATAGCTAGATTTCTTGGTGGGCAGTTTTGTGAAAAAATGAAATTCGTGGTTTTTGAGATTTGAGGGTTAGAAAGGCCTACAAATGTCCCCAAATGAATAGCAGGAAATTCTTGGTGCACGAAAGTTTGAGTTCGGAGGGGTTTGCACATGGCCAAGGTTGTCGGTGCACCATGGCATATCTAGATTGCTTGGTGGGGAGTTTTGTGAAAAAATGAAATTCGTGGTTTTTGAGATGTGAGGGTTGGAAAGGCCTAAAAACGTCCCCAAATGAATACCATGAAATTCTTGGTGCACAAAAGTTTTGAGTTCGGAGGGTTTTGCATGTGGCCAAGGTTGGCGGTGCACCACGACATAGGTAGATGGCTTGGTGGGGAGTTTTGTGAAAAAATGAAATTCGTGGTTTTTGAGATGTGAGGGTTGGAAAGGCCTAAAAATGTGCCCAAATGAAGACCATGAAATTCTTGGTGCACGAAAGTTTAAGTTCGGAGGGGTTTGCACATGGCCAAGGTTGGCAGTGCACCACGGCACACGTAGATTTCTTGGTGGGGAGTTTTGTGAAAAAATGAAATTCGTGGTTTTTGAGATTTGAGGGTTAGAAAGGCCTACAAATGTCCCCAAATGAATAGCAGGAAATTCTTGGTGCACGAAAGTTTGAGTTCGGAGGGGTTTGCACATGGCCAAGGTTGTCGGTGCACCACGGCATATCTAGATTGCTTGGTGGGGAGTTTTGTGAAAAAATGAAATTCGTGGTTTTTGAGATGTGAGGGTTGGAAAGGCCTAAAAACGTCCCCAAATGAATACCATGAAATTCTTGGTGCACGAAAGTTTTGAGTTCGGAGGGTTTTGCACGTGGCCAAGGTTGGCGGTGCACCACGACATAGGTAGATGGCTTGGTGGGGAGTTTTGTGAAAAAATGAAATTCGTGGTTTTTGAGATGTGAGGGTTGGAAAGGCCTAAAAATGTGCCCAAATGAAGACCATGAAATTCTTGGTGCACGAAAGTTTGAGTTCGGAGGGGTTTGCACATGGCCAAGGTTGGCAGTGCACCACGGCATAGCTAGATTTCATGGTGGGGAGTTTTGTGAAAAAATGAAATTCGTGGTTTTTGATATTTGAGGGTTAGAAAGGCCTACAAATGTCCCCAAATGAATAGCAGGAAATTCTTGGTGCACGAAAGTTTGAGTTCGGAGGGGTTTGCACATGGCCAAGGTTGTCGGTGCACCACGGCATATCTAGATTGCTTGGTGGGGAGTTTTGTGAAAAAATGAAATTCGTGGTTTTTGAGATGTGAGGGTTGGAAAGGCCTAAAAACGTTCCCAAATGAATACCATGAAATTCTTGGTGCACGAAAGTTTTGAGTTCGGAGGGTTTTGCACGTGGCCAAGGTTGGCGGTGCACCACGACATAGGTAGATGGCTTGGTGGGGAGTTTTGTGAAAAAATGAAATTCGTGGTTTTTGAGATGTGAGGGTTGGAAAGGCCTAAAAATGTGCCCATATGAAGACCATGAAATTCTTGGTGCACGAAAGTTTCAGTTCGGAGGGGTTTGCACAAGGCCAAGGTTGGTAGTGCACCACGGCATAGCTAGATTTCTTGGTGGGGAGTTTTGTGAAAAAATGAAATTCGTGGTTTTTGAGATTTGAGGGTTAGAAAGGCCTACAAATGTCCCCAAATGAATAGCAGGAAATTCTTGGTGCACGAAAGTTTCAATTCGGAGGGGTTTGCACATGGCCAAGGTTGTCGGTGCACCACGGCATATCTAGATTGCTTGGTGGGGAGTTTTGTGAAAAAATGAAATTCGTGGTTTTTGAGATGTGAGGGTTGGAAAGGCCTAAAAACGTCCCCAAATGAATACCATGAAATGCTTGGTGCACGAAAGTTTTGAGTTCGGAGGGTTTTGCACGTGGCCAAGGTTGGCGGTGCACCACGACATAGGTAGATGGCTTGGTGGGGAGTTTTGTGAAAAAATGAAATTCGTGGTTTTTGAGATGTGAGGGTTGGAAAGGCCTAAAAATGTGCCCAAATGAAGACCATGAAATTCTTGGTGCATGAAAGTTTGAGTTCTGTGGGGTTTACATATGGCCAACGTTGTCGGCGCACCACGACACAACTAGATTGCTTGGTGGGGACTTTTGTGAAAAAATTAAATTCGTGGTTTTTGAGATGTAAGGGTTGCAAAAGGCCTACAAATGTCCCCAAATGAATACCATGAAAATCATGGTGCACGAAAGTTTTGAGTTCGGAGTGTTTTGCACACGGCAAGGGTTGGCGGTGCACCATGGCATAGGTAGATAGCTTGGTGGGGAGTTTTGTGAAAAAATGAAATTCGTGGTTTTTAAGATGTGAGGGTTAGAAAGGCTTACAAATGTCCCCTAATGAATACCATGAAATTCCTCGTGCACGAAATTTTTGAGTTCGGAGGGGTTTGCAAATGGCCAAGGTTGGCGGTGCACCACAGCATAACTTGATTGCTTGGTGGGGAGTTTTGTGAAAAAATAAAATTCGTGGTTTTTGAGATATGAGGGTTGGAAAGGCCTACAAATGTCCCCAAATGAATACCATGAAATTTTTGGTGCACGAAAGTTTGAGTTCGGAGGGGTTTGCACATGGCCAGATTGTCGGTGCACCACGGCATATCTAGATTGCGTGGTGGGGAGTTTTGTGAAAAAATGAAATTCGTGGTTTTTCAGATGTAAGGGTTGCAAAAGGCCTACAAATGTCCCCTAATGAATACCATGAAATTCTTAGTGCACGAAAGTTTTGAGTTCGGAGGGGTTTGCAAATGGCCAAGGTTGGCGGTGCACTACGGCATAACTTGATTGCTTGGTGGGGAGTTTTGTGAAAAAATAAAATTCGTGGTTTTTGATATATGAGGGTTGGAAAGGCCTACAAATGTCCCCAAATGAATACCATGAAATTTTTGGTGCACGAAAGTTTGAGTTCGGAGGGGTTTGCACATGGCCAGATTGTCGGTGCACCACGGCATATCTAGATTGCGTGGTGGGGAGTTTTGTGAAAAAATGAAATTCATAGTTTTTGAGATGTGAGGGATGGAAAGGCCTACATATGTCCCCAAATGAATACCATGAAATTCCTGGTGCACGAAAGTTTTGAGTTCGGAGGGGTTTGCACATGCCCAAGGTTGGCGGTGCACCACGGCATAGCTGGATGGCTTGATGGGGAGTTTTGTGAAAAAATGAAATTTGTGGTTTTTGACATGTGAGGGTTGGAATGGCCTACAAATGTCCCCAAATGAATACCATGAAATTCTTGGTGCACGAAAGTTTTGTGTTCGGAGAGGTTTGCACATGGCCAAGGCTGTCGGCGCACCACGACACAGCTAGATTGCTTGGTGGGGAGTTTTGTGAAAAAATGAGATTCGTGGTTTTTGAGATGTGAGGGTTGGAAATGCCTACAAATGTCGCCAAATGAATACCATGAAATTATTGGTGCACGAAAGTTTTGAGTTCGGATGGGTTTGCACATGGCCAAGGTTGTCGGTGCACCACGACAAAGCTAGATTGCTTTGCTTGGTGGGGAGTTTTTTGAAAAAATGAAATTCGTGGTTTTTGAGATGTGAGGGTTGGAATGGCCTACAAATCTCCCCAAATGAATACCATGAAATGCTTTGTGCACGAAAGTTTTGAGTTCGGATGGGTTTGCACATGGCCAAGGTTGTCGGTGCACCACGACAAAGCTAGATGGCTTGGTGGGGTGTTTTGTGAAAAAATGAAATTCGTGGTTTTTGAGATGTGAGGGTTGGAAAGGCCTAAAAATGTGCCCAAATGAAGACCATGAAATTCTTGGTGCATGAAAGTTTGAGTTCTATGGGGTTTGCATATGGCCAAGGTTGTCGGTGCACCACGACAAAGCTAGATTGCTTGATGGGGACTTTTGTGAAAAAATGAAATTCGTGGTTTTTGAGATGTAAGGGTTGCAAAAGGCCTATAAATGTCCCCTAATGAATACCATGAAATTCTTAGTGCACGAAAGTTTTGAGTTCGGAGGGGTTTGCAAATGGCCAAGGTTGGCGGTGCACCACGGCATAGGTAGATGGCTTGATGGGGAGTTTTGTGAAAAAATGAAATTCGTGGTTTTTGAGATGTGATGTTTGGAAAGGCCTACAAATGTCCCCAAATAAAGACCATGAAATTCTTGGTCCACGAAAGGTTGAGTTCGGAGGGGTTTGCACATGGCCAAGGTTGTCGGTGCACCACGGCATAGCTAGGTTGCATGGTGGTTTGAGGTGTGAGGGTTGGAAAGGCCTACAAATGTCCCCAAATGAGTACTATAAAAGTCTTGGTGCACGATAGTTTTGAATTGGATGGAGTTTGCACTTGGCCAAGTTGTTCGGTGCACCGCGGCATAGCTAGATGGCTTGGTGGGGAGTTTTGGGAAAAAATGAAATTCGTGGTTTTTAAGATGTGAGGGTTGGAAAGGCCTACAAATGTCCCCAAATGAATACCATGAAATTCTTGGTGCACGAAAGTTTTGAGTTCGGAGGGGTTTGCACATGGCCAAGGTTGACGGTGCACGACGGCATAACTTGATTGCTTGGTGGGGAGTTTTGTGAAAAAATGAAATTCGTGGTTTTTGACATATGAGGGTTGGAAAGGCCTACAAATGTCCCCAAATGAATACCATGAAATTTTTGGTGCACGGAAGTTTGAGTTCGGGGGGTTTGCACATGGCCAGATTGTCGGTGCACCACGGCATATCTAGATTGCGTGGTGGGGAGTTTTGTGAAAAAATGAAATTCGTGGTTTTTGAGATGTGAGGGATGGAAAGGCCTACATATGTCCCCAAATGAATACCATGAAATTCTTGGTGCACGAAAGTTTTGAGTTTGAAGGGGTTTGCACATGCCCAAGGTTGGCGGTGCACCACGGCATAGCTGGATGGCTTGATGGGGAGTTTTGTGAAAAAATGAAATTTGTGGTTTTTGACATGTGAGGGTTGGAATGGCCTACAAATGTCCCCAAATGAATACCATGAAATTCTTGGTGCACGAAAGTTTTGAGTTCGGAGAGGTTTGCACATGGCCAAGGTTGTCGGCGCACCACGACACAGCTAGATTGCTTGGTGGGGAGTTTTGTGAAAAAATGAGATTCGTGGTTTTTGAGATGTGAGGGTTGGAAATGCCTACAAATGTCGCCAAATGAATACCATGAAATTATTGGTGCATGAAAGTTTTGAGTTCGGATGGGTTTGCACATGGCCAAGGTTGTCGGTGCACCACGACAAAGCTAGATTGCTTTGCTTGATGGGGAGTTTTGTGAAAAAATGAAATTCGTGGTTTTTGAGATGTGATGTTTGGAAATGCCTACAAATGTCCCCAAATGAAGACCATGAAATTCTTGGTCCACGAAAGTTTGAGTTCGGAGGGGTTTGCACATTGCCAAGGTTGTCGGTGCACCACGGCATAGCTAGGTTGCTTGGTGGTTTGAGGTGTGAGGGTTGGAAAGGCCTACAAATGTCCCCAAATGAGTACTGTAAAAGTCTTGGTGCACGATAGTTTTGAATTAGATGGAGTTTGCACTTGGCCAAATTGGTCGGTGCACCGCGGCATAGCTAGATGGCTTGGTGGGGAGTTTTGTGAAAAAATGAAATTCGTGGTTTCTAAGATGTGAGGGTTGGAAAGGCCTACAAATGTCCCCAAATGAATACCATGAATTTCTTGGTGCACGAAAGTTTTGAGTTCGGAGGGGTTTGCACATGGCCAAGGTTGACGGTGCACGACGGCATAACTTGATTGCTTGGTGGGGAGTTTTGTGAAAAAATGAAATTCGTGGTTTTTGAGATATGAGGGTTGGAAAGGCCTACAAATGTCCCCAAATGAATACCATGAAATTTTTGGTGCACGAAAGTTTGAGTTCGGAGGGGTTTGCACATGGCCAGATTGTCGGTGCACCACGACATATCTAGATTGCTTGGTGGGGAGTTTTGTGAAAAAATGAAATTCGTGGTTTTTGAGATGTGAGGGATGGAAAGGCCTACATATGTCCCCAAATGAATACCATTAAATTCTTGGTGCACGAAAGTTTTGAGTTCGGAGGGGTTTGCACATGCCCAAGGTTGGCGGTGCACCACGGCATAGCTGGATGGCTTGATGGGGAGTTTTGTGAAAAAATGAAATTTGTGGTTTTTGACATGTGAGGGTTGGAATGGCCTACAAATGTGCCCAAATGAAGACCATGAAATTCTTGGTGCATGAAAGTTTGAGTTCTGTGGGGTTTGCATATGGCTAAGGTTGTCGGCGCACCATGGCACAGCTAGATTGCTTGATGGGGACTTTTGTGAAAAAATGAAATTCGTGGTTTTTGAGATGTAAGGGTTGCAAAAGGCCTACAAATGTCCCCTAATGAATACCATGAAATTCTTAGTGCACGAAAGTTTTGAGTTCGGAGGGGTTTGCAAATGGCCAAGGTTGGCGGTGCACCACGGCATAGGTAGATGGCTTGATGGGGAGTTTTGTGAAAAAATGAAATTCGTGGTTTTTGAGATGTGATGTTTGGAAATGCCTACAAATGTCCCCAAATGAAGACCATGAAATTCTTGGTCCACGAAAGTTTGAGTTCGGAGGGGTTTGCACATTGCCAAGGTTGTCGGTGCACCACGGCATAGCTAGGTTGCTTGGTGGTTTGAGGTGTGAGGGTTGGAAAGGCCTACAAATGTCCCCAAATGAGTACTGTAAAAGTCTTGGTGCACGATAGTTTTGAATTAGATGGAGTTTGCACTTGGCCAAATTGGTCGGTGCACCGCGGCATAGCTAGATGGCTTGGTGGGGAGTTTTGTGAAAAAATGAAATTCGTGGTTTCTAAGATGTGAGGGTTGGAAAGGCCTACAAATGTCCCCAAATGAATACCATGAATTTCTTGGTGCACGAAAGTTTTGAGTTCGGAGGGGTTTGCACATGGCCAAGGTTGACGGTGCACGACGGCATAACTTGATTGCTTGGTGGGGAGTTTTGTGAAAAAATGAAATTCGTGGTTTTTGAGATATGAGGGTTGGAAAGGCCTACAAATGTCCCCAAATGAATACCATGAAATTTTTGGTGCACGAAAGTTTGAGTTCGGAGGGGTTTGCACATGGCCAGATTGTCGGTGCACCACGGCATAGCTAGGTTGCTTGGTGGTTTGAGGTGTGAGGGTTGGAAAGGCCTACAAATGTCCCCAAATGAGTACTGTAAAAGTCTTGGTGCACGATAGTTTTGAATTAGATGGAGTTTGCACTTGGCCAAATTGGTCGGTGCACCGCGGCATAGCTAGATGGCTTGGTGGGGAGTTTTGTGAAAAAATGAAATTCGTGGTTTCTAAGATGTGAGGGTTGGAAAGGCCTACAAATGTCCCCAAATGAATACCATGAATTTCTTGGTGCACGAAAGTTTTGAGTTCGGAGGGGTTTGCACATGGCCAAGGTTGACGGTGCACGACGGCATAACTTGATTGCTTGGTGGGGAGTTTTGTGAAAAAATGAAATTCGTGGTTTTTGAGATATGAGGGTTGGAAAGGCCTACAAATGTCCCCAAATGAATACCATGAAATTTTTGGTGCACGAAAGTTTGAGTTCGGAGGGGTTTGCACATGGCCAGATTGTCGGTGCACCACGACATATCTAGATTGCTTGGTGGGGAGTTTTGTGAAAAAATGAAATTCGTGGTTTTTGAGATGTGAGGGATGGAAAGGCCTACATATGTCCCCAAATGAATACCATTAAATTCTTGGTGCACGAAAGTTTTGAGTTCGGAGGGGTTTGCACATGCCCAAGGTTGGCGGTGCACCACGGCATAGCTGGATGGCTTGATGGGGAGTTTTGTGAAAAAATGAAATTTGTGGTTTTTGACATGTGAGGGTTGGAATGGCCTACAAATGTCCCCAAATGAATACCATGAAATTCTTGGTGCACGAAAGTTTTGAGTTCGGAGAGGTTTGCACATGGCCAAGGTTGTCGGCGCACCACGACACAGCTAGATTGCTTGGTGGGGAGTTTTGTGTAAAAATGAGATTCGTGGTTTTTGAGATGTGAGGGTTGGAAATGCCTACAAATGTCGCCAAATGAATACCATGAAATTAATGGTGCACGAAAGTTTTGAGTTCGGATGGGTTTGCACATGGCCAAGGTTGTCGGTGCACCACGACAAAGCTAGATTGCTTTGCTTGGTGGGGAGTTTTGTGAAAAAATGAAATTCGTGGTTTTTGAGATATGAGGGTTGGAAAGGCCTACAAATGTCCCCAAATGAATACCATGAAATTTTTGGTGCACGAAAGTTTGAGTTCGGAGGGGTTTGCACATGGCCAGATTGTCGGTGCACCACGGCATAGCTAGGTTGCTTGGTGGTTTGAGGTGTGAGGGTTGGAAAGGCCTACAAATGTCCCCAAATGAGTACTGTAAAAGTCTTGGTGCACGATAGTTTTGAATTAGATGGAGTTTGCACTTGGCCAAATTGGTCGGTGCACCGCGGCATAGCTAGATGGCTTGGTGGGGAGTTTTGTGAAAAAATGAAATTCGTGGTTTCTAAGATGTGAGGGTTGGAAAGGCCTACAAATGTCCCCAAATGAATACCATGAATTTCTTGGTGCACGAAAGTTTTGAGTTCGGAGGGGTTTGCACATGGCCAAGGTTGACGGTACACGACGGCATAACTTGATTGCTTGGTGGGGAGTTTTGTGAAAAAATGAAATTCGTGGTTTTTGAGATATGAGGGTTGGAAAGGCCTACAAATGTCCCCAAATGAATACCATGAAATTTTTGGTGCACGAAAGTTTGAGTTCGGAGGGGTTTGCACATGGCCAGATTGTCGGTGCACCACGACATATCTAGATTGCTTGGTGGGGAGTTTTGTGAAAAAATGAAATTCGTGGTTTTTGAGATGTGAGGGATGGAAAGGCCTACATATGTCCCCAAATGAATACCATTAAATTCTTGGTGCACGAAAGTTTTGAGTTCGGAGGGGTTTGCACATGCCCAAGGTTGGCGGTGCACCACGGCATAGCTGGATGGCTTGATGGGGAGTTTTGTGAAAAAATGAAATTTGTGGTTTTTGACATGTGAGGGTTGGAATGGCCTACAAATGTCCCCAAATGAATACCATGAAATTCTTGGTGCACGAAAGTTTTGAGTTCGGAGAGGTTTGCACATGGCCAAGGTTGTCGGCGCACCACGACACAGCTAGATTGCTTGGTGGGGAGTTTTGTGTAAAAATGAGATTCGTGGTTTTTGAGATGTGAGGGTTGGAAATGCCTACAAATGTCGCCAAATGAATACCATGAAATTAATGGTGCACGAAAGTTTTGAGTTCGGATGGGTTTGCACATGGCCAAGGTTGTCGGTGCACCACGACAAAGCTAGATTGCTTTGCTTGGTGGGGAGTTTTGTGAAAAAATGAAATTCGTGGTTTTTGAGATATGAGGGTTGGAAAGGCCTACAAATGTCCCCAAATGAATACCATGAAATTTTTGGTGCACGAAAGTTTGAGTTCGGAGGGGTTTGCACATGGCCAGATTGTTGGTGCACCACGGCATAGCTAGGTTGCTTGGTGGTTTGAGGTGTGAGGGTTGGAAAGGCCTACAAATGTCCCCAAATGAGTACTGTAAAAGTCTTGGTGCACGATAGTTTTGAATTAGATGGAGTTTGCACTTGGCCAAATTGGTCGGTGCACCGCGGCATAGCTAGATGGCTTGGTGGGGAGTTTTGTGAAAAAATGAAATTCGTGGTTTCTAAGATGTGAGGGTTGGAAAGGCCTACAAATGTCCCCAAATGAATACCATGAATTTCTTGGTGCACGAAAGTTTTGAGTTCGGAGGGGTTTGCACATGGCCAAGGTTGACGGTGCACGACGGCATAACTTGATTGCTTGGTGGGGAGTTTTGTGAAAAAATGAAATTCGTGGTTTTTGAGATATGAGGGTTGGAAAGGCCTACAAATGTCCCCAAATGAATACCATGAAATTTTTGGTGCACGAAAGTTTGAGTTCGGAGGGGTTTGCACATGGCCAGATTGTCGGTGCACCACGACATATCTAGATTGCTTGGTGGGGAGTTTTGTGAAAAAATGAAATTCGTGGTTTTTGAGATGTGAGGGATGGAAAGGCCTACATATGTCCCCAAATGAATACCATTAAATTCTTGGTGCACGAAAGTTTTGAGTTCGGAGGGGTTTGCACATGCCCAAGGTTGGCGGTGCACCACGGCATAGCTGGATGGCTTGATGGGGAGTTTTGTGAAAAAATGAAATTTGTGGTTTTTGACATGTGAGGGTTGGAATGGCCTACAAATGTCCCCAAATGAATACCATGAAATTCTTGGTGCACGAAAGTTTTGAGTTCGGAGAAGTTTGCACATGGCCAAGGTTGTCGGCGCACCACGACACAGCTAGATTGCTTGGTGGGGAGTTTTGTGTAAAAATGAGATTCGTGGTTTTTGAGATGTGAGGGTTGGAAATGCCTACAAATGTCGCCAAATGAATACCATGAAATTAATGGTGCACGAAAGTTTTGAGTTCGGATGGGTTTGCACATGGCCAAGGTTGTCGGTGCACCACGACAAAGCTAGATTGCTTTGCTTGGTGGGGAGTTTTGTGAAAAAATGAAATTCGTGGTTTTTGAGATGTGAGGGTTGGAATGGCCTACAAATGTCCCCAAATGAATACCATGAAATGCTTTGTGCACGAAAGTTTTGAGTTCGGATGGGTTTGCACATGGCCAAGGTTGTCGGTGCACCACGACAAAGCTAGATGGGCTTGGTGGGGAGTTTTGTGAAAAAATGAAATTCGTGGTTTTTTAGATGTGAGGGTTGGAAAGGCCTAAAAATATGCCCAAATGAAGACCATAAAATTCTTGGTGCATGAAAGTTTGAGTTCTGTGGGGTTTGCATATGGCTAAGGTTGTCGGCGCACCACGGCACAGCTAGATTGCTTGATGGGGACTTTTGTGAAAATATGAAATTCGTAGTTTTTGAGATGTAAGGGTTGCAAAAGGCCTACAAATTTCCCCTAATGAATACCATGAAATTCTTAGTGCACGAAAGTTTTGAGTTCGGGGGGGTTTGCAAATGGCCAAGGTTGGCGGTGCACCACGGCATAGGTAGATGGCTTGATGGGGAGTTTTGTGAAAAAATGAAATTCGTGGTTTTTGAGATGTGATGTTTGGAAAGGCCTACAAATGTCCCCAAATGAAGACCATGAAATTCTTGGTCCACGAAAGTTTGAGTTCGGAGGGGTTTGCATATGGCCAAGGTTGTCGGTGGACCACGGCATAGCTAGGTTGCTTGGTGGTTTGAGGTGTGAGGGTTGGAAAGGCCTACAAATGTCCCCAAATGAGTACTGTAAAAGTCTTGGTGCACGATAGTTTTGAATTGGATGGAGTTTGCACTTGGCCAAGTTGGTCGGTGCACCGCGGCATAGCTAGATGGCTTGGTGGGAAGTTTTGTGAAAAAATGAAATTCGTGGTTTTTAAGATGTGAGGGTTGGAAAGGCATACAAATATCCCCAATTGAATACCATGAAATTCTTGGTGCACGAAAGTTTTGAGTTCGGAGGGGTTTGCACATGGCCAAGGTTGTCGGTTCACGACGGCATAACTTGAGTGCTTGGTGGGGAGTTTTGTGAAAAAATGAAATTCGTGGTTTTTGAGATGTGAGGGTCGGAAAGGCCTACAAATGTCCCCAAATGAATACCATGAAATTCTTGGTGCACGAAAGTTTTGAGTTCGGAGGGGTTTGCACATGCCCAAGGTTGGCGGTGCACCACGGCATAGCTGGATGGCTTGATGGGGAGTTTTGTGAAAAAATGAAATTTGTGGTTTTTGACATGTGAGGGTTGGAATGGCCTACAAATGTCCCCAAATGAATACCATGAAATTGTTGGTGCACGAAAGTTTTGAGTTCGGAGAGGTTTGCACATGGCCAAGGTTGTCGGCGCACCACGACACAACTAGATTGCTTGGTGGGGAGTTTTGTGAAAAAATGAGATTCGTGGTTTTTGAGATGTGAGGGTTGGAAATGCCTACAAATGTCGCCAAATGAATACCATGGAATTATTGGTGCACGAAAGTTTTGAGTTCGGATGGGTTTGCACATGGCCAAGGTTGTCGGTGCACCACGACAAAGCTAGATTGCTTGGTGGGGAGTTTTGTGAAAAAATGAAATTCGTGGTTTTTGAGATGTAAGGGTTGGAATGGCCTACAAATGTCCCCAAATGAATACCATGAAATGCTTTGTGCACGAAAGTTTTGAGTTCGGATGGGTTTGCACATGGCCAAGGTTGTCGGTGCAACACGGCAAAGCTAGATGGCTTGGTGGGGAGTTTTGTGAAAAAATGAAATTCGTGGTTTTTGAGATGTGAGGGTTGGAAAGGCCTAAAAATGTGCCCAAATGAAGACCATGAAATTCTTGGTGCATGAAAGTTTGAGTTCTGTGGGGTTTGCACATGGCTAAGGTTGTCGGCGCACCACGGCACAACTAGATTGCTTGGTGGGGACTTTTGTGAAAAAATGAAATTCGTGGTTTTTGAGATGTAAGGGTTGCAAAAGGCCTACAAATGTCCCCTAATGAATACTATGAAATTCTTAGTGCACGAAAGTTTTGAGTTCGGAGGGGTTTGCAAATGGCCAAGGTTGGCGGTGCACCACGGCATAGGTAGATGGCTTGATAGGGAGTTTTGTGAAAAAATGAAATTCGTGGTTTTTGAGATGTGATGTTTGGAAAGGCCTACAAATGTCCCTAAATGAAGACCATGAAATTCTTGGTCCACGAAAGTTTGAGTTCGGAGGGGTTTGCACATGGCCAAGGTTGTCAGCGCACCACGACACAGCTAGATTTCTTGGTGGGGAGTTTTGTGAAAAAATGAGATTCGTGGTTTTTTAGATGTGAGGGTAGAAAGGCCTAAAAATGTGCCCAAATAAAGACCATGAAATTCTTGGTGCATGAAAGTTTGAGTTCTGTGGGGTTTGCATATGGCTAAGGTTGTCGGCGCATCACGACACAGGTAGATTGCTTGATGGGGACTTTTGTGAAAAAATGAAATTCGGTGGTTTTTGAGATGTAAGGGTTGCAAAAGGCCTACAAATGTCCCCTAATGAATACCATGAAATTCTTAGTGCACGAAAGTTTTGAGTTCGGAGGGGTTTGCAAATGGCCAAGGTTGGCGGTGCACCATGGCATAGGTAGATGGCTTGATGGGGAGTTTTGTGAAAAAATGAAATTCGTGGTTTTTGAGATGTGATGTTTGGAAAGGCCTACAAATGTCCCCAAATGAAGACCATGAAATTCTTGGTCCACGAAAGTTTGAGTTCGGAGGGGTTTGCACATGCCCAAGGTTGTCGGTGCACCACGGCATATTGGTGGTTTGAGGTGTGAGGGTTGGAAAGGCCTACAAATGTCCCCAAATGAGTACTGTAAAAGTCTTGGTGCACGATAGTTTTGAATTGGATGGAGTTTGCACTTGGCCAAGTTGGTCGGTGCACCGCGGCATAGGTAGATGGCTTGGTGGGGAGTTTTGTGAAAAAATGAAATTCGTTGTTTTTAAGATGTGAGGGTTGGAAAGGCCTACAAATGTCCCCAAATGAATACCATGAAATTCTTGGTGCACGAAAGTTTTGAGTTCGGAGGGGTTTGCACATGGCCAAGGTTGTCGGTGCACGACGGCATAACTTGATTGCTTGGTGGGGAGTTTTGTGAAAAAATGAAATTCGTGGTTTTTGAGATATGAGGGTTGGAAAGGCCTACAAATGTCCCCAAATGAATACCATGAAATTTTTGGTGCACGAAAGTTTGAGTTCGGAGGGGTTTGCACATAGCCAGATTGTCGGTGCACCACGGCATATCTAGATTGCTTGGTGGGGAGTTTTGTGAAAAAATGAAATTCGTGGTTTTTGAGATGTGAGGGTTGGAATGGCCTACAAATGTCCCCAAATGAATACCATGAAATGCTTTGTGCACGAAAGTTTTGAGTTCGGATGGGTTTGCACATGGCCAAGGTTGTCGGTGCACCACGACAAAGCTAGATGGGCTTGGTGGGGAGTTTTGTGAAAAAATGAAATTCGTGGTTTTTTAGATGTGAGGGTTGGAAAGGCCTAAAAATATGCCCAAATGAAGACCATAAAATTCTTGGTGCATGAAAGTTTGAGTTCTGTGGGGTTTGCATATGGCTAAGGTTGTCGGCGCACCACGGCACAGCTAGATTGCTTGATGGGGACTTTTGTGAAAATATGAAATTCGTAGTTTTTGAGATGTAAGGGTTGCAAAAGGCCTACAAATTTCCCCTAATGAATACCATGAAATTCTTAGTGCACGAAAGTTTTGAGTTCGGGGGGGTTTGCAAATGGCCAAGGTTGGCGGTGCACCACGGCATAGGTAGATGGCTTGATGGGGAGTTTTGTGAAAAAATGAAATTCGTGGTTTTTGAGATGTGATGTTTGGAAAGGCCTACAAATGTCCCCAAATGAAGACCATGAAATTCTTGGTCCACGAAAGTTTGAGTTCGGAGGGGTTTGCATATGGCCAAGGTTGTCGGTGGACCACGGCATAGCTAGGTTGCTTGGTGGTTTGAGGTGTGAGGGTTGGAAAGGCCTACAAATGTCCCCAAATGAGTACTGTAAAAGTCTTGGTGCACGATAGTTTTGAATTGGATGGAGTTTGCACTTGGCCAAGTTGGTCGGTGCACCGCGGCATAGCTAGATGGCTTGGTGGGAAGTTTTGTGAAAAAATGAAATTCGTGGTTTTTAAGATGTGAGGGTTGGAAAGGCATACAAATATCCCCAATTGAATACCATGAAATTCTTGGTGCACGAAAGTTTTGAGTTCGGAGGGGTTTGCACATGGCCAAGGTTGTCGGTTCACGACGGCATAACTTGAGTGCTTGGTGGGGAGTTTTGTGAAAAAATGAAATTCGTGGTTTTTGAGATGTGAGGGTCGGAAAGGCCTACAAATGTCCCCAAATGAATACCATGAAATTCTTGGTGCACGAAAGTTTTGAGTTCGGAGGGGTTTGCACATGCCCAAGGTTGGCGGTGCACCACGGCATAGCTGGATGGCTTGATGGGGAGTTTTGTGAAAAAATGAAATTTGTGGTTTTTGACATGTGAGGGTTGGAATGGCCTACAAATGTCCCCAAATGAATACCATGAAATTGTTGGTGCACGAAAGTTTTGAGTTCGGAGAGGTTTGCACATGGCCAAGGTTGTCGGCGCACCACGACACAACTAGATTGCTTGGTGGGGAGTTTTGTGAAAAAATGAGATTCGTGGTTTTTGAGATGTGAGGGTTGGAAATGCCTACAAATGTCGCCAAATGAATACCATGGAATTATTGGTGCACGAAAGTTTTGAGTTCGGATGGGTTTGCACATGGCCAAGGTTGTCGGTGCACCACGACAAAGCTAGATTGCTTGGTGGGGAGTTTTGTGAAAAAATGAAATTCGTGGTTTTTGAGATGTAAGGGTTGGAATGGCCTACAAATGTCCCCAAATGAATACCATGAAATGCTTTGTGCACGAAAGTTTTGAGTTCGGATGGGTTTGCACATGGCCAAGGTTGTCGGTGCAACACGGCAAAGCTAGATGGCTTGGTGGGGAGTTTTGTGAAAAAATGAAATTCGTGGTTTTTGAGATGTGAGGGTTGGAAAGGCCTAAAAATGTGCCCAAATGAAGACCATGAAATTCTTGGTGCATGAAAGTTTGAGTTCTGTGGGGTTTGCACATGGCTAAGGTTGTCGGCGCACCACGGCACAGCTAGATTGCTTGGTGGGGACTTTTGTGAAAAAATGAAATTCGTGGTTTTTGAGATGTAAGGGTTGCAAAAGGCCTACAAATGTCCCCTAATGAATACTATGAAATTCTTAGTGCACGAAAGTTTTGAGTTCGGAGGGGTTTGCAAATGGCCAAGGTTGGCGGTGCACCACGGCATAGGTAGATGGCTTGATAGGGAGTTTTGTGAAAAAATGAAATTCGTGGTTTTTGAGATGTGATGTTTGGAAAGGCCTACAAATGTCCCTAAATGAAGACCATGAAATTCTTGGTCCACGAAAGTTTGAGTTCGGAGGGGTTTGCACATGGCCAAGGTTGTCAGCGCACCACGACACAGCTAGATTTCTTGGTGGGGAGTTTTGTGAAAAAATGAGATTCGTGGTTTTTTAGATGTGAGGGTAGAAAGGCCTAAAAATGTGCCCAAATAAAGACCATGAAATTCTTGGTGCATGAAAGTTTGAGTTCTGTGGGGTTTGCATATGGCTAAGGTTGTCGGCGCATCACGGCACAGGTAGATTGCTTGATGGGGACTTTTGTGAAAAAATGAAATTCGGTGGTTTTTGAGATGTAAGGGTTGCAAAAGGCCTACAAATGTCCCCTAATGAATACCATGAAATTCTTAGTGCACGAAAGTTTTGAGTTCGGAGGGGTTTGCAAATGGCCAAGGTTGGCGGTGCACCATGGCATAGGTAGATGGCTTGATGGGGAGTTTTGTGAAAAAATGAAATTCGTGGTTTTTGAGATGTGATGTTTGGAAAGGCCTACAAATGTCCCCAAATGAAGACCATGAAATTCTTGGTCCACGAAAGTTTGAGTTCGGAGGGGTTTGCACATGCCCAAGGTTGTCGGTGCACCACGGCATATTGGTGGTTTGAGGTGTGAGGGTTGGAAAGGCCTACAAATGTCCCCAAATGAGTACTGTAAAAGTCTTGGTGCACGATAGTTTTGAATTGGATGGAGTTTGCACTTGGCCAAGTTGGTCGGTGCACCGCGGCATAGGTAGATGGCTTGGTGGGGAGTTTTGTGAAAAAATGAAATTCGTTGTTTTTAAGATGTGAGGGTTGGAAAGGCCTACAAATGTCCCCAAATGAATACCATGAAATTCTTGGTGCACGAAAGTTTTGAGTTCGGAGGGGTTTGCACATGGCCAAGGTTGTCGGTGCACGACGGCATAACTTGATTGCTTGGTGGGGAGTTTTGTGAAAAAATGAAATTCGTGGTTTTTGAGATATGAGGGTTGGAAAGGCCTACAAATGTCCCCAAATGAATACCATGAAATTTTTGGTGCACGAAAGTTTGAGTTCGGAGGGGTTTGCACATAGCCAGATTGTCGGTGCACCACGGCATATCTAGATTGCTTGGTGAGGAGTTTTGTGAAAAAATGAAATTCGTGGTTTTTGAGATGTGAGGGTGGGAAAGGCCTACAAATGTCCCCAAATGAATGCCACGAAATTCTTGGTGCAGGAAAGTTTTGAGTTCGGAGGGGTTTGCACATGCCCAAGGTTGGCGGTGCACCACGGCATAGCTGGATGGCTTGATGGGGAGTTTTGTGAAAAAATGAAATTTGTGGTTTTTCCCATGTGAGGGTTGGAATGGCCTACAAATGTCCCCAAATGAATACCATGAAATTCTTGGTGCACGAAAGTTTTGAGTTCGGAGAGGTTTGCACATGGCCAAGGTTGTCGGCGCACCACGACACAACTAGATTGCTTGGTGGGGAGTTTTGTGAAAAAATGAGATTCGTGGTTTTTGAGATGTGAGGGTTGGAAATGCCTACAAATGTCGCCAAATGAATACCATGAAATTATTGGTGCACGAAAGTTTTGAGTTCGGATGGGTTTGCACATGGCCAAGGTTGTCGGTGCACCACGACAAAGCTAGATTGCTTGGTGGGGAGTTTTGTGAAAAAATGAAATTCGTGGTTTTTGAGATGTGAGGGTTGGAATGGCCTACAAATGTCCCCAAATGAATACCATGAAATTATTGGTGCACGAAAGTTCGAGTTCGGAAGGGTTTGCACATGGCCAAGTTTGTCGGTGCACCACGGCATAACTTGATTGCTTGGTGGGGAGTTTTGTGAAAAAATGAAATTCGTGGTTTTTGAGATGTGAGGGTTGGAAATGCCTACAAATGTCGCCAAATGAATACCATGAAATTATTGGTGCACGAAAGTTTTGATTTCGGATGGGTTTGCACATGGCCAAGGTTGTCGGTGCACCACGACAAAGCTAGATTGCTTGGTGGGGAGTTTTGTGAAAAAATGAAATTCGTGGTTTTTGAGATGTGAGGGTTGGAATGGCCTACAAATGTCCCCAAATGAATACCATGAAATGCTTTGTGCACGAAAGTTTTGAGTTCGGATGGGTTTGCACATGGCCAAGGTTGTCGGTGCACCACGACAAAGCTAGATGGCTTGGTGGGGAGTTTTGTGAAAAAATGAAATTCGTGGTTTTTCAGATGTGAGGGTTGGAAAGGCCTAAAAATTTGCCCAAATGAAGACCATGAAATTCTTGGTGCATGAAAGTTTGAGTTCTGTGGGGTTTGCATATGGCTAAGGTTGTCGGCGCACCACGGCACAGCTAGATTGCTTGGTGGGGACTTTTGTGAAAAAATGAAATTCGTGGTTTTTGAGATGTGAGGGTTGGAAACAACTACAAATGTCCCCAAATGAATACCATGAAATTCTTGGTGCACAAAAGTTTTGAGTTCGGAGGGGTTTGCACATGCCAAAGGTTGGCGGTGCACCACGGCATAGCTGGATGGCTTGATGGGGAGTTTTTTGAAAAAATGAAATTTGTGGTTTTTCACATGTGAGGGTTGGAATGGCCTACAAATGTCCCCAAATGAATACCATGAAATTCTTGGTGCACGAAAGTTTTGAGTTCGGAGGGGTTTGCACATGGCCAAGGTTGTCGGTGCACGACGGCATAACTTGATCACTTGGTGGGGAGTTTTGTGAAAAAATGAAATTCGTGGTTTTTGAGATATGAGGGTTGGAAAGCCATACAAATGTCCCCAAATGAATACCATGAAATTTTTGGTGCACGAAAGTTTGAGTTCGGAGGGGTTTGCACATGGCCAGATTGTCGGTGCACCACGGCATATCTAGATTGCTTGGTGGGGAGTTTTGTGAAAAAATGAAATTCGTGGTTTTTGAGATGTGAGGGTTGGAAAGGACTACAAATGTCCCCAAATGAATACCATGAAATTCTTGGTGCACAAAAGTTTTGAGTTCGGAGGGGTTTGCACATGCCAAAGGTTGGCGGTGCACCACGATATAGCTGGATGGCTTGATGGGGAGTTTTGTGAAAAAATGAAATTTGTGGTTTTTGACATGTGAGGGTTGGAATGGCCTACAAATGTCCCCAAATGAATACCATGAAATTCTTGGTGCACGAAAGTTTTGAGTTCGGAGAGGTTTGCACATGGCCAAGGTTGTCGGCGCACCACGACACAGCTAGATTGCTTGGTGGGGAGTTTTGTGAAAAAATGAGATTCGCGGTTTTTGAGATGTGAGGGTTGGAAATGCCTACAAATGTCGCCAAATGAATACCATGAAATTATTGGTGCACGAAAGTTTGGAGTTTTGATGGGTTTGCACATGGCCAATGTTGTCGGTGCACCACGACAAAGCTAGATTGCTTGGTGGGGAGTTTTGTGAAAAAATGAAATTCGTGGTTTTTGAGATGTGAGGGTTGGAATGGCCTAAAAATGTCCCCAAATGAATACCATTAAATTCTTGGTGCACTAAATTTTTTAGTTCGAAGGATTTTGTACATGGCCAAGTATGGCGGTGCACCACGGCATAGCTAGATCGCTTGATGTGGAGTTTTGTGAAAAAATGTAATTCGCGATTTTTGAGATGTGAGGGTTGGAAAGGCCTACAAATGTCCCCAAATGAATACCATGAAATTATTGGTGCACGGAAGTTCGAGTTCGGAAGGGTTTGCACATGGCCAAGTTTGTAAGAACCGGGAAAAATTACATTAAAGGAAAATACATAGAAAGAAAATTAATGGCTAGATTAATATTGTTGATTCATTTAATTTAATTAGGTTATTAAATTATGAAATAGAAAATAATTATTATTTGAGTGATTTAAGTTGTTGTGGTGTTTGTAATAATTATTTAAGTGATTTAAGGAATTAAGGTTAGTGGAGTTTAAGGGCTTTAAGTCTTATAATGTGCATAATGTCATGTGATGGCCTATAGCCTAGTGGTGAGAGATCCGTTTATAGAGGAGCAGGTGCAGGGTTCAAAACCTGGCTGGCGTAGAGCTGTGTTTGTGTTTGTTTTAGAATTCATATTTTTTTTTCTCTCCTTTAAAGGTGTGGGGCCCATGAAGCGTAAATGAATTGTGTTTCCAGGAGCATGCAGAATATTGGATTTCAAAACACTGCAACAGTTTGTTTTATTTTTTTCGCTTTCTGTTTTTTTGTTATATCTTTTGGAGTTAAATGATAAGAAAAATAAAATGGGCTAGAATCTTAACAGAATTATTGGGTGGGATTAGATAAAGCTAAACCCTAAAAGTTTTCTTTAAGAAAAAGCGGTAGGACGGGAGAAGGAAAAGAGAGAAAGGGTGCAAGTTAGAGTTTCCAGTGGCTGTGGTAGAGAAGAGGAATCATCTAGAGAGGTAGGGGAAGCCAACCTTACTTTCTTCTCTTGTTTTGTTTGCTTGATGAATGAAAACTTGAAAAACATGTGTGGAGTGTAGAGAGAAGTTAATCTTTTGTATATTGTCTTTTCTGCCATGGATTATGTGGGTGTGCTATCATTCCAATATTGTATAAAGCTTGGTGTGAGTTGGATGGTTAGACGTGTGCATGGTGTCTCTGTTTGTTTTCTTGCATCATTCTTCCCTTGTTTCATGCATAGGGTGCAGCCACGGGTTAGAAAGGTCCTTTAGTTGTTAGGTTCTTCTCTCCTTCTTTAATTTGTATGAAGTTCAGGAGGCGTAGATCCGTGGTTTCGTGGTGGAAGCACGTTGTGTTTCGTTTCACAAAGATTATGGCCGTGTGGTTTGGTGGAAATTGGTTCAGACACAGATTACATGGAGTTGGTTCAGGTGCAGCGTGGGATTGGTTCAGGTGCAGCATGATAGACTGTTTCAGAATTGCATGAAAGTAGGGTGGTTCTTTTCCTTTTTCTGCACAGCGAAGAGTGTTGACAGTTACGGTGCAAGGCCGAGGGTTCATAGTATAACAGTGGGTTAATGGTGTAGCAGTTTGGTTTGCATGGGTTCATGCGGTGGTTCTTTTATTTTTTTTATTTTTTTCCTCTTTTGGCTTACCTTTTTATAATAAACTGCATAAGGCATGTTCATGGGGTGCAAGGGACTTCACGGATTTCGTTCGGGCAGTATATTTGGTTTTATCATTAGAGAATTGCATGGTTTGGTTTTGTGTTTCTTCACTTTGCAGGGATGAGAATGGGTTCCTAAACTTTTTCTCTTTCTTCCCTTTTCATTTATTTCACATAAAGGCATGTTTTGTTTTGTCTTTTTCACGTCTCCAGCCGTTCCTCTCTCTTTCTCTTAATTTTTTTCTCTTTCTTTTAATTACTACCATACGTAAATACATGAGGTGGTGGGGGCCACGGGGTTGTTTTGTGTTTTTCTTTCTTTCTCTAAACCAATCATATCTCTTTTGATGTAGTTGGGTTCCTTCATTTTAGGTGCAGACCGTGCCATGGGGTTCTCCCTCCTTTAGCTTAAGTGTTCATGTGAATAAAGGGTGAAAAGTTGTTGGTCTTTGCTTGCTTTATTTTCTATTGTTGTGCGAAAAGAAATTTGGGGTAGCGTGTTGACTTTGTTATACATGATAAGTTATTTTCGTTGTTCTCTTTAGAAATGTTTAAGTGCAGGTTGAACTTTAAATTATTTTTCGTTGTTCCTACGTATTTTATTAAATATCTGGTGTGTATTAAATATGCAACCGATAAATGAATATGGTTTGATCGGGAGGCCTTATTTTTCAAGCAGTGATGGTGAATATTTAGTTGGCAATATGAAATTCTCATGGGTAGAATGTTGAGAGTATTTTGATTTGCTTGAAAATTCTTGGTGTAATCTAATGAAGATTTTAGATGAAGGTGATGCTTTGTTTGGTTTAGTATGATTGTTTGGATTTCGAGTTTGTGTTCAGATCAAGGATGAAATGCGACTATAATGTTTTCGTGTTACTTGAATGAGACGTTGAGTATTATTGGACATGTTTTATTTATGAATTTCTTTTATGAATATCATTGTTTATGGTTAGCTTACCCCTATTTGTTTGTTTGTATGTTTGTTGCCTGTGCGATGATCGTATAATGTGTGTGTTATACGGGAGCAGACGGTAATGCAGATATTTCTGACTCGAAGTAGATATCGGAAAGGATGGAGTGGACTCGAGAATTTATGGTTTATTTTGTTGATTTAAATCAAACAGTGAAGACTATGAAATTTTCTTTTAATTTCTAGTATTTAGTTGGAACTTTGTTTATTTAATATTATTATTATTTCAAATTAACATTTGGATTACCTATTTACTTTTAAATTAAAAGTTTTTAATTAGTACATTTTCAATGTTTATTTCTTTTTTCGCGAAATGCAAAAATTTTCTAACGTTCCGTGACGTCCCAAAATTGAGGTGTTACAAAGTTTGTCGGTGCACCACGGCATAACTTGATTGCTTGGTGGGGAGTTTTGTGAAAAAATGAAATTCGTGGTTTTTGAGATGTGAGGGTTGGAAAGGCTTACAAATGTCCCCAAATGAATACCATGAAATTCTTGGTGCACGAAAGTTTGAGTTCGGAGGGGTTTGCACATGGCCAAGGTTGTCGTTGCACCACGGCATATCTAGATTGCTTGGTGGGGAGTTTTGTGAAAAAATGAAATTCGTGGTTTTTGAGATGTGAGGGTTGGAAAGGCCTACAAATGTCCCCAAATGAATACCATGAAATTTTGGGTGCACGAAAGTTTTGAGTTCGGAGGGGTTTGCACATGCTCAAGGTTGGCGGTGCACCACGACATAGCTGGATGGCTTGATGGGGAGTTTTGTGAAAAAATGAAATTTGTGGTTTTTGACATGTGAGGGTTGGAATGGCCTATAAATGTCCCCGAATGAATACCATGAAATTCTTGGTGGACGAAAGTTTTGAGTTCGGAGAGGTTTGCACATGGCCAAGGTTGTCGGCGCACCACGACACAACTAGATTGCTTGGTGGGGAGTTTTGTGAAAAAATGAAATTTGTGGTTTTTGAGATGTGACGGTTGGAAAGGCCTACAAATGTCCCCAAATGAATAGCAGGAAATTCTTGGTGCACGAAAGTTAGAGTTCGGAGGGGTTTGCACATGGCCAAGGTTGTCGGTGCACCACGACAAAGCTAGATTGCTTGGTGGGGAGTTTTGTGAAAAAATGAAATTCGTGGTTTTTGAGATGTGAGGGTTGGAATGGCCTACAAATATCCCCAAATGAATACCATTAAATTCTTGGTGCACTAAATTTTTGAGTTCGGAGGATTTTGTACATGGCCAAGTATGGCGGTGCACCACGGCATAGCTAGATCGCTTGATGTCGAGTTTTGTGAAAAAATGAAATTCACGATTTTTTAGATGTGAGGGTTGGAAAGGCCTACAAATGTCCCCAAATGAAAACCATGAAATTCTTGGTGCGTGAAAATTTTGAGTTCGGAGGGTTTTGCACCTGGCCAAGGTTGGCGGTGCACCACGGCATAGGTAGATGGCTTGGTGGGGAGTTTTGTGAAAAAATGAAATTTGTGGTTTTTGAGATGTGAGGGTTGGAAAGGCCTACAAATGTCCCCAAGTGAATACCATGAAATTCTTGGTGCACGAAAGTTTTGAGTTCGGAGGGTTTTGCCCATGGCCAAGGTTGTTGGTGAACCACGACATAGCTACATTGCTTGGTGGGGAGATTTGTGAAAAAATGAAATTCGTGGTTTTTGAGATGTGAGGGTTGGAAAGGCCTACAAATGTCCCCAAATGAATACCATTAAATTCTTGGTGCACGAAAGTTTTGAGTTCGGAGGGTTTTGCACATGGCCAAGGTTGGCGGTGCACCACGGCATATCTAGATTGCTTGGTGGGAGGTTTTGTGAAAAAATTAAATTCGTGGTTTTTGAGATGTGAGGGTTGGAAAGCACGAAAGTTTGAGTTCGGAGGGGTTTGCACATGGCCAAGGTTGTCGGTGCACCACGGCATAGCTAGATTGCTTGGTGGGAAGTTTTGTGAAAAAATGAAATTCGTGGTTTTTGAGATGTGAGAGTTGGAAAGGCCTACAAATGTCCCCAAATGAATACCATGAAATTCTTGGTGCACGAAAGTTTTGAGTTCGGAGGGGTTTGCACATGGCCAAGGTTGGCGGTGCCCCACGACATAACTAGATTTCTTGGTGGGGAGTTTTGTGAAAAAATGAAATTCGTGGTTTTTGAGATTTGAGGGTTAGAAAGGCCTACAATTGAATAGCAAGAAATTCTTGGTGCACGAAAGTTAGAGTTCGGAGGGGTTTGCACATGGCCAAGGTTGTCGGTGCACCATGGCATATCTAGATTGCTTGGTGGGGAGTTTTGTGAAAAATTGAAATTCGTGGTTTTTGAGATGTGAGGGTTGGAAAGGCCTAAAAACGTTCCCAAATAAATACCATGAAATTCTTGGTGCACGAAACTTTTGAGTTCGGAGGGTTTTGCACGTGGCCAAGGTTGGCGGTGCACCACGACATAGTTAGATGGCTTGGTGGGGAGTTTTGTGAAAAAATGAAATTCGTGATTTTTGAGATGTGAGGGTTGGACAGGCCTACAAATGTCGCCAAATGAATACCATGAAATTCTTCGTGCACGAAAGTTTTGAGTTCGGAGGGTTTTGCACGTGGCCACGGTTGACGGTGCACCACGGCATATGTAGATGGATTGGTGGGGAGTTTTGTGAAAAAAAGAAATTCGTGGTTTTTGAGATGTGAGGGTTGGAAAGGCCTACAAATGTTCCCAAATGAATACCATGAAATTCTTGGTGCACGAAAGTTTTGAGTTCGGAGGATTTTGCACGTGGCCGAGGTTAGCGGTGGACCACGACATAGGTAGATGGCTTGGTGGGGAGTTTTGTGAAAAAAATGAAATTCATGATTTTTGATATGTTAGGGTTGCAAAGGCCTACAAATGTCCCCAAATGAATACCATGAAATTCTTGGTGCACGAAAGATTTGAGTTCGGAGGGGTTTGCACATGGCCAAGGTTGTGAGTGCAACACTGCATAGCTAGATTGCTTGGTGGGGAGTTTTGTGAAAAAATGAAATTCGTGGTTTTTGAGATGTGAGGGTTGGACAGGCCTACAAATGTCCCCAAATGAATACCATGAAATTCTTGGTGCACGAAAGTTTGAGTTCGGAGGGGTTTGCACATGGCCAAGGTTGTCGATGCACCACGGCATATCTAGATTGCTTGGTGGGGAGTTTTGTGAAAAAATGAAATTCGTGGTTTTTGAGATGTGAGGGTTGGAAAGGCCTACAAATGTCCCCAAATGAGTATTGTAAAAGTCTTGGTGCACGAAAGTTTTGAATTGGATGGAGTTTGCACTTGCCCAAGTTGGTTGGTGTACCGCCGCATAGCTAGATGGCTTGGTGGGGAGTTTTGTGAAAAAAAGAAATTCGTTGTTTTTGAGATTTGAGGGTTAGAAAGGCCTACAAATGTCCCCAAATGAATAGCAGGAAATTCTTGGTGCACGAAAATTTTGAGTTCAGAAGGGTTTGCACATGGCCAAGGTTGTTGATGCACCACGGCATAGGTAAATTGCTTGGTGGGGAGTTTTGTGAAAAAATGAAATTCGTGGTTTTTGAAATGCGAGGGTTGGAAATGCCTACAAATGTCCCCAAATGAATACCATTATATTCATGGTGCACGAAAGTTTTGAGTTCGGAGGGTTTTGCACATGGCCAAGGTTGGCGGTGCACCACGGCATAGGTAAAAGCCTTGGTGGGGAGTTTTTGTGAAAAAGTGAAATTCGTGATTTTTGAGATGTGAGGGTTGGAAAAGCCTACAAATGTCCCCAAATGAAGACCATGAAATTCTTGGTGCACGAAAGTTTGAGTTTGGAGGGGTTTGCACATGGCCCAGGTTGTCGGTGCACCACGGCATAGCTAGATTGCTTGGTGGGGAGTTTTGTGAAAAAATGAGATTCGTGGTTTTTGAGATGTGAGGGTTGGAAATGCCTACAAATGTCTCCAAATGAATACCATGAAATTATGGGTGCACGAAAGTTTGGAGTTCGGATGGGGTTGCACATGGCCAAGGTTGTCGGTGCACCACGACAAAGCTAGATTGCTTGGTGGGAAGTTTTGTGAAAAAATGAAATTCGTGGTTTTTGAGATGTGAGGGTTGGAATGGCCTACAAATGTCCCCAAATGAATACCATTAAATTCTTGGTGCACGAAAGTTTGAGTTCGGACGGGTTTGCACATGGCCAAGGTTGGCGGTGCACCACGGCATATCTAGATTGCTTGGTGGGGAGTTTTGTGAAAAAATGAAATTCGTGGTTTTTGAGATGTGAGGGTTGGAAAGGCCTAAAAACGTCCCCAAATGAATACCATGAAATTGTTGGTGCACGAAAGTTTTGAGTTCGGAGGGTTTTGCACGTGGCCAAGGTTGGCGGTGCACCACGACATAGGTAGATGGCTTGGTGGGGAGTTTTGTGAAAAAATGAAATTCGTGATTTTTGAGATGTGAGGGTTGGACAAGCCTACAAATGTCCCCAAATGAATACTATGAAATTCTTGGAGCACGAAAATTTTGAGTTCGGAGGGTTTTGCACGTGGCCAAGGTTGACGGTGCACCACGGCATATGTAGATGGCTTGGTGGTGAGTTTTGTGAAAAAATAAGATTCGTGGTTTTTGAGATGTGAGGGTTGGAAATGCCTACAAATGTCGCCAAATGAATACCATGAAATTATTGGTGCACGAAAGTTTTGAGTTCGGATGGGTTTGCACATGGCAGAGGTTGTCGGTGCACCACGACAAAGCTAGATTGCTTGGTGGGGAGTTTTGTGAAAAAATGAAATTCGTGGTTTTTGAGATGTGAGGGTTGGAATGGCCTACAAATGTCCCCAAATGAATACCATTAAATTCTTGGTGCACTAAATTTTTGAGTTCGGAGGATTTTGTACATGGCCAAGTATGGCGGTGCACCACGGCATAGCAGATCGCTTGATGTGGAGTTTTGTGAAAAAATGAAATTCGTGGTTTTTGAGATGTGAGGGTTGGAAAGGCCTAAAAACGTCCCCAAATGAATACCATGAAATTCTTGGTGCAAGAAAGATTTGAGTTCGGAGGGTTTTGCACGTGGCCAAGGTTGACGGTGCACCACGGCATAGGTAGATGGCTTGGTGGTGAGTTTTGTGAAAAAATGAAATTCGTGGTTTTTGAGATGTGAGGGTTGGAAAGGCCTACAAATGTCCCCAAATGAATACCATGAAATTCTTGGTGCACGAAATTTTTGAGTTCGGAGGGTTTTGCACGTGGCCAAGGTTAGCGGTGGACCACGACATAGGTAGATGGCTTGGTGGGGAGTTTTGTGAAAAAATGAAATTCATGATTTTTGATATGTGAGGGTTGCAAAGGCCTACAAATATCCCCAAATGAATACCATGAAATTCTTGGTGCACGAAAGATTTGAGTTCGGAGGGGTTTGCACATGGCCAAGGTTGTGAGTGCAACACGGCATAGCTAGATTGCTTGGTGGGGAGTTTTGTGAAAAAATGAAATTCGTGGTTTTTGAGATGTGAGGGTTGGACAGGCCTACAAATGTCCCCAAATGAATACCATGAAATTCTTGGTGTACGAAAGTTTTGAGTTCGGAGGGTTTTGCACGTGGCCAAGCTTAGCGGTGGACCACGACATAGGTAGATGGCTTGGTGGGGAGTTTTGTGAAAAAATGAAATTCATGATTTTTGATATGTGAGGGTTGCAAAGGCCTACAAATATCCCCAAATGAATACCATGAAATTCTTGGTGCACAAAAGATTTGAGTTCGGAGGGGTTTGCACATGGCCAAGGTTGTGAGTGCAACACGGCAAAGCTAGATTGCTTGGTGGGGAGTTTTGTGAAAAAATGAAATTCGTGGTTTTTGGGATGTGAGGGTTGGACAGGCCTACAAATGTCCCCAAATGAAGACCATGAAATTCTTGGTGCACGAAAGTTTTGAGTTCGGAGGGTTTTGCACGTGGCCAAGGTTGACGGTGCACCACGACATAGGTAGATGGCTTGGTGGGGAGTTTTGTGAAAAAATGAAATTTGTGGTTTTTGAGATGTGAGGGTTGGAAAGGCCTACAAATGTCCACAAATGAGTATTGTAAAAGTCTTGGTGCACGAAAGTTTTGAATTGGATGGAGTTTGCACTTGGCCAAGTTGGTTGGTGCACCGCCACAAAGCTAGATGGCTTGGTAGGGAGTTTTGTGAAAAACTGAAATTCGTTGTTTTTGAGATTTGAGGGTTAGAAAGGCCTACAAATGTCCCCAAATGAATAGCAGGAAATTCTTGGTGCACGAAAGTTTTGAATTGGATAGAGTTTACACTTGGCCTAGTTGGTTGGTGCACCGCCACATAGCTAGATGGCTTGGTGGGGAGTTTTGTGAAAAAATGAAATTCGTTCTTTTTGAGATTTGAGGGTTAGAAAGGCCTACAAATGTCCCCAAATGAATAGCAGGAAATTCTTGGTGCACGAAAGTTTGAGTTCGGAGGGGTTTGCACGTGGCCAAGGTTGGCGGTGCACCACGGCATAGGTAGATGGCTAGGTGGGGAGTTTTGTGAAAAAATGAAATTCGTGATTTTTGAGATGTGAGGGTTGGACAAGCCTACAAATGTCCCCAAATGAATACTATGAAATTCTTGGAGCACGAAAGTTTTGATTTCGGATGGTTTTGCACGTGGCCAAGGTTGACGGTGCACCACGGCATATGTAGATGGCTTGGTGGTGAGTTTTGTGAAAAAATAAGATTCGTGGTTTTTGAGATGTGAGGGTAGGAAATGCCTACAAATGTCGCCAAATGAATACCATGAAATTATTGGTGCACGAAAGTTTTGAGTTCGGATGGGTTTGCACATGGCAGAGGTTGTCGGTGCACAACGACAAAGCTAGATTGCTTGGTGGGGAGTTTTGTGAAAAAATGAAATTCGTGGTTTTTGAGATGTGAGGGTTGGAATGGCCTACAAATTTCCCCAAATGAATACCATGAAATTCTTGGTGCACTAAATTTTTGAGTTCGGAGGATTTTGTACATGGCCAAGTATGGCGGTGCACCACGGCATAGCTAGATCGCTTGATGTGGAGTTTTGTGAAAAAATGAAATTCGTGGTTTTTGAGATGTGAGGGTTGGAAAGGCCTAAAAACGTCCCCAAATGAATACCATGAAATTCTTGGTGCACGAAAGTTTTGAGTTCGGAGGGTTTTGCACGTGGCCAAGGTTGGCGGTGCACCACGGCTTAGGTAGATGGCTAGGTGGGGAGTTTTGTGAAAAAATGAAATTCGTGATTTTTGAGATGTGAGGGTTGGACAAGCCTACAAATGTCCCCAAATGAATACTATGAAATTCTTGGAGCACGAAAGTTTTGAGTTCGGAGGGTTTTGCACGTGGCCAAAGTTGACGGTGCACCACGGCATAGGTAGATGGCTTGGTGGTGAGTTTTGTGAAAAAATGAAATTCGTGGTTTTTGAGATGTGAGGGTTGGAAAGGCCTACAAATGTCCCCAAATGAATACCATGAAATTCTTGGTGCACGAAATTTTTGAGTTCGGAGGGTTTTGCACGTGGCCAAGGTTAGCGGTGGACCACGACATAGGTAGATGGCTTGGTGGGGAGTTTTGTGAAAAAATGAAATTCATGATTTTTGATATGTGAGGGTTGCAAAGGCCTACAAATATCCCCAAATGAATACCATGAAATTGTTGGTGCACGAAAGTTTTGAGTTCGGAGGGTTTTGCACGTGGCCAAGGTTGGCGGTGCACCACGACATAGGTAGATGGCTTGGTGGGGAGTTTTGTGAAAAAATAAAATTCGTGATTTTTGAGATGTGAGGGTTGGACAAGCCTACAAATGTCCCCAAATGAATACTATGAAATTCTTGGAGCACGAAAGTTTTGAGTTCGGAGGGTTTTGCACGTGGCCAAGGTTGACGGTGCACCACGGCATATGTAGATGGCTTGGTGGTGAGTTTTGTGAAAAAATAAGATTCGTGGTTTTTGAGATATGAGGGTTGGAAATGCCTACAAATGTCGCCAAATGAATACCTTGAAATTATTGGTGCACGAAAGTTTTGAGTTCGGATGGGTTTGCACATAGCAGAGGTTGTCGGTGCACCACGACAAAGCTAGATTGCTTGGTAGGGAGTTTTGTGAAAAAATGAAATTCGTGGTTTTTGAGATGTGAGGGTTGGAATGGCCGACAAATGTCCCCAAATGAATACCATTAAATTCTTGGTGCACTAAATTTTTGAGTTCGGAGGATTTTGTACATGGCCAAGTATGGCGGTGCACCACGGCATAGCTAGATCGCTTGATGTGGAGTTTTGTGAAAAAATGAAATTCGTGGTTTTTGAGATGTGAGGGTTGGAAAGGCCTAAAAACGTCCCCAAATGAATACCATGAAATTCTTGGTGCACGAAAGTTTTGAGTTCGGAGGATTTTGCACGTGGCCAAGGTTGGCGGTGCACCATGGCATAGGTAGATGGCTAGGTGGGGAGTTTTGTGAAAAAATGAAATTCGTGATTTTTGAGATGTGAGGGTTGGACAAGCCTACAAATGTCCCCAAATGAATACTATGAAATTCTTGGAGCACGAAAGTTTTGAGTTCGGAGGGTTTTGCACGTGGCCAAGGTTGACGGTGCACCACGGCATAGGTAGATGGCTTGGTGGTGAGTTTTGTGAAAAAATGAAATTCGTTGTTTTTGAGATGTGAGGGTTGGAAAGGCCTACAAATGTCCCCAAATGAATACCATGAAATTCTTGGTGCACGAAATTTTTGAGTTCGGAGGGTTTTGCACGTGGCCAAGGTTAGCGGTGGACCACGACATAGGTAGATGGCTTGGTGGGGAGTTTTGTGAAAAAATGAAATTCATGATTTTTGATATGTGAGGGTTGCAAAGGCCTACAAATATCCCCAAATGAATACAATGAAATTCTTGGTGCACGAAAGATTTGAGTTCGGAGGGGTTTGCACATGGCCAAGGTTGTGAGTGCAACACGGCATAGCTAGATTGCTTGGTGGGGAGTTTTGTGAAAAAATGAAATTCGTGGTTTTTGAGATGTGAGGGTTGGACAGGCCTACAAATGTCCCCAAATGAATACCATGAAATTCTTGGTGCACGAAAGTTTTGAGTTCGGAGGGTTTTGCACGTGGCCAAGGTTGGCGGTGCACCACGACATAGGCAGATGTCTTGGTGGGTAGTTTTGTGAAAAAATGAAATTCGTGATTTTTGAGATGTGAGGGTTGGAAAGGCCTACAAATGTCCCCAAATGAAGACCATTAAATTCTTGGTGCACGAAAGTTTGAGTTCGGAGGGGTTTGCACATGGCCAAGTTTGGCGTTGCACCACGGCAGAGCTAGATTTCTTGGTGGGGAGTTTTGTGGAAAAATGAAATTCGTGGTTTTTGAGATTTGAGGGTTAGAAAGCCCTACAAATGTCCCCAAATGAATAGTAGGAAATTCTTGGTGCACGAAAGTTTGAGTTCGGAGGGGTTTGCACATGGCCAAGGTTGTCGGCGCACCATGGCACATCAAGATTGCTTGGTGGGGAGTTTTGTGAAAAAATGAAATTCGTGGTTTTTGAGATGTGAGGGTTGGAAAGGCCTAAAAACGTCCCCAAATCAATACCATGAAATTCTTGGTGCACGAAAGTTTTGAGTTCGGAGGGTTTTGCACGTTGCCAAGGTTGGCGGTGCACCACGACATAGGTAGATGGCTTGGTGGGGAGTTTTGTGAAAAAATGAAATTCGTGATTTTTGAGATGTGAGGGTTGGACAGGCCTACAAATGTCGCCAAATGAATACCATGAAATTCTTCGTGCACGAAAGTTTTGAGTTCGGAGGGTTTTGCACGTGGCCAAGGTTGACTGTGCACCACGGCATAGGTAGATGGATTGGTGGGGAGTTTTGTGAAAAAATGAAGTTCGTGGTTTTTGAGATGTGAGGGTTGGAAAGGCCTACAAATGTCCCCAAATGAATACCATTAAATTCTTGGTGCACTAAATTTTTGAGTTCGGAGGATTTTGTACATGGCCAAGTATGGCGGTGCACCACGGCATAGCTAGATCGCTTGATGTGGAGTTTTGTGAAAAAATGAAATTCGTGGTTTTTGAGATGTGAGGGTTGGAAAGGCCTAAAAACGTCCCCAAATGAATACCATGAAATTCTTGGTGCACGAAAGTTTTGAGTTCGGAGGATTTTGCACGTGGCCAAGGTTGGCGGTGCACCATGGCATAGGTAGATGGCTAGGTGGGGAGTTTTGTGAAAAAATGAAATTCGTGATTTTTGAGATGTGAGGGTTGGACAAGCCTACAAATGTCCCCAAATGAATACTATGAAATTCTTGGAGCACGAAAGTTTTAAGTTCGGAGGGTTTTGCACGTGGCCAAGGTTGACGGTGCACCACGGCATAGGTAGATGGCTTGGTGGTGAGTTTTGTGAAAAAATGAAATTTGTGGTTTTTGAGATGTGAGGGTTGGAAAGGCCTAAAAACGTCCCCAAATGAATACCATGAAATTCTTGGTGCACGAAAGTTTTGAGTTCGGAGGGTTTTGCACGTGGCCAAGGTTGACGGTGCACCATGGCATAGGTAGATGGCTAGGTGGGGAGTTTTGTGAAAAAATGAAATTCGTGATTTTTGAGATGTGAGGGTTGGACAGGCCTACAAATGTCGCCAAATGAATACCATGAAATTCTTCGTGCACGAAAGTTTTGAGTTCGGAGGGTTTTGCACGTGGCCAAGGTTGACTGTGCACCACGGCATAGGTAGATGGATTGGTGGGGAGTTTTGTGAAAAAATGAAGTTCGTGGTTTTTGAGATGTGAGGGTTGGAAAGGCCTACAAATGTCCCCAAATGAATACCATTAAATTCTTGGTGCACTAAATTTTTGAGTTCGGAGGATTTTGTACATGGCCAAGTATGGCGGTGCACCACGGCATAGCTAGATCGCTTGATGTGGAGTTTTGTGAAAAAATGAAATTCGTGGTTTTTGAGATGTGAGGGTTGGAAAGGCCTAAAAACGTCCCCAAATGAATACCATGAAATTCTTGGTGCACGAAAGTTTTGAGTTCGGAGGATTTTGCACGTGGCCAAGGTTGGCGGTGCACCATGGCATAGGTAGATGGCTAGGTGGGGAGTTTTGTGAAAAAATGAAATTCGTGGTTTTTGAGATGTGAGGGTTGGAAAGGCCTACAAATGTCCCCAAATGAATACCATGAAATTCTTGGTGCACGAAATTTTTGAGTTCGGAGGGTTTTGCACGTGGCCAAGGTTAGCGGTGGACCACGACATAGGTAGATGGCTTGGTGGGGAGTTTTGTGAAAAAATGAAATTCATGATTTTTGATATGTGAGGGTTGCAAAGGCCTACAAATATCCCCAAATGAATACAATGAAATTCTTGGTGCACGAAAGATTTGAGTTCGGAGGGGTTTGCACATGGCCAAGGTTGTGAGTGCAACACGGCATAGCTAGATTGCTTGGTGGGGAGTTTTGTGAAAAAATGAAATTCGTGGTTTTTGAGATGTGAGGGTTGGACAGGCCTACAAATTTCCACAAATGAGTATTGTAAAAGTCTTGGTGCACGAAAGTTTTGAATTGGATGGAGTTTGCACTTGGCCAAGTTGGTTGGTGCACCGCCACATAGCTAGATGGCTTGGTGGGGAGTTTTGTGAAAAACTGAAATTCGTTCTTTTTGAGATTTGAGGGTTAGAAAGGCCTACAAATGTCCCCAAATGAATAGCAGGAAATTCTTGGTGCACGAAAGTTTGAGTTCGGAGGGGTTTGCACGTGGCCAAGGTTGGCGGTGCACCACGGCATAGGTAGATGGCTAGGTGGGGAGTTTTGTGAAAAAATGAAATTCGTGATTTTTGAGATGTGAGGGTTGGACAAGCCTACAAATGTCCCCAAATGAATACTATGAAATTCTTGGTGCACGAAAGTTTTGAGTTCGGACGGTTTTGCACGTGGCCAAGGTTGACGGTGCACCACGGCATAGGTAGATGGCTTGGTGGTGAGTTTTGTGAAAAAATGAAATTCGTGGTTTTTGAGATGTGAGGGTTGGAAAGGCCTACAAATGTCCCCAAATGAATACCATGAAATTCTTGGTGCACGAAATTTTTGAGTTCGGAGGGGTTTGCACATGGCCAAGGTTGTGAGTGCAACACGGCATAGCTAGATTGCTTGGTGGGGAGTTTTGTGAAAAAATGAAATTCGTGGTTTTTGAGATGTGAGGGTTGGACAGGCCTACAAATGTCCCCAAATGAATACCATGAAATTCTTGGTGCACGAAAGTTTTGAGTTCGGAGGGTTTTGCACGTGGCCAAGGTTGGCGGTGCACCACGACATAGGCAGATGTCTTGGTGGGTAGTTTTGTGAAAAAATGAAATTCGTGATTTTTGAGATGTGAGGGTTGGAAAGGCCTACAAATGTCCCCAAATGAAGACCATTAAATTCTTGGTGCACGAAAGTTTGAGTTCGGAGGGGTTTGCACATGGCCAAGTTTGGCGGTGCACCACGACAGAGCTAGATTTCTTGGTGGGGAGTTTTGTGGAAAAATGAAATTCGTGATTTTTGAGATTTGAGGGTTAGAAAGCCCTACAAATGTCCCCAAATGAATAGCAGGAAATTCTTGGTACACGAAAGTTTGAGTTCGGAGGGGTTTGCACATGGCCAAGGTTGTCGGCGCACCATGGCACATCAAGATTGCTTGGTGGGGAGTTTTGTGAAAAAATGAAATTCGTGGTTTTTGAGATGTGAGGGTTGGAAAGGCCTAAAAACGTCCCCAAATGAATACCATGAAATTCTTGGTGCACGAAAGTTTTGAGTTCGGAGGGTTTTGCACGTTGCCAAGGTTGGCGGTGCACCACGACATAGGTAGATGGCTTGGTGGGGAGTTTTGTGAAAAAATGAAATTCGTGATTTTTGAGATGTGAGGGTTGGACAGGCCTACAAATGTCGCCAAATGAATACCATGAAATTCTTCGTGCACGAAAGTTTTGAGTTCAGAGGGTTTTGCACGTGTCCAAGGTTGACTGTGCACCACGGCATAGGTAGATGGATTGGTGGGGAGTTTTGTGAAAAAATGAAATTCGTGGTTTTTGAGATGTGAGGGTTGGAAAGGCCTACAAATGTCCCCAAATGAATACCATGAAATTCTTGGTGCACGAAAGTTTTGACTTCGGAGGGTTTTGCACGTGGCCAAGCTTAGCGGTGGACCACGACATAGGTAGATGGCTTGGTGGGGAGTTTTGTGAAAAAATGAAATACATGATTTTTGATATGTGAGGGTTGCAAAGGCCTACAAATGTCCCCAAATGAATACCATGAAATTCTTGGTGCACAAAAGATTTGAGTTCGGAGGGGTTTGCACATGGCCAAGGTTGTGAGTGCAACACGGCATAGCTAGATTGCTTGGTGGGGAGTTTTGTGAAAAAATGAAATTCGTGGTTTTTGGGATGTGAGGGTTGGACAGGCCTACAAATGTCCCCAAATGAAGACCATGAAATTCTTGGTGCACGAAAGTTTTGAGTTCGGAGAGTTTTGCACGTGGCCAAGGTTGACGGTGCACCACGGCAAAGCTAGATTGCTTGGTGGGGAGTTTTGTGAAAAAATGAAATTCGTGGTTTTTGAGATGTGAGGGTTGGAATGGCCTACAAATGTCCCCAAATGAATACCATTAAATTCTTGGTGCACTAAATTTTTGAGTTCGGAGGATTTTGTACATGGCCAAGTATGGCAGTGCACCACGGCATAGCTAGATCGCTTGATGTGGAGTTTTGTGAAAAAAATGAAATTCGTGGTTTTTGAGATGTGAGGGTTGGAAAGGCCTAAAAATGTCCCCAAATGAATACTATGAAATTCTTGGAGCACGAAAGTTTTGAGTTCGGAGGGTTTTCCACGTGGCCAAGGTTGACGGTGCACCACGGCATAGGTAGATGGCTTGGTGGTGAGTTTTGTGAAAAAATGAAATTCGTGGTTTTTGAGATGTGAGGGTTGGAAAGGCCTACAAATGTCCCCAAATGAATACCATGAAATTTTTGGTGCACGAAATTTTTGAGTTCGGAGGGTTTTGCACGTGGCCAAGGTTAGCGGTGGACCACGACATAGGTAGATGGCTTGGTGGGGAGTTTTGTGAAAAAATGAAATTCATGATTTTTGATATGTGAGGGTTGCAAAGGCCTACAAATATCCCCAAATGAATACCATGAAATTCTTGGTGCACGAAAGATTTGAGTTCGGAGGGGTTTGCTTATGGCCAAGGTTGTGAGTGCAACACGGCATAGCTAGATTGCTTGGTGGGGAGTTTTGTGAAAAAATGAAATTCGTGGTTTTTGAGATGTGAGGGTTGGACAGGCCTACAAATGTCCCCAAATGAATACCATGAAATTCTTGGTGCACGAAAGTTTTGAGTTCGGAGGGTTTTGCACGTGGCCAAGGTTGGCGGTGCACCACGACATAGGCAGATGTCTTGGTGGGTAGTTTTGTGAAAAAATGAAATTCGTGATTTTTGAGATGTGAGGGTTGGAAAGGCCTACAAATGTCCCCAAATGAAGACCATTAAATTCTTGGTGCACGAAAGTTTGAGTTCGGAGGGGTTTGCACATGGCCAAGGTTGGCGGTGCACCACGACAGAGCTAGATTTCTTGGTGGGGAGTTTTGTGGAAAATTGAAATTCGTGGTTTTTGAGATGTGAGGGTTGGAAAGGCCTAAAAACGTCCCCAAATGAATACCATGAAATTTTTGGTGCACGAAAGTTTTGAGTTCGGAGGGTTTTGCACGTGGCCAAGGTTGGCGGTGCACCACGACATAGGTAGATGGCTTGGTGGGGAGTTTTGTGAAAAAATGAAATTCGTGATTTTTGAGATGTGAGGGTTGGACAGGCCTACAAATGTCGCCAAATGAATACCATGAAATTCTTCGTGCACGAAAGTTTTGAGTTCGGAGGGTTTTGCACGTGTCCAAGGTTGATTGTGCACCACGGCATAGGTAGATGGATTGGTGGGGAGTTTTGTGAAAAAATGAAATTCGTGGTTTTTGAGATGTGAGGGTTGGAAAGGCCTACAAATGTCCCCAAATGAATACCATGAAATTCTTGGTGCACGAAAGTTTTGACTTCGGAGGGTTTTGCACGTGGCCAAGCTTAGCGGTGGACCACGACATAGGTAGATGGCTTGGTGGGGAGTTTTGTGAAAAAATGAAATTCATGATTTTTGATATGTGAGGGTTGCAAAGGCCTACAAATGTCCCCAAATGAATACCATGAAATTCTTGGTGCACAAAAGATTTGAGTTCGGAGGGGTTTGCACATGGCCAAGGTTGTGAGTGCAACACGGCAAAGCTAGATTGCTTGGTGGGGAGTTTTGTGAAAAAATGAAATTCGTGGTTTTTGGGATGTGATGGTTGGACAGGCCTACAAATGTCCCCAAATGAAGACCATGAAATTCTTGGTGCACGAAAGTTTTGAGTTCGGAGGGTTTTGCACGTGGCCAAGGTTGACGGTGCACCACGACATAGGTAGATGGCTTGGTGGGGAGTTTTGTGAAAAAATGAAATTTGTGGTTTTTGAGATGTGAGGGTTGGAAAGGCCTACAAATGTCCACAAATGGGTATTGTAAAAGTCTTGGTGCACGAAAGTTTTGAATTGGATGGAGTTTGCACTTGGCCAAGTTGGTTGGTGCACCGCCACATAGCTAGATTGCTTGGTGGGGAGTTTTGTGAAAAAATGAAATTCGTTGTTTTTGAGATTTGAGGGTTAGAAAGGCCTACAAATGTCCCCAAATGAATAGCAGGAAATTCTTGGTGCACGAAAGTTTGAGTTCGGAGGGGTTTGCACATGGCCAACGTTGTCGGTGCACCACGGCATATCTAGATTGCTTGGTGGGGAGTTTTGTGAAAAAATGAAATTCGTGATTTTTGAGATGTGAGGGTTGGACAAGCCTACAAATGTCCCCAAATGAATACTATGAAATTCTTGGAGCACGAAAGTTTTGAGTTCGGAGGGTTTTGCACGTGGCCAAGGTTGACGGTGCACCACGGCATAGGTAGATGGCTTGGTGGTGAGTTTTGTGAAAAAATAAAATTCGTGGTTTTTGAGATGTGAGGGTTGGAAAGGGCTAAAAATGTCCCCAAATGAATACCCTGAAATTCTTGGTGCACGAAAGTTTGAGTTTGAAGGGGTTTGCACATGGCCAAGGTTGACGGTGCACCACGGCATAGGTAGATGGCTTGGTGGTGAGTTTTGTGACAAAATGAAATTCGTGGTTTTTGAGATGTGAGGGTTGGAAAGGCCTACAAATGTCCCCAAATGGATACCATGAAATTCTTGGTGCACGAAAGATTTGAGTTCGGAGGGGTTTGCACATGGCCAAGGTTGTGAGTGCAACACGGCATAGCTAGATTGCTTGGTGGGGAGTTTTGTGAAAAAATGAAATTCGTGGTTTTTGAGATGTGAGGGTTGGACAGGTCTACAAATGTCCCCAAATGAATACCATGAAATTCTTGGTGCACGAAAGTTTTGAGTTCGGAGGGTTTTGCACGTGGCCAAGGTTGGCGGTGCACCACGACATAGGCAGATGTCTTGGTGGGTAGTTTTGTGAAAAAATGAAATTCGTGATTTTTGAGAAGTGAGGGTTGGAAAGGCCTACAAATGTCCCCAAACGAAGACCATTAAATTCTTGGTGCACGAAAGTGTGAGTTCGGAGGGGTTTGCACATGGCCAAGGTTGGCGGTGCACCACGGCAGAGCTAGATTTTTTGGTGGGGAGTTTTGTGGAAAAATGAAATTCGTGGTTTTTGAGATTTGAGGGTTAGAAAGCACTACAAATGTCCCCAAATGAATAGCAGGAAATTCTTGGTGCACGAAAGTTTGAGTTCGGAGGGGTTTGCACATGGCCAAGGTTGTCGGCGCACCATGGCACATCAAGATTGCTTAATGGGGAGTTTTGTGAAAAAATGAAATTCGTGGTTTTTGAGATGTGAGGGTTGGAAAGGCCTAAAAACGTCCCCAAATGAATACCATGAAATTCTTGGTGCACGAAAGTTTTGAGTTCGGAGGGTTTTGCACGTGGCCAAGGTTGGCGGTGCACCACGACATAGGTAGATGGCTTGGTGGGGAGTTTTGTGAAAAAATGAAATTCGTGATTTTTGAGATGTGAGGGTTGGACAGGCCTACAAATGTCGCCAAATGAATACCATGAAATTCTTCGTGCACGAAAGTCTTGAGTTCGGAGGATTTTGCACGTGTCCAAGGTTGACTGTGCACCACGGCATAGGTAGATGGATTGGTGGGGAGTTTTGTGAAAAAATGAAATTCGTGGTTTTTGAGATGTGAGGGTTGGAAAGGCCTACAAATGTCCCCAAATGAATACCATGAAATTCTTGGTGCACGACAGTTTGAGTTCGGAGGGTTTTGCACGTGGCCAAGGTTGGCGGTGCACCACGACATAGGTAGATGGCTTGGTGGGGAGTTTTGTGAAAAAATGAAATTCGTGGTTTTTGAGATGTGAGGGTTGGAAAGGCCTACAAATGTCCCCAAATGAATACCATGAAATTCTTGGTGCACGAAAGTTTTGACTTCGGAGGGTTTTGCACGTGGCCAAGCTTAGCGGTGGACCACGACATAGGTAGATGGCTTGGTGGGGAGTTTTGTGAAAAAATGAAATTCATGATTTTTGATATGTGAGGGTTGCAAAGGCCTACAAATGTCCCCAAATGAATACCATGAAATTCTTGGTGCACAAAAGATTTGAGTTCGGAGGGGTTTGCACATGGCCAAGGTTGTGAGTGCAGCACGGCAGAGCTAGATTGCTTGGTGGGGAGTTTTGTGAAAAAATGAAATTCGTGGTTTTTGGGATGTGAGGGTTGGACAGGCCTACAAATGTCCCCAAATGAAGACCATGAAATTCTTGGTGCACGAAAGTTTTGAGTTCGGAGGGTTTTGCACGTGGCCAAGGTTGACGGTGCACCACGACATAGGTATATGGCTTGGTGGGGAGTTTTGTGAAAAAATGAAATTTGTGGTTTTTGAGATGTGAGGGTTGGAAAGGCCTACAAATGTTCACAAATGAGTATTGTAAAAGTCTTGGTGCACGAAAGTTTTGAATTGGATGGAGTTTGCACTTGGCCAAGTTGGTTGGTGCATCGCCACATAGCTAGATGGCTTGGTGGGGAGTTTTGTGAAAAAATGAAATTCGTTGTTTTTGAGATCTGAGGGTTAGAAAGGCCTACAAATGTCCCCAAATGAATAGCAGGAAATTCTTGGTGCACGAAAATTTTGAGTTCAGAGGGGTTTGCACATGGTTGTTGGTGCACCACGGCATAGTTGGATGGCTTGATGGGGAGTTTTGTGAAAAAATGAAATTCGTGGTTTTTGAGATGTGAGGGTTGGAAAGGCCTACAAACGTCCCCAAATGAATACCATGAAATTCTTAGTGCACGAAAGTGTTGAGTTCGGAGGGTTTTGCACGTGGCCAAGGTTGACGGTGCACCACGGCATAGGTAGATGGCTTGGTGGGGAGTTTTGTGAAAAAATGAAATTCGTGGCTTTTGAGATGTGAGGGTTGGAAAGGCCTACGAATGTCCCCAAATGAGTATTGTAAAAGTATTGGTGCACGATAGTTTTGAATTGGATGGAGTTTGCACTTGGCCAAGTTGGTCGGTGCACCGCGGCATAGCTAGATGGCTTAGTGGGGAGTTTTGTGAAAAAATGAAATTTTGGTTTTTGAGATGTGAGGGTTGGAAAGGCCTACAAATGTCCCCAAATGAGTATTGTAAAAGTCTTGGTGCACGAAAGTTATGAATTGGATGGAGTTTGCACTTGGCCAAGTTCGTCGGTGCACCGCGGCATACCTAGATTGCTTGGTGGGGAGTTTTGTGAAAAAATGAAATTCGTGGTTTTTGAGATTTGAGGGTTAGAAAGGCCTACAAATGTCCCCTAATGAATACCATGAAATTCTTGGTGCACGAAAATTTTGAGTTCGGAAGGGTTTGCACATGCCCAAGGTTGGCGGTGCACCACGGCATAGCTGGATGGCTTGATGGGGAGTTTTGTGAAAAAATGAAATTTGTGGTTTTTGACATGTGAGGGTTGGAATGGCCTACAAATGTCCCCAAATTAATACCATGAAATTCTTGGTGCACAAAAGTTTTGAGTTGGGAGAGGTTTGCAGATGGCCAAGGTTGTCGGCGCACAACAACACAGCTAGATTGCTTGGTTGGGAGTTTTGTGAAAAAATGAAATTCATGGTTTTTGAGATTTGAGGGTTAGAAAGGCCTACAAATGTCCCCTAATGAATACCCTGAAATTCTTGGTGCACGAAAATTTTGAGTTCGGAAGGTTTTGCACATGCCCAAGGTTGGCGGTGCACCACGGCATAGCTGGATGGCTTGATGGGGAGTTTTGTGAAAAAATAAGATTCGTGGTTTTTGAGATGTGAGGGTTGGAAATGCCTACAAATGTCGCCAAATGAATACCATGAAATTATTGGTGCACGAAAGTTTTGAGTTCGGATGGGTTTGCACATGGCCAAGGTTGTCGGTGCACCACGACAAAGCTAGATTGGTTGGTGGGGAGTTTTGTGAAAAAATGAAATTCGTGGTTTTTTAGATGTGAGGGTTGGAATGGCCTACAAATGTCCCCAAATGAATACCATTAAATTCTTGGTGCACTAAATTTTTGAGTTCGGAGGATTTTGTACATGGCCAAGTACGGCGGTGCACCACGGCATAGCTAGATCGCTTGATGTGGAGTTTTGTGAAGAAATGAAATTCGTGGTTTTTGAGATGTGAGGGTTGGAAAGGCCTAAAAATGACCACAAATGAATACCATGAAATTCTTGGTGCACGAAATTTTTGAGTGCGGAGGGGTTTGCACATGGCCAAGGTTGGCGGTGCACCACCGCATAGTTGGATGGCTTGATGGGGAGTTTTGTGAAAAAATGAAATTTGTGGTTTTTGACATGTGAGGGTTGGAATGGCCTACAAATGTCGCCAAATGAATACCATGAAATTATTGGTGCACGAAAGTTTGAGTTCGGAGGGGTTTGCACATGGCCAAGGTTGTCGGTGCACCACGGCATAGCTAGATTGCTTGGTGGGGAGTTGTGTGAAAAAATAAGATTCGTGGTTTTTGACATGTGAGGGTTGGAAATGCCTACAAATGTCGCCAAATGAATACCATTAAATTCTTGGTGCACTAAGTTTTTGAGTTCGGAGCATTTTGTACATGGCCAAGTATGGCGGTGCACCACGGCATAGCTAGATCGCCGATGTGGAGTTTTGTGAAAAAATGAAATTCGCGATTTTTGAGATGTGAGGGTTGGAAAGGCCTACAAATGTCCCCAAATGAATACCATGAAATTATTAGTGCACGAAAGTTCGAGTTCGGAGGGGTTTGCACATGGCCAAGGTTGTCGGTGCACCACGGCATAACTTGATTGCGTGGTGCGGAGTTTTGTGAAAAAATGAAATTCGTGGTTTTTGAGATGTGAGGGTTGGAAAGGCCTAAAAACGTCCCCAAATGAATACCACGAAATTATTGGTGCACGAAAGTTTTGAGTTCGGAGGGTTTTGCACGTGGCCAAGGTTAGCGGTGCACCAATCCATATGTAGATGGCTTTGTGGGGAGTTTTGTGAAAAAATGAAATTCGTGATTTTTGAGATGTGAGGGTTGGAAAGGCCTACAAATGTCCCCAAATGAATACCATGAAATTCTTGGTGCACGAAAGTTTGTGTTCGGAGGGGTTTGCACATGCCCAAGGTTGGCGGTGCACCACGGCATAGCTGGATGGCTTGATGGGGAGTTTTGTGAAAAAATGAAATTTGTGGTTTTTGACATGTGAGGGTTGGAATGGCCTACAAATGTCGCCAAATGAATACCATGAAATTATTGGTGCAGGAAAGTTTGAGTTCGGAGGGGTTTGCACATGGCCAAGGTTGTCGGTGCACCACGGCATAGCTAGATTGCTTGGTGGGGAGTTTTGTGAAAAAATAAGATTCGTGGTTTTTGACATGTGAGGGTTGGAAATGCCTACAAATGTCGCCAAATGCATACCATGAAATTATTTGTGCACGAAAGTTTTGAGTTCGGATGGGTTTGCACATGGCCAAGGTTGTCGGTGCACCACGACAAAGCTAGATTGCTTGGTGGGGAGTTTTGTGAAAAAATTAAATTCGTGGTTTTTGATATGTGAGGGTTGGAATGGCCTACAAATGTCCCCAAATGAATACCATTAAATTCTTGGTGCACTAAGTTTTTGAGTTCGGAGCATTTTGTACATGGCCAAGTATGGCGGTGCACCACGGCATAGCTAGATCGCTTGATGTGGAGTTTTGTGAAAAAATGAAATTCGCGATTTTTGAGATGTGAGGGTTGGAAAGGCCTACAAATGTCCCCAAATGAATACCATGAAATTATTAGTGCACGAAAGTTCGAGTTCGGAGGGGTTTGCACATGGCCAAGGTTGTCGGTGCACCACGGCATAACTTGATTGCGTGGTGCGGAGTTTTGTGAAAAAATGAAATTCGTGGTTTTTGAGATGTGAGGGTTGGAAAGGCCTAAAAACGTCCCCAAATGAATACCACGAAATTATTGGTGCACGAAAGTTTTGAGTTCGGAGGGTTTTGCACGTGGCCAAGGTTAGCGGTGCACCAATCCATATGTAGATGGCTTGGTGGGGAGTTTTGTGAAAAAATGAAATTCGTGATTTTTGAGATGTGAGGGTTGGAAAGGCCTACAAATGTCCCCAAATGAATACCATGAAATTCTTGGTGCACGAAAGTTTGTGTTCGGAGGGGTTTGCACATGCCCAAGGTTGGCGGTGCACCACGGCATAGCTGGATGGCTTGATGGGGAGTTTTGTGAAAAAATGAAATTTGTGGTTTTTGACATGTGAGGGTTGGAATGGCCTACAAATGTCGCCAAATGAATACCATGAAATTATTGGTGCACGAAAGTTTGAGTTCGGAGGGGTTTGCACATGGCCAAGGTTGTCGGTGCACCACGGCATAGCTAGATTGCTTGGTGGGGAGTTTTGTGAAAAAATAAGATTCGTGGTTTTTGACATGTGAGGGTTGGAAATGCCTACAAATGTCGCCAAATGCATACCATGAAATTATTTGTGCACGAAAGTTTTGAGTTCGGATGGGTTTGCACATGGCCAAGGTTGTCGGTGCACCACGACAAAGCTAGATTGCTTGGTGGGGAGTTTTGTGAAAAAATTAAATTCGTGGTTTTTGATATGTGAGGGTTGGAATGGCCTACAAATGTCCCCAAATGAATACCATTAAATTCTTGGTGCACTAAGTTTTTGAGTTCGGAGCATTTTGTACATGGCCAAGTATGGCGGTGCACCACGGCATAGCTAGATCGCTTGATGTGGAGTTTTGTGAAAAAATGAAATTCGCGATTTTTGAGATGTGAGGGTTGGAAAGGCCTACAAATGTCCCCAAATGAATACCATGAAATTATTAGTGCACGAAAGTTCGAGTTCGGAGGGGTTTGCACATGGCCAAGGTTGTCGGTGCACCACGGCATAACTTGATTGCGTGGTGCGGAGTTTTGTGAAAAAATGAAATTCGTGGTTTTTGAGATGTGAGGGTTGGAAAGGCCTAAAAACGTCCCCAAATGAATACCACGAAATTATTGGTGCACGAAAGTTTTGAGTTCGGAGGGTTTTGCACGTGGCCAAGGTTAGCGGTGCACCAATCCATATGTAGATGGCTTGGTGGGGAGTTTTGTGAAAAAATGAAATTCGTGATTTTTGAGATGTGAGGGTTGGAAAGGCCTACAAATGTCCCCAAATGAATACCATGAAATTCTTGGTGCACGAAAGTTTGTGTTCGGAGGGGTTTGCACATGCCCAAGGTTGGCGGTGCACCACGGCATAGCTGGATGGCTTGATGGGGAGTTTTGTGAAAAAATGAAATTTGTGGTTTTTGACATGTGAGGGTTGGAATGGCCTACAAATGTCGCCAAATGAATACCATGAAATTATTGGTGCACGAAAGTTTGAGTTCGGAGGGGTTTGCACATGGCCAAGGTTGTCGGTGCACCATGGCATAGCTAGATTGCTTGGTGGGGAGTTTTGTGAAAAAATAAGATTCGTGGTTTTTGACATGTGAGGGTTGGAAATGCCTACAAATGTCGCCAAATGCATACCATGAAATTATTTGTGCACGAAAGTTTTGAGTTCGGATGGGTTTGCACATGGCCAAGGTTGTCGGTGCACCACGACAAAGCTAGATTGCTTGGTGGGGAGTTTTGTGAAAAAATTAAATTCGTGGTTTTTGATATGTGAGGGTTGGAATGGCCTACAAATGTCCCCAAATGAATACCATTAAATTCTTGGTGCACTAAGTTTTTGAGTTCGGATCATTTTGTACATGGCCAAGTATGGCGGTGCACCACGGCATAGCTAGATCGCTTGATGTGGAGTTTTGTGAAAAAATGAAATTCGCGATTTTTGAGATGTGAGGGTTGGAAAGGCCTACAAATGTCCCCAAATGAATACCATGAAATTATTAGTGCACGAAAGTTCGAGTTCGGAGGGGTTTGCACATGGCCAAGGTTGTCGGTGCACCACGGCATAACTTGATTGCGTGGTGCGGAGTTTTGTGAAAAAATGAAATTCGTGGTTTTTGAGATGTGAGGGTTGCAAAGGCCTAAAAACGTCCACAAATGAATACCACGAAATTATTGGTGCACGAAAGTTTTGAGTTCGGAGGGTTTTGCACGTGGCCAAGGTTAGCGGTGCACCACGACATATGTAGATGGCTTGGTGGGGAGTTTTGTGAAAAAATGAAATTCGTGATTTTTGAGATTTGAGGGTTGGAAAGGCCTACAAATGTCCCCAAATGAATACCATGAAATTCTTGGTGCACGAAAGTTTGTGTTCGGAGGGGTTTGCACATGCCCAAGGTTGGCGGTGCACCACGGCATAGCTGGATGGCTTGATGGGGAGTTTTGTGAAAAAATGAAATTTGTGGTTTTTGACATGTGAGGGTTGGAATGGCCTACAAATGTCGCCAAATGAATACCATGAAATTATTGGTGCACGAAAGTTTGAGTTCGGAGGGGTTTGCACATGGCCAAGGTTGTCGGTGCACCACGGCATAGCTAGATTGCTTGGTGGGGAGTTTTGTGAAAAAATAAGATTCGTGGTTTTTGACATGTGAGGGTTGGAAATGCCTATAAATGTCGCCAAATGCATACCATGAAATTATTTGTGCACGAAAGTTTTGAGTTCGGATGGGTTTGCACATGGCCAAGGTTGTCGGTGCACCACGACAAAGCTAGATTGCTTGGTGGGGAGTTTTGTGAAAAAATTAAATTCGTAGTTTTTGATATGTGAGGGTTGGAATGGCCTACAAATGTCCCCAAATGAATACCATTAAATTCTTGGTGCACTAAGTTTTTGAGTTCGGAGCATTTTGTACATGGCTAAGTATGGCGGTGCACCACGGCATAGCTAGATCGCTTGATGTGGAGTTTTGTGAAAAAATGAAATTCGCGATTTTTGAGATGTGAGGGTTGGAAAGGCCTACAAATGTCCCCAAATGAATACCATGAAATTATTAGTGCACGAAAGTTCGAGTTCGGAGGGGTTTGCACATGGCCAAGGTTGTCGGTGCACCACGGCATAACTTGATTGCGTGGTGCGGAGTTTTGTGAAAAAATGAAATTCGTGGTTTTTGAGATGTGAGGGTTGGAAAGGCCTAAAAACGTCCCCAAATGAATACCACGAAATTATTGGTGCATGAAAGTTTTGAGTTCGGAGGGTTTTGCACGTGGCCAAGGTTGGCGGTGCACCACGACATATGTAGATGGCTTGGTGGGGAGTTTTGTGAAAAAATGAAATTCGTGATTTTTGAGATGTGAGGGTTGGAAAGGCCTACAAATGTCCCCAAATGAATACCATGAAATTCTTGGTGCACGAAAGTTTTGGGTTCGGAGGGGTTTGCACATGCCCAACGTTGGCGGTGCACCACGGCATAGTTGGATGGCTTGATGGGGAGTTTTGTGAAAAAATGAAATTCGTGGTTTTTGAGATGTGAGGGTTGGAAAGGCCTACAAATGTCCCCAAATGAATACCATGAAATTCTTGGTGCACGAAAGTTTTGAGTTCGGAGGGGTTTGCACATGCCCAAGTTTGGCGGTGCACCACGGCATAACTGGATGGCTTGATGGGGAGTTTTGTGAAAAAATGAAATTTGTGGTTTTTGAGATGTGATGGTTGGAAAGGCCTACAAATGTCCCCAAGTGAATGCCATGAAATTCTTGGTGCACGAAAGTTTTGAGTTCGGAGGGGTTTGCACATGGCCAAGGTTGTCGGTGCACCACGGCATATCTAGATTGCTTGGTGGGGAGTTTTGTGAAAAAATGAAATTCGTGGTTTTTGAGATGTGAGGGTTGGAAAGGCCTACAAATGTCCCCAAATGAATACCATGATATTCTTGGTGCACGAAAGTTTTGAGTTCGGAGGGGTTTGCACATGGCCAAGGATGGCGGTGCACCACGGCATAACTGCATGGCTTGATGGGGAGTTTTGTGAAAAAATGAAATTTGTGGTTTTTGAGATGTGAGGGTTGGAAAGGCCAACAAATGTCCCCAATTGAATGCCATGAAATTCTTGGTGCACGAAAGTTTTGAGTTCGTAGGGGTTTGTACATGGCCAAGGTTGTCGGTGCACCACGACAAAGCTAGATTGCTTGGTGGGGAGTTTTGTGAAAAAATTAAATTCGTGGTTTTTGAGATGTGAGGGTTAGAATGGCCTACAAATGTCCCCAAATGAATACCATTAAATTCTTGGTGCACTAAGTTTTTGAGTTCGGAGCATGTTGTACATGGCCAAGTATGGCGGTGCACCACGGCATAGTTGGATGGCTTGATGGGGAGTTTTGTGAAAAAATGAAATTCGTGGTTTTTGAGATGTGAGGGTTGGAAAGGCCTACAAATGTCCCCAAATGAATACCATGAAATTCTTGGTGCACGAAAGTTTTGAGTTCGGAGGGGTTTGCACATGCCCAAGTTTGGCGGTGCACCACGGTATAACTGGATGGCTTGATGGGGAGTTTTGTGAAAAAATGAAATTTGTGGTTTTTGAGATGTGATGGTTGGAAAGGCCTACAAATGTCCCCAAGTGAATGCCATGAAATTCTTGGTGCACGAAAGTTTTGAGTTCGGAGGGGTTTGCACATGGCCAAGGTTGTCGGTGCACCACGGCATATCTAGATTGCTTGGTGGGGAGTTTTGTGAAAAAATGAAATTCGTGGTTTTTGAGATGTGAGGGTTGGAAAGGCCTACAAATGTCCCCAAATGAATACCATGATATTCTTGGTGCACGAAAGTTTTGAGTTCGGAGGGGTTTGCACATGGCCAAGGATGGCGGTGCACCACGGCATAACTGCATGGCTTGATGGGGAGTTTTGTGAAAAAATGAAATTTGTGGTTTTTGAGATGTGAGGGTTGGAAAGGCCAACAAATGTCCCCAATTGAATGCCATGAAATTCTTGGTGCACGAAAGTTTTGAGTTCGTAGGGGTTTGTACATGGCCAAGGTTGTCGGTGCACCACGACAAAGCTAGATTGCTTGGTGGGGAGTTTTGTGAAAAAATTAAATTCGTGGTTTTTGAGATGTGAGGGTTAGAATGGCCTACAAATGTCCCCAAATGAATACCATTAAATTCTTGGTGCACTAAGTTTTTGAGTTTGGAGCATGTTGTACATGGCCAAGTATGGCGGTGCACCACGGCATAGCTAGATCGCTTGATGTGGAGTTTTGTGAAAAAATGAAATTCGCGATTTTTGAGATGTGAGGGTTGGAAAGGCCTACAAGTGTCCCCAAATGAATACCATGAAATTATTAGTGCACGAAAGTTCGAGTTCGGAGGGGTTTGCACATGGCCAAGGTTGTCGGTGGACCACGGCATAACTTGATTGCGTGGTGCGGAGTTTTGTGAAAAAATGAAATTCGTGGTTTTTGAGATGTGAGGGTTGGAAAGGCCTACAAATGTCCCCAAATGAATACCATGAAATTCTTGGTGCACGAAAGTTGGAGTTCGGAGGGGTTTGCACATGGCCAAGGTTGTCGGTGCACCACGGCATATCTATATTGCTTGGTGGGGAGTTTTGTGAAAAAATGAAATTCGTGGTTTTTGAGATGTGAGGGTTGGAAAGGCCTACAAATGTCCCCAAATGAATACCATGAAATTCTTGGTGCACGAAAGTTTTGAGTTCGGAGGGGTTTGCACATGCCCAAGTTTGGCGGTGCACCACGGTATAACTGGATGGCTTGATGGGGAGTTTTGTGAAAAAATGAAATTTGTGGTTTTTGAGATGTGAGGGTTGGAAAGGCCTACAAATGTCCCCAAGTGAATGCCATGAAATTCTTGGTGCACGAAAGTTTTGAGTTCGGAGGGGTTTGCACATGGCCAAGGTTGTCGGTGCACCACGGCATAGCTAGATTGCTTGGTGGGAAGTTTTGTGAAAAAATGAAATTCGTGGTTTTTGAGATGTGCGGGTTGGAAACGCCTACAAATGTCCCCAAATGAATACCACGAAATTCTTGGTGCACGAAAGTTTGAGTTCGGAGGGGTTTGCACATGGCCAAGGTTGTCGGTGCACCAGGGCATATCTAGATTGCTTGGTGGGGAGTTTTGTGAAAAAATGAAATTCGTGGTTTTTGAGATGTGAGGGTTGGAAAGGCCTACAAATGTCCCCAAATGAATACCATAAAATTCTTGGTGCACGACAGTTTGAGTTCGGAGGGGTTTGCACATGGCCAAGGTTGTCGGTGCACCACGGCATATCTAGATTGCTTGGTGGGGAGTTTTGTGAAAAAATGAAATTCGTAGCTTTTGAGATGTGAGGGTTGGAAAGGCCTACAAATGTCCCCAAATGAATACCATGAAATTCTTGGTGCACGAAAGTTTTGAGTTCGGAGGGGTTTGCACATGCCCAAGTTTGGCGGTGCACCACGGTATAACTGGATGGCTTGATGGGGAGTTTTGGGAAAAAATGAAATTTGTGGTTTTTGAGATGTGAGGGTGGGAAAGGCCTACAAATGTCCCCAAGTGAATGCCATGAAATTCTTGGTGCACGAAAGTTTTGAGTTCGGAGGGGTTTGCACATGGCCAAGGTTGTCGGTGCACCACGGCATAGCTAGATTGCTTGGTGGGAAGTTTTGTGAAAAAATGAAATTCGTGGTTTTTGAGATGTGCGGGTTGGAAACGCCTACAAATGTCCCCAAATGAATACCATGAAATTCTTGGTGCACGAAAGTTTGAGTTCGGAGGGGTTTGCACATGGCCAAGGTTGTCGGTGCACCACGGCATATCTAGATTGCTTGGTGGGGAGTTTTGTGAAAAAATGAAATTCGTGGTTTTTGAGATGTGAGGGTTGGAAAGGCCTACAAATGTCCCCAAATGAATACCATGAAATTCTTGGTGCACGACAGTTTGAGTTCGGAGGGGTTTGCACATGGCCAAGGTTGTCGGTGCACCACGACATATCTAGATTGCTTGGTGGGGAGTTTTGTGAAAAAATTAAATTCGTGGTTTTTGAGATGTGAGGGTTGGAAAGGCCTACAAATGTCCCCAAATGAAGACCATGAAATTCTTGGTGCACGAAAGTTTGAGTTCGGAGGGGTTTGCACATTGCCAAGGTTATCGGTGCACCACGGCATAGCTAGATTTTTTGGTGGGAAGTTTTGTGAAAAAATGAAATTCGTGGTTTTTGAGATGTGCGGGTTGGAAACGCCTACAAATGTCCCCAAATGAATACCATGAAATTCTTGGTGCACGAAAGTTTGAGTTCGGAGGGGTTTGCACATGGCCAAGGTTGTCGGTGCACCACAGCATATCTAGATTGCTTGGTGGGGAGTTTTGTGAAAAAATGAAATTCGTGGCTTTTGAGATGTGAGGGTTGGAAAGGCCTACAAATGTCCCCAAATGAATACCATGAAATTCTTGGTGCACGACAGTTTGAGTTCGGAGGGGTTTGCACATGGCCAAGGTTGTCGGTGCACCACGGCATATCTAGATTGCTTGGTGGGGAGTTTTGTGAAAAAATGAAATTCGTGGTTTTTGAGATGTGAGGGTTGGAAAGGCCTACAAATGTCCCCAAATGAAGACCATGAAATTCTTGGTGCACGAAAGTTTGAGTTCGGAGGGGTTTGCACATTGCCAAGGTTATCGGTGCACCATGGCATAGCTAGATTTTTTGGTGGGGAGTTTTGTGAAAAAATGAAATTCGTGGTTTTTGAGATGTGAGGGTTGGAAAGGACTAAAAATGTCCCCAAATGAATACCATGAAATTATTGGTGCACGAAAGTTTTGAGTTCGGAGGGGTTTGCACATGGCCAAGGTTGTCGGTGCACCACGGCGTAGCTAGATTGCTTGGTGGGGAGTTTTGTGAAAAAATGAAATTCGTGGTTTTTGAGATGTGAGGGTTGGAATGTTCCCAAATGAATACCATTAAATTCTTGGTGCACTAAAGTTTTGAGTTCGGAGGGTTTTGTACATGGCCAAGTTTGGCGGTGCACCACGGCATAGCTAGATCGCTAGATGTGGAGTTTTGTGAAAAAATGAAATTCGCGATTTTTGAGATATGAGGGTTGGAAAGCCCTACAAATGTCCCAAATCAATACCATGAAATTCTTGGTGCGCGAAAGTTTTGAGTTCGGAGGGGTTTGCACATGGCCAAGGTTGGCGGTGAACCACGGCATAACTAGATTGCTTGGTGGGGAGTTTTGTGAAAAAATGAAATTCGTGGTTTTTGAGATGTGAGGGCTGGAAAGGCCTACAAATGTCCCCAAATGAATACCATGAAATTCTTGGTGCACGAAAGTTTTGAGTTCGGAGGGGTTTGCACATGCCCAAGTTTGGCGGTGCACCACGGCATAACTGGATGGCTTGATGGGGAGTTTTGTGAAAAAATGAAATTTGTGGTTTTTGAGATGTGAGGGTTGGAAAGGCCTACAAATGTCCCCAAGTGAATGCCATGAAATTCTTGGTGCACGAAAGTTTTGAGTTCGGAGGGGTTTGCACATGGCCAAGGTTGTCGGTGCACTACGGCATATCTAGATTGCTTGGTGGGGAGTTTTGTGAAAAAATTAAATTCGTGGTTTTTGAGATGTGAGGGTTGGAAAGGCCTACAAATGTCCCCAAATGAATACCATGATATTCTTGGTGCACGAAAGTTTTGAGTTCGGAGGGGTTTGCACATGGCCAAGGATGGCGGTGCACCACAGCATAACTGCATGGCTTGATGGGGAGTTTTGTGAAAAAATGAAATTTGTGGTTTTTGAGATGTGAGGGTTGGAAAGGCCAACAAATGTCCCCAAGTGAATGCCATTAAATTCTTGGTGCACGAAAGTTTTGAGTTCGGAGGGGTTTGCACATGGCCAAGGTTGTCGGTGCACCACGACAAAGCTAGATTGCTTGGTGGGGAGTTTTGTGAAAAAATTAATTTCGTGGTTTTTTAGATGTGAGGGTTGGAATGGCCTACAAATGTCCCCAAATGAATACCATTAAATTCTTGGTGCACGAAAGTTTTGAGTTCGGAGGGGTTTGTACATGGCCAAGTATGGCGGTGCACCACGGCATAGCTAGATCGCTTGATGTGGAGTTTTGTGAAAAAATGAAATTCGCGATTTTTGAGATGTGAGGGTTGGAAAGGCCTACAAGTGTCCCCAAATGAATACCATGAAATTATTAGTGCACGAAAGTTCGAGTTCGGAGGGGTTTGCACATGGCCAAGGTTGTCGGTGCACCACGGCATAACTTGATTGCGTGGTGCGGAGTTTTGTGAAAAAATGAAATTCGTGGTTTTTGAGATGTGAGGGTTGGAAAGGCCTAAAAATTTCCCCAAATGAATACCATGAAATTCTTGGTGCACGAAAGTTTGAGTTCGGAGGGGTTTGCACATGGCCAAGGTTGTCGGTGCACCACGGCATATCTAGATTGCTTGGTGGGGAGTTTTGTGAAAAAATGAAATTCGTGGTTTTTGAGATGTGAGGGTTGGAAAGGCCTACAAATGTCCCCAAATGAATACCATGAAATTCTTGGTGCACGAAAGTTTTGAGTTCGGAGGGGTTTGCACATGCCCAAGTTTGGCGGTGCACCACGGCAAAACTGGATGGCTTGATGGGGAGTTTTGTGAAAAAATGAAATTTGTGGTTTTTGAGAATGTGAGGGTTGGAAAGGCCTACAAATGTCCCCAAGTGAATGCCATGAAATTCTTGGTGCACGAAAGTTTTGAGTTCGGAGGGGTTTTCACATGGCCAAGGTTGTCGGTGCACCACGGCATAGCTAGATTGCTTGGTGGGAAGTTTTGTGAAAAAATGAAATTCGTGGTTTTTGAGATGTGCGGGTTGGAAACGCCTACAAATGTCCCCAAATGAATACCATGAAATTCTTGGTGCACGAAAGTTTGAGTTCGGAGGGGTTTGCACATGGCCAAGGTTGTCGGTGCACCACGGCATATCTAGATTGCTTGGTGGGGAGTTTTGTGAAAAAATGAAATTCGTGGTTTTTGAGATGTGAGGGTTGGAAAGGCCTACAAATGTCCCCAAATGAATACCATGAAATTCTTGGTGCACGACAGTTTGAGTTCGGAGGGGTTTGCACATGGCCAAGGTTGTCGGTGCACCACGACATATCTAGATTGCTTGGTGGGGAGTTTTGTGAAAAAATGAAATTCGTGGTTTTTGAGATGTGAGGGTTGGAAAGGCCTACAAATGTCCCCAAATGAAGACCATGAAATTCTTGGTGCACGAAAGTTTGAGTTCGGAAGGGTTTGCACATTGCCAAGGTTATCGGTGCACCATGGCATAGCTAGATTTTTTGGTGGGGAGTTTTGTGAAAAAATGAAATTCGTGGTTTTTGAGATGTGAGGGTTGGAAAGGACTAAAAATGTCCCCAAATGAATACCATGAAATTATTGGTGCACGAAAGTTTTGAGTTCGGAGGGGTTTGCACATGGCCAAGGTTGTCGGTGCACCACGGCGTAGCTAGATTGCTTGGTGGGGAGTTTTGTGAAAAAATGAAATTCGTGGTTTTTGAGATGTGAGGGTTGGAATGTTCCCAAATGAATACCATTAAATTCTTGGTGCACTAAAGTTTTGAGTTCGGAGGGTTTTGTACATGGCCAAGTTTGGCGGTGCACCACGGTATAGCTAGATCGCTAGATGTGGAGTTTTGTGAAAAAATGAAATTCGCGATTTTTGAGATATGAGGGTTGGAAAGCCCTACAAATGTCCCAAATCAATACCATGAAATTGTTGGTGCGCGAAAGTTTTGAGTTCGGAGGGGTTTGCACATGGCCAAGGTTGGCGGTGAACCACGGCATAACTAGATTGCTTGGTGGGGAGTTTTGTGAAAAAATGAAATTCGTGGTTTTTGAGATGTGAGGGCTGGAAAGGCCTACAAATGTCCCCAAATGAATACCATGAAATTCTTGGTGCACGAAAGTTTTGAGTTCGGAGGGGTTTGCACATGCCCAAGTTTGGCGGTGCACCACGGCATAACTGGATGGCTTGATGGGGAGTTTTGTGAAAAAATGAAATTTGTGGTTTTTGAGATGTGAGGGTTGGAAAGGCCTACAAATGTCCCCAAGTGAATGCCATGAAATTCTTGGTGCACGAAAGTTTTGAGTTCGGAGGGGTTTGCACATGGCCAAGGTTGTCGGTGCACCACGGCATATCTAGATTGCTTGGTGGGGAGTTTTGTGAAAAAATTAAATTCGTGGTTTTTGAGATGTGAGGGTTGGAAAGGCCTACAAATGTCCCCAAATGAATACCATGATATTCTTGGTGCACGAAAGTTTTGAGTTCGGAGGGGTTTGCACATGGCCAAGGATGGTGGTGCACCACAGCATAACTGCATGGCTTGATGGGGAGTTTTGTGAAAAAATGAAATTTGTGGTTTTTGAGATGTGAGGGTTGGAAAGGCCAACAAATGTCCCCAAGTGAATGCCATTAAATTCTTGGTGCACGAAAGTTTTGAGTTCGGAGGGGTTTGCACATGGCCAAGGTTGTCGGTGCACCACAACACAGCTAGATTGCTTGGTGGGGAGTTTTGTGAAAAAATTAATTTCGTGGTTTTTGAGATGTGAGGGTTGGAATGGCCTACAAATGTCCCCAAATGAATACCATTAAATTCTTGGTGCACGAAAGTTTGGAGTTCGGAGGGGTTTGTACATGGCCAAGTATGGCGGTGCACCACGGCATAGCTAGATCGCTTGATGTGGAGTTTTGTGAAAAAATGAAATTCGCGATTTTTGAGATGTGAGGGTTGGAAAGGCCTACAAGTGTCCCCAAATGAATACCATGAAATTATTAGTGCACGAAAGTTCGAGTTCGGAGGGGTTTGCACATGGCCAAGGTTGTCGGTGCACCACGGCATAACTTGATTGCGTGGTGCGGAGTTTTGTGAAAAAATGAAATTCGTGGTTTTTGAGATGTGAGGGTTGGAAAGGCCTAAAAATTTCCCCAAATGAATACCATGAAATTCTTGGTGCACGAAAGTTTGAGTTCGGAGGGGTTTGCACATGGCCAAGGTTGTCGGTGCACCACGGCATATCTAGATTGCTTGGTGGGGAGTTTTGTGAAAAAATGAAATTCGTGGTTTTTGAGATGTGAGGGTTGGAAAGGCCTACAAATGTCCCCAAATGAATACCATGAAATTCTTGGTGCACGAAAGTTTTGAGTTCGGAGGGGTTTGCACATGCCCAAGTTTGGCGGTGCACCACGGCATAACTGGATGGCTTGATGGGGAGTTTTGTGAAAAAATGAAATTTGTGGTTTTTGAGAATGTGAGGGTTGGAAAGGCCTACAAATGTCCCCAAGTGAATGCCATGAAATTCTTGGTGCACGAAAGTTTTGAGTTCGGAGGGGTTTTCATATGGCCAAGGTTGTCGGTGCACCACGGCATAGCTAGATTGCTTGGTGGGAAGTTTTGTGAAAAAATGAAATTCGTGGTTTTTGAGATGTGCGGGTTGGAAACGCCTACAAATGTCCCCAAATGAATACCATGAAATTCTTGGTGCACGAAAGTTTGAGTTCGGAGGGGTTTGCACATGGCCAAGGTTGTCGGTGCACCACGGCATATCTAGATTGCTTGGTGGGGAGTTTTGTGAAAAAATTAAATTCGTGGTTTTTGAGATGTGAGGGTTGGAAAGGCCTACAAATGTCCCCAAATGAATACCATGATATTCTTGGTGCACGAAAGTTTTGAGTTCGGAGGGGTTTGCACATGGCCAAGGATGGCGGTGCACCACAGCATAACTGCATGGCTTGATGGGGAGTTTTGTGAAAAAATGAAATTTGTGGTTTTTGAGATGTGAGGGTTGGAAAGGCCAACAAATGTCCCCAAGTGAATGCCATTAAATTCTTGGTGCACGAAAGTTTTGAGTTCGGAGGGGTTTGCACATGGCCAAGGTTGTCGGTGCACCACGACAAAGCTAGATTGCTTGGTGGGGAGTTTTGTGAAAAAATTAATTTCGTGGTTTTTGAGATGTGAGGGTTGGAATGGCCTACAAATCTCCCCAAATGAATACCATTAAATTCTTGGTGCACGAAAGTTTTGAGTTCGGAGGGGTTTGTACATGGCCAAGTATGGCGGTGCACCACGGCATAGCTAGATCGCTTGATGTGGAGTTTTGTGAAAAAATGAAATTCGCGATTTTTGAGATGTGAGGGTTGGAAAGGCCTACAAGTGTCCCCAAATGAATACCATGAAATTATTAGTGCACGAAAGTTCGAGTTCGGAGGGGTTTGCACATGGCCAAGGTTGTCGGTGCACCACGGCATAACTTGATTGCGTGGTGCGGAGTTTTGTGAAAAAATGAAATTCGTGGTTTTTGAGATGTGAGGGTTGGAAAGGCCTAAAAATTTCCCCAAATGAATACCATGAAATTCTTGGTGCACGAAAGTTTGAGTTCGGAGGGGTTTGCACATGGCCAAGGTTGTCGGTGCACCACGGCATATCTAGATTGCTTGGTGGGGAGTTTTGTGAAAAAATGAAATTCGTGGTTTTTGAGATGTGAGGGTTGGAAAGGCCTACAAATGTCCCCAAATGAATACCATGAAATTCTTGGTGCACGAAAGTTTTGAGTTCGGAGGGGTTTGCACATGCCCAAGTTTGGCGGTGCACCACGGCATAACTGGATGGCTTGATGGGGAGTTTTGTGAAAAAATGAAATTTGTGGTTTTTGAGAATGTGAGGGTTGGAAAGGCCTACAAATGTCCCCAAGTGAATGCCATGAAATTCTTGGTGCACGAAAGTTTTGAGTTCGGAGGGGTTTTCACATGGCCAAGGTTGTCGGTGCACCACGGCATAGCTAGATTGCTTGGTGGGAAGTTTTGTGAAAAAATGAAATTCGTGGTTTTTGAGATGTGCGGGTTGGAAACACCTACAAATGTCCCCAAATGAATACCATGAAATTCTTGGTGCACGAAAGTTTGAGTTCGGAGGGGTTTGCACATGGCCAAGGTTGTCGGTGCACCACGGCATATCTAGATTGCTTGGTGGGGAGTTTTGTGAAAAAATGAAATTCGTGGTTTTTGAGATGTGAGGGTTGGAAAGGCCTACAAATGTCCCCAAATGAATACCATGAAATTCTTGGTGCACGACAGTTTGAGTTCGGAGGGGTTTGCACATGGCCAAGGTTGTCGGTGCACCACGACATATCTAGATTGCTTGGTGGGGAGTTTTGTTAAAAAATGAAATTCGTGGTTTTTGAGATGTGAAGGTTGGAAAGGCCTACAAATGTCCCCAAATGAAGACCATGAAATTCTTGGTGCACGAAAGTTTGAGTTCGGAGGGGTTTGCACATTGCCAAGGTTATCGGTGCACCATGGCATAGCTAGATTTTTTGGTGGGGAGTTTTGTGAAAAAATGAAATTCGTGGTTTTTGAGATGTGAGGGTTGGAAAGGACTAAAAATGTCCCCAAATGAATACCATGAAATTATTGGTGCACGAAAGTTTTGAGTTCGGAGGGGTTTGCACATGGCCAAGGTTGTCGGTGCACCACGGCGTAGCTAGATTGCTTGGTGGGGAGTTTTGTGAAAAAATGAAATTCGTGGTTTTTGAGATGTGAGGGTTGGAATGTTCCCAAATGAATACCATTAAATTCTTGGTGCACTAAAGTTTTGAGTTCGGAGGGTTTTGTACATGGCCAAGTTTGGCGGTGCACCACGGCATAGCTAGATCGCTAGATGTGGACTTTTGTGAAAAAATGAAATTCGCGATTTTTGAGATATGAGGGTTGGAAAGCCCTACAAATGTCCCAAATCAATACCATGAAATTCTTGGTGCGCGAAAGTTTTGAGTTCGGAGGGGTTTGCACATGGCCAAGGTTGGCGGTGAACCACGGCATAACTAGATTGCTTGGTGGGGAGTTTTGTGAAAAAATGAAATTCGTGGTTTTTGAGATGTGAGGGCTGGAAAGGCCTACAAATGTCCCCAAATGAATACCATGAAATTCTTGGTGCACGAAAGTTTTGAGTTCGGAGGGGTTTGCACATGCCCAAGTTTGGCGGTGCACCACGGCATAACTGGATGGCTTGATGGGGAGTTTTGTGAAAAAATGAAATTTGTGGTTTTTGAGATGTGAGGGTTGGAAAGGCCTACAAATGTCCCCAAGTGAATGCCATGAAATTCTTGGTGCACGAAAGTTTTGAGTTCGGAGGGGTTTGCACATGGCCAAGGTTGTCGGTGCACCACGGCATATCTAGATTGCTTGGTGGGGAGTTTTGTGAAAAAATTAAATTCGTGGTTTTTGAGATGTGAGGGTTGGAAAGGCCTACAAATGTCCCCAAATGAATACCATGATATTCTTGGTGCACGAAAGTTTTGAGTTCGGAGGGGTTTGCACATGGCCAAGGATGGCGGTGCACCACAGCATAACTGCATGGCTTGATGGGGAGTTTTGTGAAAAAATGAAATTTGTGGTTTTTGAGATGTGAGGGTTGGAAAGGCCAACAAATGTCCCCAAGTGAATGCCATTAAATTCTTGGTGCACGAAAGTTTTGAGTTCGGAGGGGTTTGCACATGGCCAAGGTTGTCGGTGCACCACGACAAAGCTAGATTGCTTGGTGGGGAGTTTTGTGAAAAAATTAATTTCGTGGTTTTTGAGATGTGAGGGTTGGAATGGCCTACAAATGTCCCCAAATGAATACCATTAAATTCTTGGTGCACGAAAGTTTTGAGTTCGGAGGGGTTTGTACATGGCCAAGTATGGCGGTGCACCACGGCATAGCTAGATCGCTTGATGTGGAGTTTTGTGAAAAAATGAAATTCGTGATTTTTGAGATGTGAGGGTTGGAAAGGCCTACAAGTGTCCCCAAATGAATACCATGAAATTATTAGTGCACGAAAGTTCGAGTTCGGAGGGGTTTGCACATGGCCAAGGTTGTCGGTGCACCACGGCATAACTTGATTGCGTGGTGCGGAGTTTTGTGAAAAAATGAAATTCGTGGTTTTTGAGATGTGAGGGTTGGAAAGGCCTAAAAATTTCCCCAAATGAATACCATGAAATTCTTGGTGCACGAAAGTTTGAGTTCGGAGGGGTTTGCACATGGCCAAAGTTGTCGGTGCACCACGGCATATCTAGATTGCTTGGTGGGGAGTTTTGTGAAAAAATGAAATTCGTGGTTTTTGAGATGTGAGGGTTGGAAAGGCCTACAAATGTCCCCAAATGAATACCATGAAATTCTTGGTGCACGAAAGTTTTGAGTTCGGAGGGGTTTGCACATGCCCAAGTTTGGCGGTGCACCACGGCATAACTGGATGGCTTGATGGGGAGTTTTGTGAAAAAATGAAATTTGTGGTTTTTGAGATGTGAGGGTTGGAAAGGCCTACAAATGTCCCCAAGTGAATGCCATGAAATTCTTGGTGCACGAAAGTTTTGAGTTCGGAGGGGTTTTCACATGGCCAAGGTTGTCGGTGCACCACGGCATAGCTAGATTGCTTGGTGGGAAGTTTTGTGAAAAAATGAAATTCGTGGTTTTTGAGATGTGCGGGTTGGAAACGCCTACAAAGGTCCCCAAATGAATACCATGAAATTCTTGGTGCACGAAAGTTTGAGTTCGGAGGGGTTTGCACATGGCCAAGGTTGTCGGTGCACCACGGCATATCTAGATTGCTTGGTAGGGAGTTTTGTGAAAAAATGAAATTCGTGGTTTTTGAAATGTGCGGGTTGGAAACGCCTACAAATGTCCCCAAATGAATACCATGAAATTCTTGGTGCACGAAAGTTTGAGTTCGGAGGGGTTTGCACATGGCCAAGGTTGTCGGTGCACCACGGCATATCTAGATTGCTTGGTGGGGAGTTTTGTGAAAAAATGAAATTCGTGGTTTTTGAGATGTGAGGGTTGGAAAGGCCTACAAGTGTCCCCAAATGAATACCATGAAATTATTAGTGCACGAAAGTTCGAGTTCGGAGGGGTTTGCACATGGCCAAGGTTGTCGGTACACCACGGCATAACTTGATTGCGTGGTGCGGAGTTTTGTGAAAAAATGAAATTCGTGGTTTTTGAGATGTGAGGGTTGGAAAGGCCTAAAAATTTCCCCAAATGAATACCATGAAATTCTTGGTGCACGAAAGTTTGAGTTCGGAGGGGTTTGCACATGGCCAAGGTTGTCGGTGCACCACGGCATATCTAGATTGCTTGGTGGGGAGTTTTTTGAAAAAATGAAATTCGTGGTTTTTGAGATGTGAGGGTTGGAAAGGCCTACAAATGTCCCCAAATGAATACCATGAAATTCTTGGTGCACGAAAGTTTTGAGTTCGGAGGGGTTTGCACATGCCCAAGTTTGGCGGTGCACCACGGCATAACTGGATGGCTTGATGGGGAGTTTTGTGAAAAAATGAAATTTGTGGTTTTTGAGATGTGAGGGTTGGAAAGGCCTACAAATGTCCCCAAGTGAATGCCATGAAATTCTTGGTGCACGAAAGTTTTGAGTTCGGAGGGGTTTTCACATGGCCAAGGTTGTCGGTGCACCACGGCATAGCTAGATTGCTTGGTGGGAAGTTTTGTGAAAAAATGAAATTCGTGGTTTTTGAGATGTGCGGGTTGGAAACGCCTACAAATGTCCCCAAATGAATACCATGAAATTCTTGGTGCACGAAAGTTTGAGTTCGGAGGGGTTTGCACATGGCCAAGGTTGTCGGTGCACCACGGCATATCTAGATTGCTTGGTAGGGAGTTTTGTGAAAAAATGAAATTCGTGGTTTTTGAGATGTGCGGGTTGGAAACGCCTACAAATGTCCCCAAATGAATACCATGAAATTCTTGGTGCACGAAAGTTTGAGTTCGGAGGGGTTTGCACATGGCCAAGGTTGTCGGTGCACCACGGCATATCTAGATTGCTTGGTGGGGAGTTTTGTGAAAAAATGAAATTCGTGGTTTTTGAGATGTGAGGGTTGGAAAGGCCTACAAATGTCCCCAAATGAATACCATGAAATTCTTGGTGCACGACAGTTTGAGTTCGGAGGGGTTTGCACATGGCCAAGGTTGTCGGTGCACCACGACATATCTAGATTGCTTGGTGGGGAGTTTTGTGAAAAAATGAAATTCGTGGTTTTTGAGATGTGAGGGTTGGAAAGGCCTACAAATGTCCCCAAATGAAGACCATGAAATTCTTGGTGCACGAAAGTTTGAGTTCGGAGGGGTTTGCACATTGCCAAGGTTATCGGTGCACCACGGCATAGCTAGATTTTTTGGTGGGGAGTTTTGTGAAAAAATGAAATTCGTGGTGTTTGAGATGTGAGGGTTGGAAAGGACTAAAAATGTCCCCAAATGAATACCATGAAATTATTGGTGCACGAAAGTTTTGAGTTCGGAGGAGTTTGCACATGGCCAAGGTTGTCGGTGCACCACGGCGTAGCTAGATTGCTTGGTGGGGAGTTTTGTGAAAAAATGAAATTCGTGGTTTTTGAGATGTGAGGGTTGGAAAGGCCTACAAATGTCCCCAAATGAAGACCATGAAATTCTTGGTGCACGAAAGTTTGAGTTCGGAGGGGTTTGCACATGGCCAAGGTTGTCGGTGCACCACGGCACAGCTAGATTTCTTGGTGGGGAGTTTTGTGAAAAAATGAAATTCGTGGTTTTTGAGATGTGAGGGTTGGAAAGGCCTACAAATGTCCCCAAATGAATACCATGAAATTCTTGGTGCACGAAAGTTTGAGTTCGGAGGGGTTTGCACATGGCCAAGGTTGTCGGTGCACCACGACATATCTAGATTGCTTGGTGGGGAGTTTTGTGAAAAAACGAAATTCGTGGTTTTTGAGATGTGAGGGTTGGAATGGCCTACAAATGTCCCCAAATGAATACCATTAAATTCTTGGTGCACTAAAGTTTTAAGTTCGAAGGGTTTTGTACATGGCCAAGTTTGGCGGTGCACCACGGCATAGCTAGATCGCTTGATGGGGAGTTTTGTGAAAAAATGAAATTCGTGGTTTTTGAGATGTGAGGGTTGGAATGGCCTACAAATGTCCCCAAATGAATACCATTAAATTCTTGGTGCACTAAATTTTTGAGTTCGGTGGATTTTGTACATGGCCAAGTATGGCGGTGCACCACGGCATAGCTAGATCGCTTGATGAGGAGTTTTGTGAAAAAATGAAATTCGCGATTTTTGAGATGTGAGGGTTGGAAAGGCCTACAAATGTCCCCAAATGAATACCATGAAATTATTGGTGCACGAAAGTTCGAGTTCGGAGGGGTTTGCACATGGCCAAGGTTATCGGTGCACCACGGCATAACTTGATTGCTTGGTGCGGAGTTTTGTGAAAAAATGAAATTCGTGGTTTTTGAGATGTGAGGGTTGGAAACGCCTACAAATGTCCCCAAATGAATACCATGAAATTCTTGGTGCACGAAAGTTTGAGTTCGGAGGGGTTTGCACATGGCCAAGGTTGTCGGTGCATCACGGCATATCTAGATTGCTTGGTGGGGAGTTTTGTGAAAAAATGAAATTCGTGGTTTTTGAGATGTGGGGGTTGGAAAGGCCTACAAATGTCCCCAAATGAATACCATGAAATTCTTGGTGCACGAAAGTTTGAGTTTGGAGGGGTTTGCACATGCCCAAGGTTGGCGGTGCACCACGGCATAACTGGATGGCTTGATGGGGAGTTTTGTGAAAAAATAAAATTCGTGGTTTTTGAGATGTGCGGATTGGAAAGGCCTACAAATGTCCCCAAATGAAGACCATGAAATTCTTGGTGCACGAAAGTTTGAGTTCGGAGGGGTTTGCACATGGCCAAGGTTGTCGGTGCACCACGACATAGCTAGATTGCTTGGTGGGGAGTTTTGTGAAAAAATGAAATTCGTGGTTTTTGAGATGTGAGGGTTGGAAAGGCCTACAAATGTCCCCAAATGAATACCATGAAATTATTGGTGCACGAAAGTTTTGAGTTCGGAGGGGTTTGCACATGGCCAAGGTTGTCGGTGCACCACGGCACAGCTAGATCGCTTGATGGGGAGTTTTGTGAAAAAATGAAATTCGTGGTTTTTGAGATGTGAGGGTTGGAAAGGCCTACAAATGTCCCCAAATGAATACCATGAAATTATTGGTGCACGAAAGTTTTGAGTTCGGAGGGGTTTGCACATGGCCAAGGTTGTCAGTGCACCACGACATAGGTAGATCGCTTGGTGGGGAGTTTTGTGAAAAAATGAAATTCGTGATTTTTGAGATGTGAGGGTTGGAAAGGCCTACAAATGTCCCCAAATGAATACCATGAAATTATTGGTGCACGGAAGTTTGAGTTCGGAGGGGTTTGCACATGGCCAAGGTTGTCGGTGCACCATGGCATAGCTAGATTGCTTGGTGGGGAGTTTTGTGAAAAATTGAAATTCATTGTTTTTGTGATGTGAGGGTTGGAATGGCCTACAAATGTCCCCAAATGAATACCATGAAGTTATTGGTGGACGAAAGTTTTGAGTTCGGATGGGTTTGCACATGGCCAAGGTTGTCGGTGCACCACGACATAGCTAGATTGCTTGGTGGGGAGTTTTGTGAAAAAACGAAATTCGTGGTTTTTGAGATGTGAGGGTTGGAATGGCCTACAAATGTCCCCAAATGAATACCATTAAATTCTTGGTGCACTAAAGTTTTAAGTTCGAAGGGTTTTGTACATGGCCAAGTTTGGCGGTGCACCACGGCATAGCTAGATCGCTTGATGTGGAGTTTTGTGAAAAAATGAAATTCGTGATTTTTGAGATGTGAGGGTTGGAAGGGCCTACAAATGTCCCCAAATGAATACCATGAAATTCTTGGTGCACGAAAGTTTTGAGTTCGGAGGGGTTTGCACATGGCCAAGGTTGTCTGTGCACCATGGCACAGCTAGATCGCTTGATGGGGAGTTTTGTGAAAAAATGAAATTCGTGGTTTTTGAGATGTGAGGGTTGGAAAGGCCTACAAATGTCCCCAAATGAATACCATGAAATTATTGGTGCACGAAAGTTTTGAGTTCGGAGGGGTTTGCACATGGCCAAGGTTGTCAGTGCACCACGACGTAGGTAGATCGCTTGGTGGGGAGTTTTGTGAAAAAATGAAATTCGTGATTTTTGAGATGTGAGGGTTGGAAAGGCCTACAAATGTCCCCAAATGAATACCATGAAATTATTGGTGCACGGAAGTTTGAGTTCGGAGGGGTTTGCACATGGCCAAGGTTGTCGGTGCACCATGGCATAGCTAGATTGCTTGGTGGGGAGTTTTGTGAAAAATTGAAATTCATTGTTTTTGTGATGTGAGGGTTGGAATGGCCTACAAATGTCCCCAAATGAATACCATGAAATTATTGGTGGACGAAAGTTTTGAGTTCGGATGGGTTTGCACATGGCCAAGGTTGTCGGTGCACCACGGTAGAGCTAGATTGCTTGGTGGGGAGTTTTGTGAAAAAATGAAATTCGTGGTTTTTGAGATGTGAGGGTTGGAAAGGGATAAAAATGTCCCCAAATGAATACCCTGAAATTCTTGGTGCACGAAAGTTTGAGTTCGGAGGGGTTTGCACATGGCCAAGGTTGTCGGTGCACCACGGTAGAGCTAGATTGCTTGGTGGGGAGTTTTGTGAAAAAATGAAATTCGTGGTTTTTGAGATGTGAGGGTTGTAAAGGCCTAGAAATGTCCCCAAATGAAGACCATGAAATTCTTGGTGCACGAAAGTTTGAGTTCGGAGGGGTTTGCACCTGGCCAAGGTTGTTGGTGCACCACGACAGAGCTAGATTGCTTGGTGGGGAGTTTTGTGAAAAAATGAAATTCCTGGTTTTTGAGATGTGAGGGTTGGAAAGGCCTAAAAATTTCCCCAAATGAAGACCATGAAATTCTTGGTGCACGAAAGTTTCACTTCGGAGGGGTTTGCACATGGCCAAGTTGGTCGGTGCACCACGGCATAGCTAGATCGCTTGATGAGGAGTTTTGTGAAAAAATGAAATTCGCGATTTTTGAGATGTGAGGGTTGGAAAGGCCTACAAATGTCCCCAAATGAATACCATGAAATTATTGGTGCACGAAAGTTCGAGTTCGGAGGGGTTTGCACATGGCCAAGGTTATCGGTGCACCACGGCATAACTTGATTGCTTGGTGCGGAGTTTTGTGAAAAAATGAAATTCGTGGTTTTTGAGATGTGAGGGTTGGAAACGCCTACAAATGTCCCCAAATGAATACCATGAAATTCTTGGTGCACGAAAGTTTGAGTTCGGAGGGGTTTGCACATGGCCAAGGTTGTCGGTGCATCACGGCATATCTAGATTGCTTGGTGGGGAGTTTTGTGAAAAAATGAAATTCGTGGTTTTTGAGATGTGGGGGTTGGAAAGGCCTACAAATGTCCCCAAATGAATACCATGAAATTCTTGGTGCACGAAAGTTTGAGTTTGGAGGGGTTTGCACATGCCCAAGGTTGGCGGTGCACCACGGCATAACTGGATGGCTTGATGGGGAGTTTTGTGAAAAAATAAAATTCGTGGTTTTTGAGATGTGCGGATTGGAAAGGCCTACAAATGTCCCCAAATGAAGACCATGAAATTCTTGGTGCACGAAAGTTTGAGTTCGGAGGGGTTTGCACATGGCCAAGGTTGTCGGTGCACCACGACATAGCTAGATTGCTTGGTGGGGAGTTTTGTGAAAAAATGAAATTCGTGGTTTTTGAGATGTGAGGGTTGGAAAGGCCTACAAATGTCCCCAAATGAATACCATGAAATTATTGGTGCACGAAAGTTTTGAGTTCGGAGGGGTTTGCACATGGCCAAGGTTGTCGGTGCACCACGGCACAGCTAGATCGCTTGATGGGGAGTTTTGTGAAAAAATGAAATTCGTGGTTTTTGAGATGTGAGGGTTGGAAAGGCCTACAAATGTCCCCAAATGAATACCATGAAATTATTGGTGCACGAAAGTTTTGAGTTCGGAGGGGTTTGCACATGGCCAAGGTTGTCAGTGCACCACGACATAGGTAGATCGCTTGGTGGGGAGTTTTGTGAAAAAATGAAATTCGTGATTTTTGAGATGTGAGGGTTGGAAAGGCCTACAAATGTCCCCAAATGAATACCATGAAATTATTGGTGCACGGAAGTTTGAGTTCGGAGGGGTTTGCACATGGCCAAGGTTGTCGGTGCACCATGGCATAGCTAGATTGCTTGGTGGGGAGTTTTGTGAAAAATTGAAATTCATTGTTTTTGTGATGTGAGGGTTGGAATGGCCTACAAATGTCCCCAAATGAATACCATGAAGTTATTGGTGGACGAAAGTTTTGAGTTCGGATGGGTTTGCACATGGCCAAGGTTGTCGGTGCACCACGACATAGCTAGATTGCTTGGTGGGGAGTTTTGTGAAAAAACGAAATTCGTGGTTTTTGAGATGTGAGGGTTGGAATGGCCTACAAATGTCCCCAAATGAATACCATTAAATTCTTGGTGCACTAAAGTTTTAAGTTCGAAGGGTTTTGTACATGGCCAAGTTTGGCGGTGCACCACGGCATAGCTAGATCGCTTGATGTGGAGTTTTGTGAAAAAATGAAATTCGTGATTTTTGAGATGTGAGGGTTGGAAGGGCCTACAAATGTCCCCAAATGAATACCATGAAATTCTTGGTGCACGAAAGTTTTGAGTTCGGAGGGGTTTGCACATGGCCAAGGTTGTCTGTGCACCATGGCACAGCTAGATCGCTTGATGGGGAGTTTTGTGAAAAAATGAAATTCGTGGTTTTTGAGATGTGAGGGTTGGAAAGGCCTACAAATGTCCCCAAATGAATACCATGAAATTATTGGTGCACGAAAGTTTTGAGTTCGGAGGGGTTTGCACATGGCCAAGGTTGTCAGTGCACCACGACGTAGGTAGATCGCTTGGTGGGGAGTTTTGTGAAAAAATGAAATTCGTGATTTTTGAGATGTGAGGGTTGGAAAGGCCTACAAATGTCCCCAAATGAATACCATGAAATTATTGGTGCACGGAAGTTTGAGTTCGGAGGGGTTTGCACATGGCCAAGGTTGTCGGTGCACCATGGCATAGCTAGATTGCTTGGTGGGGAGTTTTGTGAAAAATTGAAATTCATTGTTTTTGTGATGTGAGGGTTGGAATGGCCTACAAATGTCCCCAAATGAATACCATGAAATTATTGGTGGACGAAAGTTTTGAGTTCGGATGGGTTTGCACATGGCCAAGGTTGTCGGTGCACCACGGTAGAGCTAGATTGCTTGGTGGGGAGTTTTGTGAAAAAATGAAATTCGTGGTTTTTGAGATGTGAGGGTTGGAAAGGGATAAAAATGTCCCCAAATGAATACCCTGAAATTCTTGGTGCACGAAAGTTTGAGTTCGGAGGGGTTTGCACATGGCCAAGGTTGTCGGTGCACCACGGTAGAGCTAGATTGCTTGGTGGGGAGTTTTGTGAAAAAATGAAATTCGTGGTTTTTGAGATGTGAGGGTTGTAAAGGCCTAGAAATGTCCCCAAATGAAGACCATGAAATTCTTGGTGCACGAAAGTTTGAGTTCGGAGGGGTTTGCACCTGGCCAAGGTTGTTGGTGCACCACGACAGAGCTAGATTGCTTGGTGGGGAGTTTTGTGAAAAAATGAAATTCCTGGTTTTTGAGATGTGAGGGTTGGAAAGGCCTAAAAATTTCCCCAAATGAAGACCATGAAATTCTTGGTGCACGAAAGTTTCACTTCGGAGGGGTTTGCACATGGCCAAGTTGGTCGGTGCACCACGGCATAGCTAGATCGCTTGATGAGGAGTTTTGTGAAAAAATGAAATTCGCGATTTTTGAGATGTGAGGGTTGGAAAGGCCTACAAATGTCCCCAAATGAATACCATGAAATTATTGGTGCACGAAAGTTCGAGTTCGGAGGGGTTTGCACATGGCCAAGGTTATCGGTGCACCACGGCATAACTTGATTGCTTGGTGCGGAGTTTTGTGAAAAAATGAAATTCGTGGTTTTTGAGATGTGAGGGTTGGAAACGCCTACAAATGTCCCCAAATGAATACCATGAAATTCTTGGTGCACGAAAGTTTGAGTTCGGAGGGGTTTGCACATGGCCAAGGTTGTCGGTGCATCACGGCATATCTAGATTGCTTGGTGGGGAGTTTTGTGAAAAAATGAAATTCGTGGTTTTTGAGATGTGGGGGTTGGAAAGGCCTACAAATGTCCCCAAATGAATACCATGAAATTCTTGGTGCACGAAAGTTTGAGTTTGGAGGGGTTTGCACATGCCCAAGGTTGGCGGTGCACCACGGCATAACTGGATGGCTTGATGGGGAGTTTTGTGAAAAAATAAAATTCGTGGTTTTTGAGATGTGCGGATTGGAAAGGCCTACAAATGTCCCCAAATGAAGACCATGAAATTCTTGGTGCACGAAAGTTTGAGTTCGGAGGGGTTTGCACATGGCCAAGGTTGTCGGTGCACCACGACATAGCTAGATTGCTTGGTGGGGAGTTTTGTGAAAAAATGAAATTCGTGGTTTTTGAGATGTGAGGGTTGGAAAGGCCTACAAATGTCCCCAAATGAATACCATGAAATTATTGGTGCACGAAAGTTTTGAGTTCGGAGGGGTTTGCACATGGCCAAGGTTGTCGGTGCACCACGGCACAGCTAGATCGCTTGATGGGGAGTTTTGTGAAAAAATGAAATTCGTGGTTTTTGAGATGTGAGGGTTGGAAAGGCCTACAAATGTCCCCAAATGAATACCATGAAATTATTGGTGCACGAAAGTTTTGAGTTCGGAGGGGTTTGCACATGGCCAAGGTTGTCAGTGCACCACGACATAGGTAGATCGCTTGGTGGGGAGTTTTGTGAAAAAATGAAATTCGTGATTTTTGAGATGTGAGGGTTGGAAAGGCCTACAAATGTCCCCAAATGAATACCATGAAATTATTGGTGCACGGAAGTTTGAGTTCGGAGGGGTTTGCACATGGCCAAGGTTGTCGGTGCACCATGGCATAGCTAGATTGCTTGGTGGGGAGTTTTGTGAAAAATTGAAATTCATTGTTTTTGTGATGTGAGGGTTGGAATGGCCTACAAATGTCCCCAAATGAATACCATGAAGTTATTGGTGGACGAAAGTTTTGAGTTCGGATGGGTTTGCACATGGCCAAGGTTGTCGGTGCACCACGACATAGCTAGATTGCTTGGTGGGGAGTTTTGTGAAAAAACGAAATTCGTGGTTTTTGAGATGTGAGGGTTGGAATGGCCTACAAATGTCCCCAAATGAATACCATTAAATTCTTGGTGCACTAAAGTTTTAAGTTCGAAGGGTTTTGTACATGGCCAAGTTTGGCGGTGCACCACGGCATAGCTAGATCGCTTGATGTGGAGTTTTGTGAAAAAATGAAATTCGTGATTTTTGAGATGTGAGGGTTGGAAGGGCCTACAAATGTCCCCAAATGAATACCATGAAATTCTTGGTGCACGAAAGTTTTGAGTTCGGAGGGGTTTGCACATGGCCAAGGTTGTCTGTGCACCATGGCACAGCTAGATCGCTTGATGGGGAGTTTTGTGAAAAAATGAAATTCGTGGTTTTTGAGATGTGAGGGTTGGAAAGGCCTACAAATGTCCCCAAATGAATACCATGAAATTATTGGTGCACGAAAGTTTTGAGTTCGGAGGGGTTTGCACATGGCCAAGGTTGTCAGTGCACCACGACGTAGGTAGATCGCTTGGTGGGGAGTTTTGTGAAAAAATGAAATTCGTGATTTTTGAGATGTGAGGGTTGGAAAGGCCTACAAATGTCCCCAAATGAATACCATGAAATTATTGGTGCACGGAAGTTTGAGTTCGGAGGGGTTTGCACATGGCCAAGGTTGTCGGTGCACCATGGCATAGCTAGATTGCTTGGTGGGGAGTTTTGTGAAAAATTGAAATTCATTGTTTTTGTGATGTGAGGGTTGGAATGGCCTACAAATGTCCCCAAATGAATACCATGAAATTATTGGTGGACGAAAGTTTTGAGTTCGGATGGGTTTGCACATGGCCAAGGTTGTCGGTGCACCACGGTAGAGCTAGATTGCTTGGTGGGGAGTTTTGTGAAAAAATGAAATTCGTGGTTTTTGAGATGTGAGGGTTGGAAAGGGATAAAAATGTCCCCAAATGAATACCCTGAAATTCTTGGTGCACGAAAGTTTGAGTTCGGAGGGGTTTGCACATGGCCAAGGTTGTCGGTGCACCACGGTAGAGCTAGATTGCTTGGTGGGGAGTTTTGTGAAAAAATGAAATTCGTGGTTTTTGAGATGTGAGGGTTGTAAAGGCCTAGAAATGTCCCCAAATGAAGACCATGAAATTCTTGGTGCACGAAAGTTTGAGTTCGGAGGGGTTTGCACCTGGCCAAGGTTGTTGGTGCACCACGACAGAGCTAGATTGCTTGGTGGGGAGTTTTGTGAAAAAATGAAATTCCTGGTTTTTGAGATGTGAGGGTTGGAAAGGCCTAAAAATTTCCCCAAATGAAGACCATGAAATTCTTGGTGCACGAAAGTTTCACTTCGGAGGGGTTTGCACATGGCCAAGTTGGTCGGTGCACCACGGCATAGCTAGATCGCTTGATGAGGAGTTTTGTGAAAAAATGAAATTCGCGATTTTTGAGATGTGAGGGTTGGAAAGGCCTACAAATGTCCCCAAATGAATACCATGAAATTATTGGTGCACGAAAGTTCGAGTTCGGAGGGGTTTGCACATGGCCAAGGTTATCGGTGCACCACGGCATAACTTGATTGCTTGGTGCGGAGTTTTGTGAAAAAATGAAATTCGTGGTTTTTGAGATGTGAGGGTTGGAAACGCCTACAAATGTCCCCAAATGAATACCATGAAATTCTTGGTGCACGAAAGTTTGAGTTCGGAGGGGTTTGCACATGGCCAAGGTTGTCGGTGCATCACGGCATATCTAGATTGCTTGGTGGGGAGTTTTGTGAAAAAATGAAATTCGTGGTTTTTGAGATGTAGGGGTTGGAAAGGCCTACAAATGTCCCCAAATGAATACCATGAAATTCTTGGTGCACGAAAGTTTGAGTTTGGAGGGGTTTGCACATGCCCAAGGTTGGCGGTGCACCACGGCATAACTGGATGGCTTGATGGGGAGTTTTGTGAAAAAATAAAATTCGTGGTTTTTGAGATGTGCGGATTGGAAAGGCCTACAAATGTCCCCAAATGAAGACCATGAAATTCTTGGTGCACGAAAGTTTGAGTTCGGAGGGGTTTGCACATGGCCAAGGTTGTCGGTGCACCACGACATAGCTAGATTGCTTGGTGGGGAGTTTTGTGAAAAAATGAAATTCGTGGTTTTTGAGATGTGAGGGTTGGAAAGGCCTACAAATGTCCCCAAATGAATACCATGAAATTATTGGTGCACGAAAGTTTTGAGTTCGGAGGGGTTTGCACATGGCCAAGGTTGTCGGTGCACCACGGCACAGCTAGATCGCTTGATGGGGAGTTTTGTGAAAAAATGAAATTCGTGGTTTTTGAGATGTGAGGGTTGGAAAGGCCTACAAATGTCCCCAAATGAATACCATGAAATTATTGGTGCACGAAAGTTTTGAGTTCGGAGGGGTTTGCACATGGCCAAGGTTGTCAGTGCACCACGACATAGGTAGATCGCTTGGTGGGGAGTTTTGTGAAAAAATGAAATTCGTGATTTTTGAGATGTGAGGGTTGGAAAGGCCTACAAATGTCCCCAAATGAATACCATGAAATTATTGGTGCACGGAAGTTTGAGTTCGGAGGGGTTTGCACATGGCCAAGGTTGTCGGTGCACCATGGCATAGCTAGATTGCTTGGTGGGGAGTTTTGTGAAAAATTGAAATTCATTGTTTTTGTGATGTGAGGGTTGGAATGGCCTACAAATGTCCCCAAATGAATACCATGAAGTTATTGGTGGACGAAAGTTTTGAGTTCGGATGGGTTTGCACATGGCCAAGGTTGTCGGTGCACCACGACATAGCTAGATTGCTTGGTGGGGAGTTTTGTGAAAAAACGAAATTCGTGGTTTTTGAGATGTGAGGGTTGGAATGGCCTACAAATGTCCCCAAATGAATACCATTAAATTCTTGGTGCACTAAAGTTTTAAGTTCGAAGGGTTTTGTACATGGCCAAGTTTGGCGGTGCACCACGGCATAGCTAGATCGCTTGATGTGGAGTTTTGTGAAAAAATGAAATTCGTGATTTTTGAGATGTGAGGGTTGGAAGGGCCTACAAATGTCCCCAAATGAATACCATGAAATTCTTGGTGCACGAAAGTTTTGAGTTCGGAGGGGTTTGCACATGGCCAAGGTTGTCTGTGCACCATGGCACAGCTAGATCGCTTGATGGGGAGTTTTGTGAAAAAATGAAATTCGTGGTTTTTGAGATGTGAGGGTTGGAAGGCCTACAAATGTCCCCAAATGAATACCATGAAATTATTGGTGCACGAAAGTTTTGAGTTCGGAGGGGTTTGCACATTGCCAAGGTTGTCAGTGCACCACGACATAGGTAGATCGCTTGGTGGGGAGTTTTGTGAAAAAATGAAATTCGTGATTTTTGAGATGTGAGGGTTGGAAAGGCCTACAAATGTCCCCAAATGAATACCATGAAATTATTGGTGCACGGAAGTTTGAGTTCGGAGGGGTTTGCACATGGCCAAGGTTGTCGGTGCACCATGGCATAGCTAGATTGCTTGGTGGGGAGTTTTGTGAAAAATTGAAATTCATTGTTTTTGTGATGTGAGGGTTGGAATGGCCTACAAATGTCCCCAAATGAATACCATGAAATTATTGGTGGACGAAAGTTTTGAGTTCGGATGGGTTTGCACATGGCCAAGGTTGTCGGTGCACCACGGTAGAGCTAGATTGCTTGGTGGGGAGTTTTGTGAAAAAATGAAATTCGTGGTTTTTGAGATGTGAGGGTTGGAAAGGGATAAAAATGTCCCCAAATGAATACCCTGAAATTCTTGGTGCACGGAAGTTTGAGTTCGGAGGGGTTTGCACATGGCCAAGGTTGTCGGTGCACCACGGTAGAGCTAGATTGCTTGGTGGGGAGTTTTGTGAAAAAATGAAATTCGTGGTTTTTGAGATGTGAGGGTTGTAAAGGCCTAGAAATGTCCCCAAATGAAGACCATGAAATTCTTGGTGCACGAAAGTTTGAGTTCGGAGGGGTTTGCACCTGGCCAAGGTTGTTGGTGCACCACGACAGAGCTAGATTGCTTGGTGGGGAGTTTTGTGAAAAAATGAAATTCCTGGTTTTTGAGATGTGAGGGTTGGAAAGGCCTAAAAATTTCCCCAAATGAAGACCATGAAATTCTTGGTGCACGAAAGTTTCACTTCGGAGGGGTTTGCACATGGCCAAGTTGGTCGGTGCACCACGGCATAGCTAGATGGCTTGGTGGGGAGTTTTGTGAAAAAATAAAATTCGTGTTTTTTGAGATGTGAGGGTTGGATGGGCCTCCAAATGCCCCCACACAAAAGTTTTGAGTTCGGTGGGTTTTGCACTTTGCCAAGTTGGTCGGTGCAGCACGACTTAGCTAGATGGCTTGGTGTGGAGTTTTGTGAAAAAATGAAATTCGTGGTTTTTGAGATGTGAGGGTTGGATTGGCCTCCAAATTCCCCTAAATGAATACCATGAAAGTCTTGGTACACAGAAGTTTTGAGTTCGGTTGGTTTTGCACATGGCGAAGGTTGTCGGTGCACCACGGCATAGCTAGATGGCTTGGTGGGGAGTTTTGTGAAAAAATGAAATTCGTGGTTTTTGAGATGTGAGGGTTGGAAAGTCCTACAAATGTCCCCAAATAGAATATCATTAAATTCTTGGTGCACGAAAGTTTTGAGTTCGGAGGGTCTTGCACATGGCCAAGGTTGGCGGTGCACCACGGTGTAGTTTTGTGAAAAAATGAAATTCGTGGTTTTCGAGATGTGAGGGTTGGAAAGGCCTACAAATGTCCCGAAATGAGTACTGTAAAAGTCTTGGTGTACGAAAGTTTTGAATTGGATGGAGTTTGCACTTGGCCAAGTTGGTCGGTGCACCGCGGCATAACTAGATGGCTTGGTGGGGAGTTTTGTGAAAAAATGAAATTCGTGGTTTTTGAGATGTGAGGGTTGGAAAGGCCTACAAATGTCCCCAAATGAATCCCATGAAATTCTTGGTGCACAAAAGTTTTGAGTTCAGAGGGGTTTTGATGGACGTCCTTGGTGTAGGAGAGGAAGGAGATCCATTGAAGACACCAAAATGAAGATGAAATGCAGTGGAAATGAAGATAAGAGCAAGAAGAGCTCTAGGCAATGAAGGTTTTTGGTGAAGATGAGGAGTAGAGTTGGAGCTATGGTATGGAAGGTGGCTAAAGGAGATGAAGGAGAAGGTTAGCCATGTGTGCTCTCAAAATAATAGAAGAGTGGAGTGATCTCAACACAAACATTCTATTAGAAATTTCAAGAGTTAAAATGTACAAATGGTCTACTTTTGGCTTTTATATGTGAGCCTAAAAGCTAGACTAATTCTTGGCCCTTAGATTAAGCTTGGAGCAGAAGCTTTAATCATCACCCTTGGATGGTGGCTTGGAGAAGGAGGCATCTTCCTAGCCTTTGGATGAAGGCGTGGAAAAGAAGACACTCTCTTAGCCCTTGGATTAAGGAGGCACATGGGTGGAGTGTGGACTTGGCTCCATGGGATGCATGATCCATGAGGTGTAGGAAGGAATGTTGACTTCCACTTAGTCTACCTTTGACCTTTGGTAGCTCATGGCCAAATCTCCTATTGGGCTTAGTCAAGCCCAATTTTATCAATTCAACTACACATTGTTTGACTTGTTATTCTAGAAAAACAAGGCCTAAACAATGGCCCAATTTAAATCTATACTACTTCCTTCATGCATCATCTCATATTTTAGAGATTTCTTTAACCCATGTGAATAATGTAAAAAGCCCATGATTGACTTGATCATCTTGTGAGAGGCCCATGTGAATCTTTCTCATCATGCTTCTAGTGATTGGGCCTTGATGTGGGCTTGGGCTTGTTGATGCACTTGAGCTTGGGCTTGTTGGGGTCACATCATCCCCTCCCATTTGAAGAGGATTTGCCCTCAAATCTTGGTGGTCACCCTCTTCATCAAAAATACCTACAAAAGGAACCAAATCAGTAATGTTGAAAGTAGGATGCACACCATATTCCGGAGGAAGATCCAATTGATAAGCATTATTATTGATCTTCTTGATGATTTGGAATTGACCATCACCTCGGGGACTCAGTTTGGATTTTCTTATATTAGGAAATCTTTCCTTCCTTAAGTGCAACCAAACTAAATCTCCTTCATTAAAAGACCGAACTCTCTTGCCCTTGTTTTTAGAATGAGCAATCTTTTCAACATGGGCTTGAATTTGGTGTTTAACCTTCTCATGAAAATCTTTTATGAACTTGGACTTAGAAACCCCTTCTTTATGAACAAAATCAAAAGAAGTTGGAAGAGGTAATAAGTCCAGTGGTGTGAGAGGGTTAAAACAATAAACTACCTCAAAGGGTTAAAGTTTGGTGGTGCTATGGACCACTCTATTGTAAGCAAATTCAATGTGGGGAAGATACTCATCCCAAGATTTATGATTCCCCTTAAGCAAAACCCTAAGAAATGTGGAAAGGGATCTATTGACTACCTCGGTTTGCCCATCAGTTTGTGGCTGACAAGAGGTAGAGAAAGAAAGTTTTGTCCCTAGCCTAGACCACAAGGTCCTCCAAAAATGGCTTAGGAATTTAGCATACCTATCAGACACAATTGTTTTGGGTGAACCATGGGGGTGAACCACTTCTCTAAAGAACAACCTTGCTATGTTGCTAACATCATCTACTTTGTGGCATGGTATAAAATGTGCCATTTTAGAAGAACGGTCCACTACCAGAAATATAGAGTCAACACCCCTAGAAGTCCTTGGAAGCCCTAGGACAAAATCCATACTTATATCCTCCCAAGGAGTGGAAGCAACAGGCAAAGGAGTATATATACCTGCAGGCATTGCGCTAGACTTAGCATGCAAACAATTCAAACAACTAGCGCAATAGTTTTGTATTTCCCTTTTCATATGGGGCCAAAAGAATTTCTCTTTAAGCATGGCCAAAGTTTTGGCGACCCCAAAGTGACCCATAAGTCCCCCCTCATGCATTTCTTTGATCAAAAGTTTTCTATGACAACCTAGACGAATTTAGTGGTATTAACCATTGTTTCTTCATTAGATTATGAAGAGAGTATACTTTCACATCTGTGCATTAATGACCCATCATTGAAATATAGGCTATATGTTTGTTATAATGTTCACAACTTCATAAAATTCTCAACACATAATCAATTAACCCAAAAGCTAAAGAAAAGACTAATTAAGAAATTTGACATTAAAAACTAGTAATAATCTTCACAGAAGGAGGAAAACACAATATAGTTACACAAACAATTTCATAGGAAGTATGATGGACAAAATCAAAATGACAAAATAATTTGATTTTTTAACAACATTGATGTTGACAATGTAGATTCAAAAAGTCATTTATGTGCATATCCAATAACAACAAAAAAGAGCGGAATTTAATGGTATTAACGATTGTTTCTTCATTAGATTATAAAGAGAGGATACTTTTATATCTGTGCAGAAATTTCCCATCATTGAAATATAGGCTATATATTTCTTTTAGTTTGCACAACTTTATAAAATTCTCAACACATAATCATTTGACCCAAAGCTAAAAAAATTAATTAAGAAGTATGACATTATACAATTAGTAATAATCTTCACAGAAGGAGGAAATCACAAAATAATTACAAAAACAATTTCATAAGAAGTATGACGGGCAAAATCAAAATGAGAAAATAATTTGATTTTTTAACAACATTGATACTGACAATGTAGATTCAAAAAGTCATTCATGTGCATATCCAATCACAACAAAAAAGAGTGGAATTTAGTGGTATTAACCATTGTTTCTTCATTAGATTATGAAGAGAAGATACTTTCATATCTGTGCATAAATGGCCCATCATTCAAATATAGGTTATATGTTTGTTTTAGTGTGCACAATGTCATAAAATTCTCAACACATAATCAATTTACCCAAAGCTAAAAAAAAGACTAATTAAGAAATTTGACATTAACCAATTAGTAATAATCTTCACAAAAGAAGAAAAACACAAAATAATTACACAAACAGTTTCATAAAAAGTATGACGGACAAAATCAAAATGAGAAAATAATTTGATTTTTTAACAACATTGATACTTTCAATGTAGATTCAAAAACTCACTCATGTGCATATCCCATCACAAAAAAAAAAGTAGAATTTAGTGGTATTAATCATTGTTTCTTCATTAGATTATGAAGAGATGATAGTTTCATATCTGTGCAGAAATGGCCCATCATTCAAATATAGGCTATATGTTTGTTATAGTGTTCACAACTTCATAAAATTCTCAACACATAATCAATTAACCCAAAGCTAAAAAAAAGACTAATTGAGAAATTTGACATTAAAAACTAGTAATAATCTTCATAGAAGGAGGAAAACACAAAATAGTTACACAAACAATTTCTTAGGAAATATAAAGGACAAAATCAAAATGAGAAAATAATTTGATTTTTTAACAACTTTGATGTTGACAATGTAGATTGAAAAAGTCATTCATGTGCATATCCAATCACAACAAAAAATAGTGGAATTTAGTGGAATTAACCATTCTTTCTTCATTAGATTATAAAGAGAGGATACTTTTATATCTGTGCAGAAATGTCCCATCATTGAAATATAGGCTATATATTTGTTTTCGTGTTCAGAACTTCATAAAATTCTCAACACATAATCAATTGACCCAAAGCTAAAGAAAATCAATTCAGAAATTTGACATTAAACAATTAGTAATAATCTTCACAACACCAAAACAACACAAAATAATTACATAAACAATTTCATTAGAAGTATGAGCGACAAAATCAAAGTGAGAAAATAATTTGATTTTTAACAACATTGATACTAACAATGTAGATTGAAAAAGTCCAGAATTTTTATATCAAATCATGACAAAAAAGAGTGGAACTTAGTGGTATTAACCGTTGTTTCTTCATTAGATTATGAAGAGAGGATACTTTCATATCTGTGCAAAAATGGCCCATCATTCAAATATAGGCTATATGTTTGTTATAGTGTTCACAACTTCATAAAATTCTCAACACATAATCAATTAACCCAAAGCTAAAAAAAAGGCTAATTAAGAAATTTGACATTAAACAATTAGTAATAATCTTCACAGAAGAAGGAAAACATAAAATAGTTACATAAACAATTTCATTAGAAGTATGATGGACAAAATCAAAATGAGAAAATAATTTGATTTTTTAACAACTTTGATGTTGACAATGTAGATTGAAAAAGTCATTCATGTGCATATCCAATCACAACAAAAAATAGTGGAATTTAGTGGTATTAACCATTCTTTCTTCATTAGATTATAAAGAGAGGATACTTTTATATCTGTGCAGAAATGTCCCATCATTGAAATATAGGCTATATATTTGTTTTCGTGTTCAGAACTTCATAAAATTCTCAACACATAATCAATTGACCCAAAGCTAAAGAAAATCAATTAAGAAATTTGACATTAAACAATTAGTAATAATCTTCACAAAACCAGGACAACACAAAATAATTACATAAACAATTTCATTAGAAGTATGAGCGACAAAATCAAAGTGAGAAAATAATTTGATTTTTAACAACATTGATACTAACAATGTAGATTGAAAAAGTCCAGAACTTTTATATCAAATCACGACAAAAAAGAGTGGAACTTAGTGGTATTAACCGTTGTTTCTTCATTAGATTATGAAGAGAGGATACTTTCATATCTGTGCAAAAATGGCCCATCATTCAAATATAGGCTATATGTTTGTTATAGTGTTCACAACTTCATAAAATTCTCAACACATAATCAATTAACCCAAAGCTAAAAAAAAAGGCTAATTAAGAAATTTGACATTAAACAATTAGTAATAATCTTCACAGAAGAAGGAAAACATAAAATAGTTACACAAACAATTTCATTAGAAGTATGATGGACAAAATCAAAATGAGAAAATAATTTGATTTTTTAACAACATTGATACTAACAATGTGGATTGAAAAAGTCCTTCATTTGCATATCCAATCACGACAAATAAGAGTAGAATTTAGTGGTATTAACCATTGTTTCTTCATTAGATTATGAAGAGAGGATACTTTCATATCTGTGCAGAAATGGCACATCATTGAAATATAAGCTATATGTTTGTTATAGTGTTCATAACTTCATAAAATCCACAACACATAATCAATTAACCCAAAGCTAAAAAAAAGACTAATTAAGAAATTTGACATTAAACAATTAGTAATAATCTTCACAGAAGGAGGAAAACATAAAATAGTTACACAAACAATTTCATAAGAAGTATGACGGACAAAATCAAAATGAGAAAATAATTTGATTTTTTAACAACATTGATACTGACAATGTAGATTCAAAAACTCACTCATGTGCATATCCCATCACAACAAAAAAGAGTGGAATTTAATGGTATTAACCATTGTTTCTTCATTAGATTATGAAGAGAGGATACTTTCATATCTGTGCAGAAATGGCCCATCATTCAAATATAGGCTATATGTTTGTTATAGTGTTCACAACTTCATAAAATTCTCAACACATAATCAATTAACCCAAAGCTAAAAAAAGACTAATTGAGAAATTTGACATTAAAAACTAGTAATAATCTTCAGAGAAGGAGGAAAACACAAAATAGTTACACAAACAATTTCTTAGCAAGTATGACGGACAAAATCAAAATGAGAAAATAATTTGATTTTATAACAACATTGATACTAAAAATGTTGATTGAAAAATTCCTTCATTTGCATATCCAATCACGAAAAAAAAGAGTAGAATTTAGTGGTATTAACCATTGTTTCTTCATTAGATTATGAAGAGAGGATACTTTCATATCTGTGCAGAAATGGCACATCATTGAAATATAGGCTATATGTTTGTTATAGTGTTCATTACTTCATAAAATCCTCAATACATAATCAATTAACCCAAAGCTAAAAAGAAGACTACTTAAGAAATTTGACATTAAACAATTAGTAATAATCTTCACAGAAGGAGGAAAACATAAAATAGTTACACAAACAATTTCATAAGAAGTATGACGGACAAAATCAAAATGAGAATATAATTTGATTTTTTAACAACATTGATACTGACAATGTAGATTCAAAAACTCACTCATGTGCATATCCCATCACAACAAAAAAGAGTGGAATTTAGTGGTATTAACCATTGTTTCTTCACTAGATTATGAAGAGAGGATACTTTCATATCTGTTCAAAAATGGCCCATCATTCAAATATAGGCTATATGTTTGATATAGTGTTCACAACTTCATTAAATTCTCAACACATAATCAATTAACCCAAAGCTAAAAAAAGACTAATTGAGAAATTTGACATTAAAAACTAGTAATAATCTTCATAGAAGGAGGAAAACACAAAATAGTTACACAAACAATTTCTTAGGAAGTATGACGGACAAAATCAAAATGAGAAAATAATTTGATTTTATAACAACATTGATACTAACAATGTTGATTGAAAAATTCCCTCATTTACATATCCAATCACGAAAAAAGAGAGTAGAATTTAGTGGTATTAACCATTGTTTCTTCATTAGATTATGAAGAGAGGATACTTTCATATCTGTGCAGAAATGGCACATCATTGAAATATAGGCTATACGTTTGTTATAGTGTTCATTACTTCATAAAATCCTCAACACATAATCAATTAACCCAAAGCTAAAAAAAAGACTAATTAAGAAATTTGACATTAAATAATTAGTAATAATCTTCACAGAAGGAGGAAAACATAAAATAGTTACACAAACAATTTCATAAGAAGTATGACGGACAAAATCAAAATGAGAAAATAATTTGATTTTTTAACAACATTGATACTGACCATTGTTTCTTCATTAGATTATGAAGAGAGGATACTTTCATATCTGTGCAGAAATGGCACATCATTGAAATATAGGCTATATGTGATGTGATCCCAATAAGGCTTATAGCATGGAGCCAATGCCTAGGCCCAATCTTTTTTAAATTCTTTTAATTTTTTGAAATTTTCTGTTATTGTTTAAATAAATGATCTAATTTGGTTTGTTTTGTTAATTGTAGACATTTTCAAAACATCCTAATGGTTATTAGGCCTACGGCCGAACTTCTCCTTCACACCTCCACGCTGCTGCCAATACCTTCAACAACAGCGTCAATTGGGCGTCCTGTAACGTCCAATTCAACATGCATTTCTCTTCACTTGATTCCAGAATGGGCCGAGATCCACTTTCCTTCAAGCAGCCCAATTTCACTCGCAAGGAATATTCTTCAAATCCAACAGCCTTGATATAAGATAGCATGCGTGGACCATGATTACTTCAAACAACAGTTTGGGTTTGCAATGTGAAGCTAGTTCATTCACGTATCTTCGTCAACATTGATAAAACGTGAAGCCCATGTTTCCAGCCCAATTGCCTTTAAGGGTGTGAAGCCAACACATGCTGCTTTTCAACATTCTCCATCAGCATCAGCAACGTCATCACACGTTTCTATTGGGCCAAGGTTCCTTCAATCATACAACAGCCCAATAGAAATTCATTCCATTCCAAGCCTTCGATTCTCGTCACGTGGATATTCTGCAGAATGAACCTAACACTTGCTTTCTCTCGCTCGAGGAGCACTGCTAGGGTTCTTAACGCGGCCTCATTTCGCAAATCAACCCACATCAATTTTCTCTTGGTAGAGCAGCTTCCTTTCTCGTCTCACCCTTAGTGTTAGGGTTCTTCTTCACACTTGTCCTCCATTAGGGATTCTGTTTAGCTTATCCAACCCTTAGCTGATAGGGCTTTTGTATTCATGCTTTCCTTGTGTTTCAGTTCGGTTGCCTTTAACATCTATAAAAGGCAAGCCATTGTTTGTAATCAATAGCTTTGATGAATGATAGTTTGGTTGAGAGTACTCCCACCTTTCATCTCTGCTCCGATCCTAACCCTAGATTAGCTTTTTACCTCTTAGGGTTTCTGAAACCAGTGAGATTCGAGCCTAAACACTATACACGAACCATTCCGCTGCGTTTCCCTCGCTCTAAGCGAGAATCAATCGGTGGAACGCCGATTGGGAGAGCTTTTCCGGCGAAGACAGCGACGGAGGAGCCTCATCAAGTGGTACTCAGAGCCTAGTCGGTTCTCAGAGTGTTGCAAGATAAGTATGCGCGCCTTATTTCTACTATTTTCTTCTTCAATGTTTGCTTCCGTACTGTTTCTCATTGATTGCGTTTTTGCTCTTTGATGATTTCGTGCTACTGTTGTGTTTTTCTCGTTGAAATTGATTCAATGTGTTTGATCTAATTGTCTTGAATCAATATTGCTGATATGTTGTCCTAAGTTGCCTAATCTACCGATTCAAATGCATGTCAATTAGGTTTTTCCATTTCGTTTTCTTACTTAGCTTTAATTGTTTTCAAATCTCAGTTTTGTCTTAGGTTTTTGTGTAGTTATTTTACATGTTCATTGATTCCATAAACGTTGTCCTGATTTGTGTTTGCTCAATGTTTAACTATCTGTTTCAGTCCATGTTCTGTTTTCATTCGTGTAATTAGTTCCTGTGATTGTATGAGTTCTGAATTTGCTATTAGATCATTAGCAAATTGTCTACAGTGCCAATTGATACTGTTCTTGTTCAATTCTGCTTAAATTGTCTCTGTTTTCAATCTATGCTTTTAAGTGTGTTGTTGTTCTACACCTTAAAATTGTTGGCCAAGGATTGCTCCTTCCTTAGCACATAATGAGTATTCTATCACACTTTAATCTGATTCGCATCAGAATTTATGTGTGGACACTCTTGCTTTGGTTGGTCATTGCATAGGCTGTTTCAGTGCTCTTGTGAAATCTGTTTTGTTGAATCAGTGGCTGACCCGTTAGTTGCCTTTGATGCAGTTTCCAAATATTTTCAGAGTATATGCTTGTTGCTTCTCGTTGTTGTTTCTTTGTCAAAGTTCAATTTCTGCTCTGGAAACTTATTTTGATTATTCCTTGTTCATCATTGCATCTGCATCTGTCGTGGGTTTGCTATATCACAATTTTATTGTCTGTGATTAGCCTAGATATCATGTTCAACCAATTTAATTACTGTTCTTTGTTGTTGAGGTTGTTTCTCTTCTGAATCAGGACTTTCAATGTGCATAGTTTGCTCATATTCATATTTGATTGAGTCCTGCTCTGATGGCAGTGTAGCATGATGGTATTCTCCGTTGTGTTTAAGTGCTTTATGAAATATGGTGCCTCAGCTTATTCACTTGCTGCATTCATCTGATTTTGTTTCAGCACTGCCATGTAATTTTTGAGTTCCAGCTGCTGTTTTCTCAGATTGTGATCATTTAAATTGCTACTTATTGCTCTGTTATAAATTCAGTTCTGCTATATCAATTTTGTATTGCACTTTCTGTGTGGTAAGCTTCTGTTATCAGATTTTCACTACACTGGCCACGCATATTCTGGTTGCCTATTTTTGTGCCTTGAGTCTTTGTTTCCCTTTTGTTTCTTTCATTTTGTTTTTGAGTTGAATCATTTGATGCTGTCATATGCGTTTGCTTACTGTTATGGAAGTAGCACATTGATACTGTTGTGAGCTGTTGTTAATATCTTTGAGAGTTAAAAGGAAGAAAGAAGTCCAATGAAAAGAAAAATATTATGATAAAAAAAAAGCATCTAAAAGATATTGTTTCAGTCTTTATTGAATTTGAGAACATTATTTGTTTCAGCAAAATACAAGTTATCTTGCACAGTTCACAAAGTGCCTACTGCTCTGTTCAATTTCATGTGCATATGCTCTTGATTCAACTTGTTTTGAGTCTTTGTTTGATTTTCGTTTTGTCATCTTGTTCTAGATACATTCCTTAGGTTCCTTTTGTGTGCCTTCTTTATTAGTTAGCTTGTTTTCTTGCTTGTCTTTATTGGCTATCCTTGAGTTTGTCTATTATATTCATCACTTGATGTTGTCCTTGTCTCAAATTTGAACTTTTATTGTTTTTCTGCTTTTACTCTCAAACGTGGCTGACTACTCATTTGTTCTTGGTTCATTTGGCTTGCACTCACTGTTTTTGGTAGCCTTCTGGGTGATACCTTTTCTGCAAAGTGCAGCTGTGGTGAGGACACACAGTTTGAGTGGCCACCGAGAGGAAAAAGGAGTGATTTGGGACTTCAAAGGAGTGCTCCACGAGAGAGTCATAGGTGTGAGCTGGGATAAAGTCCAACACTGGACCGAGAGGAACAATAGCTAGCACACTGCAACAAGAAGCATAGTTCTTTTAGCTTATTTCTGTTTTGATATCATGGACTTTTGGGTTGTAAATTTTTTCTTTCAGATTTTAGTTTTCTCCTTTATTTGGCTTAGGTGGGAAAATGCTTTAGAGCAATCCCATCCTTAGCATTTCTTTGTAATAGTTTAAGCGTTTAGTGTGAGGTTCAAGGGGTTCCAAAGGCCACTTGAATTTTCACTTAGGATTTTCGTCTAGTTTAAGTGTTTTGCCTTTATGTTTTCTGTTTTATCTTTTAATGCCCAGGTGTTGTGTGTTTGCCATTTCTGTTTTAGGTCCCGTGATATCTAGGTGCCATTTGTTTTACACCTAGTTGACCTTCTTTTGGTCTTTAAGTTTTCACTCTTTTCACATACTTTGTCAATTTGTTTTTCACCCATCTGTTTGATTTGTATTTTTATTGAGAAATTTTGTGAAAGCATTTTAGAGATCTCTGGCTAGGAAAGGCTTGGTTCCTAAGCTAGTCCATGTGACTCACCTCCTTTTCTTGGGAGTATCTCTAGAACTCTTTTCCACTATTTTCTCTTTAGAAATTCATCAACTTTGTGAAAAATTGTTTTGTAAAAAGTGTTTTAAAATGAGTTTTTCTTTTTCTAACCGTATGCATATAGATAGGCATAATAGTGTGCATTTAGGTAGGCATAATGGTAGTCATGAGTTGCATCAAACCATTCATAGTGACATTCCATTCTTTGGGGAAGATATAGGACCAATATCTTTTAAAGATTGGATGTGGGATACTGAGAAATTGGTGCAACCTTTGTTTAGTAAATATAGTCATATAGACATTCTTAGGCATGTTACATCTAGATTTGTAGGACGTGCATTAGATTGGTGGTAAGAGAGGCAATATCTAGTGAAAAAGGGGAGAATATCATGCATCAATACATTTTATGAATTAAAAACATGCATGTGGAAACATTTCATACCCCTTTCATTTAGGATCACTAAAGCACAACAAGTTAGGATAGAAGACTTTATTGACATTGGGGATGCATTCATCCAAAACATTCACCAGTGCAGTAAGGGCTTTTGGCCCCGATTGTTTTTGATATTCTGTCCCGGTTCCAGAATCGAGGTATATTAGGGTGAGGTCAAAAGGGATGGCTTTTGGCCTCGGGTGTGAACCGAAGCCATAGAACTACTCTTCTACCTCGTTTCTACTGTGAACCGAAGCCATTGTGTCAACGGTGGCTCACCCGCGCAACGGTGGCTCGTCGAGGCATTCTCGTTCGCCAACAAATCAACCTCTACAATCAACAACTTCTCTACGACGATCTAAACATTCAGGGATGCTTCATCCATAACGGCTCGCGCATCATCGTCCAAATTCACGCCGATGCCCCATCTCCTGCAGCATCGTCAGAGCACGACTCTGATTTTTCCACCGGGCGCGACCTTAACTTGCCTCCAACGCCATCGTCGGAGCGCCACTCAGAATTCCCTCCGCCGCAACCTCAGGTGCGTGACCTAAACTTGCTTCCATCGCCACCTCTGTTGTGTGACTTAAATTTGCCACCATCGCCGGCACCTCCGCATGACCTAATCATGCCGGTATCGTCGCCAGTGCGCGACTTAAGTCCCCCGCACCAGCTTGCTCGTCACGTTCGCCACCTGCTCGCTCCACCGCAGTGGCTCAACGCCCACCGCCGCCCTTGCCTCATTGTGCGCCTCCAAGAAATCTCTCGTCGAGGTTCAGTTGCGGGAAGAGGAGAGGAAGGAGTTGCAGATTCGCGGCGCGGGGAAGTAGAAGGGTTTGCGAAATTGAAACCCTAAATAAACTCTATGACTTCGGTTCCTCTAACAACCGAAGCCATATACCCCTTTTTGGCACCGGGTCTTGTTGGACCGAGGCCAAACACCTAATGACCACTTCAGTTTTTTAAAAGTGCAGACCTTTTTGGCTTCGGGTCTTGTTGGACCGAGGCCTATAGCACTCTTTGGCACCGATTTTGCGCGAACCGAGGCTTATAGCTGTCTTTGGCTTCGGGTGTTAGCTGAACCGAGGCATAAAACTTGGCTGGAATTGCAAAAATGCCACCGCGCCATTATATGCTTCGGTTCCTGGCCAACCGAGACATATAAGGCGAGGTAAAAAGGAAATTCTGCACTAGTGATTGATAAGTTTTCTAGACTAGAAAAAGATTTCAAGCACAATTTAGACTTGCTCTTGAGTGAACAAAGAAAGAGAGAAAAATACAAGAGAGAGCAAGCTAAACATCAAAAGCGTCGAGAATTTGAAAAGAAGAGAGAAAAAGAAGCGCTCGAGAAGCTTTGTGCTAAAAGAGAACACGGGAAAAGAGAGATAAATGAGAAGAAAAAAAGAGAGGAAGAAGAAAAGGCTAAAGAGGAGAGTCTAAGAAAAGCAAAATAAGAGAATGAGAGAAACAAAGTAGAGGAAAGAGAGAAAATAAACCAAGAGAGTAATCTTGAAATACAATCACAAGTGGTAGAGTTAAAGATCATTTCAAATGCCAAAAGAGAACTTATTTTTAAGGATTTGGTGTTCAATCTTTCATTAATCCCTTCAATTAAGTTCCGATTTTCAAAGGAAGTTCTCACATCTTTAAACTCTATTCACTTTGTCGTTCAATCTTTTGTTTTGTTTCTTTCTCAAACATTTTGTTCTCAATCTCATTCCCTTATTTTACCCTCCTCAACATCTTGTGTACTAACACACTTTGACTCTAAAATTCTTTTCAAAAATCAACTTAGTCAAAGTGTAACACATTCTTTTTGTGAAGTGGGCCTAAAATCAAATTTTTCAAAATTTATAAGCCCACTTTCACATAGTCTCCACTCAATTTTACTGCATGGTCTTTATGATTTTAATTCTATTTTATTTGATGACTATTGCAGATTTGTTTTTGATCCTGGTGGTACCATTATTTTTGTTGCTGTGAGCCTTTAATAACCCTCTAGATATGAGGACAGATCCTCTTCAAGGGGGAGGGGATGATGTGATCCCAATAAGGCTTATAGCATGGAGCCAATGCCTAGGCCCAATCTTTTTTAAATTCTTTTAATTTTTTGAAATTTTCTGTTATTGTTTAAATAAATGATCTAATTTGGTTTGTTTTGTTAATTGTAGACATTTTCAAAACATCCTAATGGGTATTAGGCCTGCGGCCCAACTTCTCCTTCACACTTCCACGCTGCAGCCAATACCTTCAACAACAGCGTCAATTGGGCGTCCTGTAACATCCAATTCAACATGCATTTCTCTTCACTTGATTCCAGAATGGGCCGAGATCCGCTTTCCTTCAAGCAGCCCAATTTCACTAGCCAGGAATATTTTTCAAATCCAACAGCCTTGATATAAGATAGCATGCGTGGACCATGATTACTTCAAACAACAGTTTGGGTTTGCAATGTGAAGCCAGTTCATTCACGTATCTTCGTCAACATTGATAAAACGTGAAGCCCATGTTTCCAGCCCAATTGCCTTTAAGGGTGTGAAGCCAACACATGCTGTTTTTCAACATTCTCCGTCAGCATCAGCAACGTCATCACACGTTGCTATTGGGCCAAGGTTCCTTCAATCATACAACAGCCCAATAGAAATTCATTCCATTCCAAGCCTTCGATTCTCGTCACGTGGATATTCTGCAGAATGAACCTAACACCTACTTTCTCTCGCTCGAGGAGCGCCGCTAGGGTTCTTCACGCGGCCTCATTCCGCAAATCAACCCACATCAATTTTCTCTTGGTAGAGCAGCTTCCTTTCTCGTCTCACCCTTAGTGTTAGGGTTCTTCTTCACACTTGTCCTCCATTAGGGATTCTGTTTAGCTTATCCAACCCTTAGCTGATAGGGCTTTTGTATTCATGCTTTCCTTGTGTTTCAATTCGGTTCCCTTTAACATCTATAAAAGGCAAGCCATTGTTTGTAATCAATAGCTTTGATGAATGATAGTTTGGTTGAGAGTACTCCCACCTTTCGTCTCTGCTCCGATCCTAACCCTAGATTAGGTTTTTACCTCTTAGGGTTTCTGAAACCAGTGAGATTCGAGCCTAAACACTATACACGAACCATTCCGCTGCGTTTCCCTCGCTCTAAGCGAGAATCAATCGGTGGAACGCCGATTGGGAGAGCTTTTCCGGTGAAGACCGCGATATGTTTGTTATAGTGTTCATAACTTCATCAAATCCTCAACACATAATCAATTAACCCAAAGCTAAAAAAAAGACTAATTAAGAAATTTGACATTAAAAAATTAGTAATAATCTTCACAGAAGGAGGAAAACATAAAATAGTTTCACAAACAATTTCATAAGAAGTATGACGCACAAAATCAAAATGAGAAAATAATTTGATTTTTTAACATTGATACTGACAATGTAGATTCAAAAATTCCTTCATTTGCATATCCAATCACGACAAAAAAGAGTGGAATTTAGTGGTATTAACCATTTTTTATTCATTAGATTATGAAGAGAGGATACTTTCATATCTGTGCAGAAATGGCACATCATTGAAATATAGGCTATATGTTTGTTATAGTGTTCATAACTTCATAAAATCCTCAACACATAATCAATTAACACAAAGCTAAAAAAAAGACTAATTAAGAAATTTGACATTAAACAATTAGTAATAATCTTCACTGAAGGAGGAAAACACAAAATAGTTACACAAACAATTTCTTTAGAAGTATCACGGACAAAATCAAAATGAGAAAATAATTTGATTTTTTAACAACATTGATACTAACAATGTCGATTCAAAAAGTCATTCATGTGCATATCCAATCACGACAAAAAAGAGTGGAATTTAGTGGTATTAACCATTGTTTCTTCATTAGGTTATGAAGAGAGGATACTTTTATATCTGTGCAGAAATGGCGCATCATTCAAATATAGGCTATATATTTGTTATAGTGTTCACAACTTCATAAAATTCTCAACACATAATCAATTAACCCAAAGCTAAATAAAAGACTAATTAATAGATTTGACATTAAACAATTAGTAATAATTTTAACAGAAGGAGGAAAACATAAAATAGTTACAGAAAAAATTTCATAAGAAGTATGACAGACAAAATCAAAATGAGAAAATAATTTGATTTTTTAACAACATTGATACTAACAATGTAGATTCAAAAAGTCATTCATGTGCATATCCAATCATGACAAAAAAGAGTGGAATTTAGTGGTATTAACCATTGTTTCTTCATTAGATTATGAACAGAGGATACTTATATATCTGTGCAAAAATGGCCCATCATTCAAATATAGGGTATATGTTTGTTATAGTGTTCACAACTTCATAAAATTCTCAACACATAATCAGTTAACCCAAAGCTAAAAAAAAGACTAATTGGGAAATTTGACATTAAAAATTAGTAATAATCTTCACAAAAGGAGGGAAACACAAAATAGTTACACAAACAATTTCATAAGAAGTATGACGAACAAAATCAAAATGAGAAAATAATTTGATTTTTTAACAACATTGATACTAACAATGTTGATTGAAAAATTCCTTCATTTGCATATCCAATCACGACAAAAAAGAGTGGAATTTAGTGGTATTAACCATTGTTTCTTCATCAGATTATGAAGAGAGGATACTTTCATATCTGTGCAGAAATTTCACATCATTAAAATATAGGCTATATGTTTCCTATTGTGTTCATAACTTCATAAAATCCTCAACACATAATCAATTAACCCAAAGCTAAAAAAAGAGTAATTAAGAAATTTGACCTTAAACAATTAGTAATAATCTTCACAGAAGGAGGAAAACATAAAATAGTTACACAAACAATTTCATAAGTATGACGGACAAAATCAAAATGAGAAAATAATTTGATTTTTTAACAACATTGATACTGACAATGTAGATTCAAAAACTCACTCATGTGCATATCCCATCACAACAAAAAAGAGTGGAATTTAGGGCTATTAACCATTGTTTCTTCATTAGATTATCAAGAGATGATACTTTCATATTTGTGCAGCAAATGGCACATCATTGAAATATAGGCTATATGTTTGTTATAGTGTTCATAACTTCATAAAATCCTCAACACATAATCAATTAACCCAAAGCTAAAAAAAAGACTAATTAAGAAATTTGACATTAAACAACTAGTAATAATCTTCACGAAAGGAGGAAAACATAAAATAGTTACACAATCAATTTCATAAGAAGTATGACGGACAAAATCAAAATGAGAAAATAATTTGATTTTTTAACATTGATACTAACAATGTAGATTGAAAAATTCCTTCATTTGCATATCCAATCACGACAAAAAAGAGTGGAATTTAGTGGTATTAACCATTGTTTCTTCATTAGATTATGAACAGAGGATACTTTCATATCTATGCAGAAAAATGGCACATCATTGAAATATAGGCTATATGTTTGTTATAGTGTTCACAACTTCATAAAATTCTCAATACATAATCAGTTAACCCCAAGCTAAAAAAGGACTAATTAAGAAATTTGACATTAAACAATTAGTAATAATCTTCACTAAAGGAGGAAAACACAAAATAGTTACACAAACAATTTCTTTAGAAGTATGACGGAAAAAATCAAAATGAGAAAATAATTTGATTTTTTAACAACATTGATACTAACAGTGTAGATTGAAAAATTCCTTCATTTGCATATCCAATCACGACAAAAAAGAGAGGAATTTAGTGGTATTAACCATTGTTTCTTCATTAGATTATGAAGAGAGGATACTTTCATATCTGTGCAGAAATGGCCCATCATTCAAATATAGGCTACATGTTTGTTATAGTGTTCACAACTTCATAAAATTCTCAACACATAATCAATTAACCCAAAGCTAAAAAAAGACTAATTAACAAATTCGACATTAAACAATTAGTAATAATCTTCACAGAAGGAGGAAAACATAAATTAGTTACACAAACAATTTCATAAGAAGTATGACGGACAAATTCAAAATGAGAAAATAATTTGATTTTTTAACAACATTGATACTAACAATGTCGATTCAAAAAGTCATTCATGTGCATATCCAATCACGACAAAAAAAAATGGAATTTAGTGGTATTAACCATTGTTTCTTCATTAGGTTATGAAGAGAGGATACTTTCATATCTGTGCAGAAATGGCCCATCATTCAAATATAGGCTATATGTTTGTTATAGTGTTCACAACTTCATAAAATTCTCAACACATAATCAACTAACCCAAAGCTAAAAAAAGACTAATTGAGAAATTTGACATTATAAATTAGTAATAATCTTCACAGAAGGAGGGAAACACAAAATAGTTACACAAACAATTTCATAAGAAGTATGACGAACAAAATCAAAATGAGAATATAATTTGATTTTTTAACAACATTGATACTAACAATGTTGATTGAAAAAATCCTTCATTTGCACATCCAATCATGACAAAAAAGAGTAGAATTTAGTGGTATTAACCATTGTTTCTTCATCAGATTATGAAGAGAGGATACTTTCATATCTGTGCAGAAATGGGATATCATTGAAATATAGGCTATATGTTTGTTATAGTGTTCATAACTTCATAAAATCCTCAACACATAATCAATTAACCCAAAGCTAAAAAAAAGACTAATTAAGAAATTTGACATTAAACAATTAGTAATAATCTTCACGGAAGGTGGAAAACATAAAATAGTTACATAAACAATTTCATAAGAAGTATGACGGACAAAATCAAAATGAGAAAATATTTTGATTTTTTAACAACATTGATACTAACAATGTAGATTGAAAAAGTAATTCATTTGCATATCCAATCACAACAAAAAAGCGCGGAATTTAGTGGTATTAACCATTGTTTCTTCATTAGATTATGAAGAGAGGATACTTTTATATATGTGCAGAAATGGCCCATCATTCAAATATAGGCTATATGTTTGTTATAGTGTTGACAACTACATAAAATTCTCAACACATAATCAATTAATCCAAAACTAAAAAAAAGACTAATTAAGAAAGTTGACATTAAACAACTAGTAATAATCTTCACAGAAGGAGGAAAATACAACTAAATTACGCAAACAATATCATAAGAAGTATGACGAACAAAATCAAAATGAGAAAATAATTTGACTTTATAACAACATTGATACTAACAATGTAACTTGAAAAAGTCCTTCATTTGCATATCCAATCAGGACAAAAAAGAGTGGAATTTATTGGTATTAACCATTGTTTCTTCATTAGATTATGAAGAGAGGATAGTTTCATATCTGTCCACAAATGGCCCATCATTCAAATATAGGCTATATGTTTGTTATAGTGTTGACAACTACATAAAATTCTCAACACATAATCAATTAACCCAAAACTAAAAAAAAGACTAATTAAGAAATTTGACATTAAACAACTAGTAATAATCTTAACAGAAGGAGCAAAACACAACTAAATTACACAAACAATATCATAAGAAGTATGACGGACAAAATCAAAGTGAGAAAATAATTTGATTTTTTAACAACATTGAGACTAACAATGTAGATTCAAAAAGTTATTCATGTGTATATCCAATCAGGACAAAAAAGAGTGGAATTTAGTGGTATAAACCATTGTTTCTTCATTAGATTATGAAGAGAGGATACTTTCATATCTATGCAGAAATGACCCATCATTGAAATATAGGCTATGTGTTTTTTTTAGTGTTGACAACTTCATAAAATTCTCAACACATAATTAATTGACCCAAAACTAAAACAAGACAAATTAAGAAATTTGACATTAAACAATTAGTAATAACCTTCACAAAAGGAGGACAACACAAAATAATTCCACAAACAATTTCATAAGAAGTATGAGGGACAAAATCAAAATGAGAAAATAATTTGATTTTTTAATAACATTGATACTAACAATGTATATTGAAAAAGTCCTTAATTTGCATATCAAATCATGACAAAAAAAAGTGGAATTTAGTGGTATTAACCATTATTTCTTCACTAGATTATGAAGAGAAGATACTTTCATATCTGCGCAGAAATGACCCATCATTGAAATATACGCTATGCGTATTTTTTACTGTTAACAACTTTATAAAATTCTCAACACATAATCAGTTGACCCAAAACTAAAAAAAGACTAATTAAGAAATTTGACATTAAACAACTAGTAATAATCTTCACAGAAAGAGGAAAACACAACTAAATTACACAAACAATATCATAAGAAGTATGACGGACAAAATCAAAATGAGAAAATAATTTGATTTTTTAACAACATTGATACTAACAATGTAGATTGAAAAATTCCCTAATTTGCATATCAAATGACGACAAAAAATAGTGGAATTTAGTTGTATTAACCATTGTTTCTTCATCAGATTATAAAGAGAGCATACTTTCGTATCTGTGTAGAAATGACCCATCATTCAAATATAGGCTATATGTTTGTTATAGTGTTCACAACTTCATAAAATTCTCAACACAAAATCAATTGACCCAAAACTAAAAAAAGACTAATTGAGAAATTTGACATTAAACAATTAGTAATAATCTTCACAGAATGAGGAAAACACAAAATAGTTACACAAACAATTTCATAAGTATGACGGACAAAATCAAAATCAGAAAATAATTTGATTTTTTAACAACATTGATACTAACAATGTAGATTGAAAAAGTAATTCATTTGCATATCCAATCAGAACAAAAAAGCGTGGAATTTAGTGGTATTAACCATTGTTTCTTCATTAGATTATGAAGAGAGGCTACTTTCATATCTGTGCAGAAATCTCTCATCGTTGAAATATAGGCTACGTGTTTTTTTTAGTGTTGACAACTTCATAAAATTCTCAACACATAATCAATAGACCCAAAACTAAAAAAAGACTAATTAAGAAATTTGACATTAAACAATTAGTAATAATCAGGACAACACAAAGTAATTACAGAAATAATTTCATAAGAAGTATGACGGGCAAAATCAAAATGAGAAAATAATTTGATTTTTTAACAACATTGTTACTAACAATATAGATTGAAAAAGTAATTCATTTGCATATCCAATCACAACAAAAAAGCGTGGAATTTAGTGGTATTAACCATTGTTTCTTCATTAGATTATGAAGAGAGGATACTTTTATATCTGTGCAGAAATGACCCATCATTGAAATATAGGCTATGTTTTTTTTTAGTGTTGACAACTTCACAAAATTCTCAACACATAATCAATTGACCCAAAACTAAAAAAAGACAAATTAAGAAATTTGACATTAAACAATTAGTAATATTCTTCACAGAAGGAGGACAACACACAATAATTACACAAACATTTTCATTAGAGTATGAGGGAGATAATCAAAATGAGAAAATAATTTGATTTTTTAACAACATTAATACTAACAATGTAGATTGAAAAAGTAATTCATGTGCATATCCAATCAGAACAAAAAAGAGTGGAATTGAGTGGTATTAACCATTGTTTCTTCATTAGATTATGAAGAGAGGATACTTTTATATCTGTGCAGAAATTGGCCATCATTGAAATATACGCTATATGTCTGTTATAGTGTTCACAACTTCAAAAAATTCTCAACACATAATCAATTAACCCAAAGCTAAAAAAGAGACTAATTACGAAATTTGACATTAAACAATTAGTAATAATCTTCACAGAAGGAGGAAAACAAAAAATATTTACACAAAGAATTTCACAAGAAGTATGACGGACAAAATCAAAATGAGAAAATAATTTGATTTTTTAACAACATTGATACTAACAATGTAGATTGAAAAAGTAATACATTTGCATATCCAATCACAACAAAAAAGCGCGGAATTTAGTGGTATTAACCATTGTTTCTTCATTAGATTATGAAGAGAGGATACTTTTATATATGTGCAGAAATGGCCCATCATTCAAATATAGGCTATATGTTTGTTTTAGTGTTCACAACTTCAGAAAATTCTTATCACAAAATTAATTAACCCAAAGTTAAAAAAGGACTAATTAAGAAATGTGACATTAAACAATTAGTAAGAATCTTCACACAAGGTGGAAAACACAAAATAGTTACACAAACAATTTCATAGGAAGTATGACGAACAAAATCAAAATGAGAAAATAATTTAATTTTTTAACAACATTGATACTGACAATGTAGATTCAAAAAGTCATACATGTGCATATCCAATCAGAACAAAAAAGAGTGGAATTGAGTGGTATTAACCATTGTTTCTTCATTAGATTATGAAGAGAGGATACTTTTATATCTGTGCAGAAATTGGCCATCATTGAAATATACGCTATATGTCTGTTATAGTGTTCACAACTTCAAAAAATTCTCAACACATAATCAATTAAGCCAAAGCTAAAAAAGAGATTAATTAAGAAATTTGACATTAAACAATTAGTAATAATCTTCACAGAATGAGGAAAACAGAAAATAGTTACACAAAGAATTTCATAAGAAGTATGACGGACAAAATCAAAATGAGAAAATAATTTAATTTTTTAACAACATTGATACTAACAATGTAGATTGAAAAAGTAATTCATTTGCATATCCAATCACAACAAAAAAACGCGAAATTTAGTGGTATTAACCATTGTTTCTTCATTAGATTATGAAGAGATGATACTTTTATATATGTGCAGAAATGGCCCATCATTCAAATATAGGCTATATGTTTGTTTTAGTGTTCACAACTTCAGAAAATTCTCAACACAAAATCAATTAACCCAAAGTTAAAAAAGGACTAATTAAGAAATGTGACATTAAACAATTAGTAATAATCTTCACAGAAGGTGGAAAACACAAAATAGGTACACAAACAATTTCATAGGAAGTATGAGGGAGATAATTAAAATGAGAAAATAATTTAATTTTTTAACAACGTTGATACTAACAATGTAGATTGAAAAAGTAATTCATTTGCATATCCAATCACAACAAAAAAGCGCGGAATTTAGTGGTATTAACCATTGTTTCTTCATTAGATTATGAAGAGAGGATACTTTTATATCTGTGCAGAAATGACCCATCATTGAAATATAGGCTATGTTTTTTTTTAGTGTTGACAACTTCATAAAATTCTCAACACATAATCAATTGACCCAAAACTAAAAAAAGACAAATTAAGAAATTTGACATTAAACAATTAGTAATATTCTTCACAGAAGGAGGACAACACAAAATAATTACACAAACATTTTCATTAGAGTATGAGGGAGATAATCAAAATGAGAAAATAGTTTGATTTTTTAACAACATTAATACTAACAATGTAGATTGAAAAAGTAATTCATGTGCATATCCAATCAGAACAAAAAAGAGTGGAATTTAGTGGTATTAACCGTTGTTTCTTCATTAGATTATGAAGAGAGGATACTTTTATATCTGTGCAGAAATTGGCCATCATTGAAATATACGCTATATGTCTGTTATAGTGTTCACAACTTCAAAAAATTCTCAACACATAATCAATTAACCCAAAGCTAAAAAAGGACTAATTAAGAAATGTGACATTAAACAATTAGTAAGAATCTTCACACAAGGTGGAAAACACAAAATAGTTACACAAACAATTTCATAGGAAGTATGACGAACAAAATCAAAATGAGAAAATAATTTAATTTTTTAACAACATTGATACTGACAATGTAGATTCAAAAAGTCATTCATGTGCATATCCAATCAGAACAAAAAAGAGTGGAATTGAGTGGTATTAACCATTGTTTCTTCATTAGATTATGAAGAGAGGATACTTTTATATCTGTGCAGAAATTGGCCATCATTGAAATATACGCTATATGTCTATTATAGTGTTCACAACTTCAAAAAATTCTCAACACATAATCAATTAACCCAAAGCTAAAAAAGAGACTAATTAAGAAATTTGACATTAAACAATTAGTAATAATCTTCACAGAATGAGGAAAACAGAAAATAGTTACACAAAGAATTTCATAAGAAGTATGACGGACAAAATCAAAATGAGAAAATAATTTGATTTTTTAACAACATTGATACTAACAATGTAGATTGAAAAAGTAATTCATTTGCATATCCAATCACAACAAAAAAGCGCGAAATTTAGTGGTATTAACCATTGTTTCTTCATTAGATTATGAAGAGATGATACTTTTATATATGTGCAGAAATGGCCCATCATTCAAATATAGGCTATATGTTTGTTTTAGTGTTCACAACTTCAGAAAATTCTCAACACAAAATCAATTAACCCAAAGTTAAAAAAGGACTAATTAAGAAATGTGACATTAAACAATTAGTAATAATCTTCACAGAAGGTGGAAAACACAAAATAGGTACACAAAGAATTTCATAAGAAGTATGACGGACAAAATCAAAATGAGAAAATAATTTGATTTTTTAACAACATTGATACTAACAATGTAGATTGAAAAAGTAATTCATTTGCATATCCAATCACAACAAAAAAGCGCGGAATTTAGTGGTATTAACCATTGTTTCTTCATTAGATTATGATGAGAGGCTACTTTCATATCTGTGCAGAAATGGCTCATCATTCAAATATAGGCTATATGTTTGTTTTAGTGTTCACAAGTTCAGAAAATTCTCAACACAAAATCAATTAACCCAAAGTTAAAAAAGGACTAATTAAGAAATGTGACATTAAACAATTAGTAATAATCTTCACAGAAGGTGGAAAACACAAAATAGTTACACAAACAATTTCATAGGAAATATGAGGGAGACAATCAAAATGAGAAAATAATTTGATTTTTTAACAACGTTGATACTAACAATGTAGATTGAAAAAGTAATTCATTTGCATATCCAATCACAACGAAAAAGCGCGGAATTTAGTGGTATTAACAATTGTTTCTTCATTAGATTATGAAGAGAGGATACTTTTATATCTGTGCAGAAATGACCCATCATTGAAATATAGGCTATGTTTTTTTTTAGTGTTGACAACTTCATAAAATTCTCAACACATAATCAATTGACCCAAAACTAAAAAAAGACAAATTAAGAAATTTGACATTAAACAATTAGTAATAATCTTCACAGAAGGAGGACAACACAAAATAATTACACAAACAATTTCATTAGAAGTATGAGGGAGATAATCAAAATGAGAAAATAATTTGATTTTTTAACAACATTAATACTAACAATGTAGATTGAAAAAGTAATTCATGTGCATATCCAATCAGAACAAAAAAGAATGGAATTTAGTGGTATTAACCATTGTTTCTTCATTAGATTATGAAGAGAGGATACTTTTATATCTGTGCAGAAATTGGCCATCACTGAAATATACGCTATATGTCTGTTATAGTGTTCACAACTTCAAAAAATTCTCAACACATAATCAACTAACCCAAAGCTACAAAAGAGACTAATTAAGAAATTTGACATTAAACAATTAGTAATAATCTTCACAGAAGGAGGAAAACAGAAAATAGTTACACAAAGAATTTCATAAGAAGTATGACGGACAAAATCAAAATGAGAAAATAATTTGATTTTTTAACAACATTGATACTAACAATGTAGATTGAAAAAGTAATTCATTTGCATATCCAATCACAACAAAAAAGCGCGGAATTTAGTGGTATTAACCATTGTTTCTTCATTAGATTATGAAGAGAGGATACTTTTATATATGTGCAGAAATGGCCCATCATTCAAATATAGGCTATATGTTTGTTTTAGTGTTCACAACTTCAGAAAATTCTTATCACAAAATTAATTAACCCAAAGTTAAAAAAGGACTAATTAAGAAATGTGACATTAAACAATTAGTAAGAATCTTCACACAAGGTGGAAAACACAAAATAGTTACACAAACAATTTCATAGGAAGTATGACGAACAAAATCAAAATGAGAAAATAATTTAATTTTTGAACAACATTGATACTGACAATGTAGATTCAAAAAGTCATTCATGTGCATATCCAATCAGAACAAAAAAGAGTGGAATTGAGAGGTATTAACCATTGTTTCTTCATTAGATTATGAAGAGAGGATACTTTTATATCTGTGCAGAAATTGGCCATCATTGAAATATACGCTATATGTCTGTTATAGTGTTCACAACTTCAAAAAATTCTCAACACATAATCAATTAACCCAAAGCTAAAAAAGAGACTAATTAAGAAATTTGACATTAAACAATTAGTAATAATCTTCACAGAATGAGGAAAACAGAAAATAGTTACACAAAGAATTTCATAAGAAGTATGACGGACAAAATCAAAATGAGAAAATAATTTGATTTTTTAACAACATTGATACTAACAATGTAGATTGAAAAAGTAATTCATTTGCATATCCAATCACAACAAAAAAGCGCGAAATTTAGTGGTATTAACCATTGTTTCTTCATTAGATTATGAAGAGATGATACTTTTATATATGTGCAGAAATGGCCCATCATTCAAATATAGGCTATATGTTTGTTTTAGTGTTCACAACTTCAGAAAATTCTCAACACAAAATCAATTAACCCAAAGTTAAAAAAGGACTAATTAAGAAATGTGACATTAAACAATTAGTAATAATCTTCACAGAAGGTGGAAAACACAAAATAGGTACACAAACAATTTCATAGGAAGTATGAGGGAGATAATTAAAATGAGAAAATAATTTAATTTTTTAACAACGTTGATACTAACAATGTAGATTGAAAAAGTAATTCATTTGCATATCCAATCACAACAAAAAAGCGCGGAATTTAGTGGTATTAACCATTGTTTCTTCATTAGATTATGAAGAGAGGATACTTTTATATCTGTGCAGAAATGACCCATCATTGAAATATAGGCTATGTTTTTTTTTAGTGTTGACAACTTCATAAAATTCTCAACACATAATCAATTGACCCAAAACTAAAAAAAGACAAATTAAGAAATTTGACATTAAACAATTAGTAATATTCTTCACAGAAGGAGGACAACACAAAATAATTACACAAACATTTTCATTAGAGTATGAGGGAGATAATCAAAATGAGAAAATAGTTTGATTTTTTAACAACATTAATACTAACAATGTAGATTGAAAAAGTAATTCATGTGCATATCCAATCAGAACAAAAAAGAGTGGAATTTAGTGGTATTAACCGTTGTTTCTTCATTAGATTATGAAGAGAGGATACTTTTATATCTGTGCAGAAATTGGCCATCATTGAAATATACGCTATATGTCTGTTATAGTGTTCACAACTTCAAAAAATTCTCAACACATAATCAACTAACCCAAAGCTAAAGAAGAGACTAATTAAGAAATTTGACATTAAACAATTAGTAATAATCTTCACAGAATGAGGAAAACAGAAAATAGTTACACAAAGAATTTCATAAGAAGTATGACGGACAAAATCAAAATGAGAAAATAATTTGATTTTTTAACAACATTGATACTAACAATGTAGATTGAAAAAGTAATTCATTTGCATATCCAATCACAACAAAAAAGCGCGGAATTTAGTGGTATTAACCATTGTTTCTTCATTAGATTATGATGAGAGGCTACTTTCATATCTGTGCAGAAATGGCTCATCATTCAAATATAGGCTATATGTTTGTTTTACTGTTCACAAGTTCAGAAAATTCTCAACACAAAATCAATTAACCCAAAGTTAAAAAAGGACTAATTAAGAAATGTGACATTAAACAATTAGTAATAATCTTCACAGAAGGTGGAAAACACAAAATAGTTACACAAACAATTTCATAGGAAGTATGACGGACAAAATCAAAATGAGAAAATAATTTGATTTTTTAACAACATTGATACTGACAATGTAGATTCAAAAAGTCATTCATGTGCATATCCAATCAGAACAAAAAAAAGTGGAATTTAGTGGTATTAACCATTGTTTCTTCATTAGATTATGAAGAGACGATACTTTTATATATGTGCAGAAATGGCCCATCATTCAAATATAGGCTATATTTTTGTTTTAGTGTTCACAACTTCATAAAATTCTCAACACATAATCAATTAACCCAAAGCTAAAAAAGAGACTAATTAAGAAATTTGACATTAAACAATTAGTAATAATCTTCACAGAATGAGGAAAACAGAAAATAGTTACACAAAGAATTTCATAAGAAGTATGACGGACAAAATCAAAATGAGAAAATAATTTGATTTTTTAACAACATTGATACTAACAATGTAGATTGAAAAAGTAATTCATTTGCATATCCAATCACAACAAAAAAGCGCGGAATTTAGTGGTATTAACCATTGTTTCTTCATTAGATTATGATGAGAGGCTACTTTCATATCTGTGCAGAAATGGCTCATCATTCAAATATAGGCTATATGTTTGTTTTAGTGTTCACAAGTTCAGAAAATTCTCAACACAAAATCAATTAACCCAAAGTTAAAAAAGGACTAATTAAGAAAAGTGACATTAAACAATTAGTAATAATCTTCACAGAAGGTGGAAAACACAAAATAGTTACACAAACAATTTCATAGGAAATATGAGGGAGACAATCAAAATGAGAAAATAATTTGATTTTTTAACAACGTTGATACTAACAATGTAGATTGAAAAAGTAATTCATTTGCATATCCAATCACAACAAAAAAGCGCGGAATTTAGTGGTATTAACAATTGTTTCTTCATTAGATTATGAAGAGAGGATACTTTTATATCTGTGCAGAAATGACCCATCATTGAAATATAGGCTATGTTTTTTTTTAGTGTTGACAACTTCATAAAATTCTCAACACATAATCAATTGACCCAAAACTAAAAAAAGACAAATTAAGAAATTTGACATTAAACAATTAGTAATAATCTTCACAGAAGGAGGACAACACAAAATAATTACACAAACAATTTCATTAGAAGTATGAGGGAGATAATCAAAATGAGAAAATAATTTGATTTTTTAACAACATTAATATTAACAATGTAGATTGAAAAAGTAATTCATGTGCATATCCAATCAGAACAAAAAAGAATGGAATTTAGTGATATTAACCATTGTTTCTTCATTAGATTATGAAGAGAGGATACTTTTATATCTGTGCAGAAATTGGCCATCATTGAAATATACGCTATATGTCTGTTATAGTGTTCACAACTTCAAAAAATTCTCAACACATAATCAACTAACCCAAAGCTACAAAAGAGACTAATTAAGAAATTTGACATTAAACAATTAGTAATAATCTTCACAGAAGGAGGAAAACAGAAAATAGTTACACAAAGAATTTCATAAGAAGTATGACGGACAAAATCAAAATGAGAAAATAATTTGATTTTTTAACAACATTGATACTAACAATGTAGATTGAAAAAGTAATTCATTTGCATATCCAATCACAACAAAAAAGCGCGGAATTTAGTGGTATTAACCATTGTTTCTTCATTAGATTATGAAGAAAGGATACTTTTATATATGTGCAGAAATGGCCCATCATTCAAATATAGGCTATATGTTTGTTTTAGTGTTCACAACTTCAGAAAATTCTTATCACAAAATTAATTAACCCAAAGTTAAAAAAGGACTAATTAAGAAATGTGACATTAAACAATTAGTAAGAATCTTCACACAAGGTGGAAAACACAAAATAGTTACACAAACAATTTCATAGGAAGTATGACGAACAAAATCAAAATGAGAAAATAATTTAATTTTTTAACAACATTGATACTGACAATGTAGATTCAAAAAGTCATTCATGTGCATATCCAATCAGAACAAAAAAGAGTGGAATTGAGTGGTATTAACCATTGTTTCTTCATTAGATTATGAAGAGAGGATACTTTTATATCTGTGCAGAAATTGGCCATCATTGAAATATACGCTATATGTCTGTTATAGTGTTCACAACTTCAAAAAATTCTCAACACATAATCAATTAACCCAAAGCTAAAAAAGAGACTAATTAAGAAATTTGACATTAAACAATTAGTAATAATCTTCACAGAATGAGGAAAACAGAAAATAGTTACACAAAGAATTTCATAAGAAGTATGACGGACAAAATCAAAATGAGAAAATAATTTGATTTTTTAACAACATTGATACTAACAATGTAGATTGAAAAAGTAATTCATTTGCATATCCAATCACAACAAAAAAGCGCGGAATTTAGTGGTATTAACCATTGTTTCTTCATTAGATTATGAAGAGATGATACTTTTCTATATGTGCAGAAATGGCCCATCATTCAAATATAGGCTATATGTTTGTTTTAGTGTTCACAACTTCAGAAAATTCTCAACACAAAATCAATTAACCCAAAGTTAAAAAAGGACTAATTAAGAAATGTGACATTAAACAATTAGTAATAATCTTCACAGAAGGTGGAAAACACAAAATAGTTACACAAACAATTTCATAGGAAGTATGAGGGAGATAATTAAAATGAGAAAATAATTTAATTTTTTAACAACGTTGATACTAACGATGTAGATTGAAAAAGTAATTCATTTGCATATCCAATCACAACAAAAAATCGCGGAATTTAGTGGTATTAACCATTGTTTCTTCATTAGATTATGAAGAGAGGATACTTTTATATCTGTGCAGAAATGACCCATCATTGAAATATAGGCTATGTTTTTTTTTAGTGTTGACAACTTCATAAAATTCTCAACACATAATCAATTGACCCAAAACTAAAAAAAGACAAATTAAGAAATTTGACATTAAACAATTAGTAATATTCTTCACAGAAGGAGGACAACACAAAATAATTACACAAACATTTTCATTAGAGTATGAGGGAGATAATCAAAATGAGAAAATAGTTTGATTTTTTAACAACATTAATACTAACAATGTAGATTGAAAAAGTAATTCATGTGCATATCCAATCAGAACAAAAAAGAGTGGAACTTAGTGGTATTAACCGTTGTTTCTTCATTAGATTATGAAGAGAGGATACTTTTATATCTGTGCAGAAATTGGCCATCATTGAAATATACGCTATATGTCTGTTATAGTGTTCACAACTTCAAAAAATTCTCAACACATAATCAATTAACCCAAAGCTAAAAAAGAGACTAATTAAGAAATTTGACATTAAACAATTAGTAATAATCTTCACAGAATGAGGAAAACACAAAATAGTTACACAAAGAATTTCATAAGAAGTATGACGGACAAAATCAAAATGAGAAAATAATTTGATTTTTTAACAACATTGATACTAACAATGTAGATTGAAAAAGTAATTCATTTGCTTATCCAATCACAAAAAAAAGAAAGAGTGGAATTTAGTGGTATTAACAATTGTTTCTTCATTAGATTATGAAGAGAGGATACTTTTATATCTGTGCAGAAATGGCCCATCATTCAAATATAGGCTATGTTTTTTTTTAGTGTTGACAACTTCATAAAATTCTCAACACATAATCAATTGACCCAAAACTAAAAAAAGACAAATTAAGAAATTTGACATTAAACAATTAGTAATAATCTTCACAGAAGGAGGACAACACAAAATAATTACACAAACAATTTCATTAGAAGTATGAGGGAGATAATCAAAATGAGAAAATAATTTGATTTTTTAACAACATTAATACTAACAATGTAGATTCAAAAAGTCATTCATGTGCATATCCAATCAGAACAAAAAAGAATGGAATTTAGTGGTACTAACCATTGTTTCTTCATTAGATTATGAAGAGAGGATACTTTTATATCTGTGCAGAAATTGGCCATCATTGAAATATACGCTATATGTCTGTTATAGTGTTCACAACTTCAAAAAATTCTCAACACATAATCAACTAACCCAAAGCTAAAAAAGAGACTAATTAAGAAATTTGACATTAAACAATTAGTAATAATCTTCACAGAATGAGGAAAACAGAAAATAGTTACACAAAGAATTTCATAAGAAGTATGACGGACAAAATCAAAATGAGAAAATAATTTGATTTTTTAACAACATTGATACTAACAATGTAGATTGAAAAAGTAATTCATTTGCATATCCAATCACAACAAAAAAGCGCGGAATTTAGTGGTATTAACCATTGTTTCTTCATTAGATTATGATGAGAGGCTACTTTCATATCTGTGCAGAAATGGCTCATCATTCAAATATAGGCTATATGTTTGTTTTAGTGTTCACAAGTTCAGAAAATTCTCAACACAAAATCAATTAACCCAAAGTTAAAAAAGGACTAATTAAGAAATGTGACATTAAACAATTAGTAATAATCTTCACAGAAGGTGGAAAACACAAAATAGTTACACAAACAATTTCATAGGAAATATGAGGGAGATAATCAAAATGAGAAAATAATTTGATTTTTTAACAACGTTGATACTAACAATGTAGATTGAAAAAGTAATTCATTTGCATATCCAATCACAATAAAAAAGCGAAATTTAGTGGTATTAACAATTGTTTCTTCATTAGATTATGAAGAGAGGATACTTTTATATCTGTGCAGAAATGACCCATCATTGAAATATAGGCTATGTTTTTTTTTAGTGTTGACAACTTCATAAAATTCTCAACACATAATCAATTGACCAAAAACTAAAAAAAGACAAATTAAGAAATTTGACATTAAACAATTAGTAATAATCTTCACAGAAGGAGGACAACACAAAATAATTACACAAACAATTTCATTAGAAGTATGAGGGAGATAATCAAAATGAGAAAATAATTTGATTTTTTAACAACATTAATACTAACAATGTAGATTGAAAAAGTAATTCATGTGCATATCCAATCAGAACAAAAAAGAATGGAATTTAGTGGTATTAACCATTGTTTCTTCATTAGATTATGAAGAGAGGATACTTTTATATCTGTGCAGAAATTGGCCATCATTGAAATATACGCTATATGTCTGTTATAGTGTTCACAACTTCAAAAAATTCTCAACACATAATCAACTAACCCAAAGCTAAAAAAGAGACTAATTAAGAAATTTGACATTAAACAATTAGTAATAATCTTCACAGAATGAGGAAAACAGAAAATAGTTACACAAAGAATTTCATAAGAAGTATGACGGACAAAATCAAAATGAGAAAATAATTTGATTTTTTAACAACATTGATACTAACAATGTAGATTCAAAAAGTCATTCATGTGTATATCCAATCAGAACAAAAAAGAGTGGAATTTAGTGGTATTAACCATTGTTTCTTCATTAGATTATGAAGAGAGGATACTTTTATATATGTGCAGAAATGGCCCATCATTCAAATATAGGCTATATGTTTGTTTTAGTGTTCACAACTTCAAAAAATTCTCAACACAAAATCAATTAACCCAAAGTTAAAAAAGGACTAATTAAGAAATGTGACATTAAACAATTAGTAATAATCTTCACAGAAGGTGGAAAAGACAAAATAGTTACACATACAATTTCATATGAAGTATGACGGAAAAATTCAAAATGAGAAAATAATTTGATTTTTTAACAACGTTGATACTAACAATGTAGATTGAAAAAGTAATTCATTTGCATATCCAATCACAACAAAAAAGCGCGGAATTTAGTGGTATTAACAATTGTTTCTTCATTAGATTATGAAGAGAGGATACTTTTATATCTGTGCAGAAATGACCCATCATTGAAATATAGGCTATGTATTTTTTTTAGTGTTGACAACTTCATAAAATTCTCAACACATAATCAATTGACCCAAAACTAAAAAAAGACAAATTAAGAAATTTGACATTAAACAATTAGTAATAATCTTCACAGAAGGAGGACAACACAAAATAATTACACAAATAATTTCATTAGAAGTATGAGGGAGAAAATCAAAATGAGAAAATAATTTGATTTTTTAACAACATTGATACTAACAATGTAGATTGAAAAAGTAATTCATGTGCATATCCAATCACAACAAAAAAGAGTGGAATTTAGTGGTATTAACCATTGTTTCTTCATTAGATTATGAAGAGAGGATACTTTTATATCTGTGCAGAAATTGGCCATCATTGAAATATACGCTATATGTCTGTTATAGTGTTCACAACTTCAAAAAATTCTCAACACATAATCAACTAACCCAAAGCTAAAAAAGAGACTAATTAAGAAATTTGACATTAAACAATTAGTAATAATCTTCACCGAATGAGGAAAACAGAAAATAGTTACACAAAGAATTTCATAAGAAGTATGACGGACAAAATCAAAATGAGAAAATAATTTGATTTTTTAACAACATTGATACCAACAATGTAGATTGAAAAAGTAATTCATTTGCATATCCAATCACAACAAAAAAGCGCGGAATTTAGTGGTATTAACCATTGTTTCTTCATTAGATTATGAAGAGAGGATACTTTTATATATGTGCAGAAATGGCCCATCATTCAAATATAGCCTATATGTTTGTTTTAGTGTTCACAACTTCAGAAAATTCTCAACACAAAATCAATTAACCCAAAGTTAAAAAAGGACTAATTAAGAAATGTGACATTAAACAATTAGTAATAATCTTCACAGAAGGTGGAAAAGACAAAATAGTTACACATACAATTTCATATGAAGTATGACGGAAAAAATCAAAATGAGAAAATAATTTGATTTTTTAACAACGTTGATACTAACAATGTAGATTGAAAAAGTAATTCATTTGCATATCCAATCACAACAAAAAAGCGCGGAATTTAGTGGTATTAACAATTGTTTCTTCATTAGATTATGAAGAGAGGATACTTTTATATCTGTGCAGAAATGACCCATCATTGAAATATAGGCTATGTGTTTTTTTTAGTGTTGACAACTTCATAAAATTCTCAACACATAATCAATTGACCCAAAACTAAAAAAAGACAAATTAAGAAATTTGACATTAAACAATTAGTAATAATCTTCACAGAAGGAGGACAACACAAAATAATTACACAAATAATTTCATTAGAAGTATGAGGGAGAAAATCAAAATGAGAAAATAATTTGATTTTTTAACAACATTGATGTTGACAATGTAGATTGAAAAAGTAATTCATGTGCATATCCAATCACAACAAAAAAGAGTGGAATTTAGTGGTATTAACCATTGTTTCTTCATTAGATTATGAAGAGAGGATACTTTTATATCTGTGCAGAAATTGGCCATCATTGAAATATACGCTATATGTCTGTTATAGTGTTCACAACTTCAAAAAATTCTCAACACATAATCAATTAACCCAAAGCTAAAAAAGAGACTAATTAAGAAATTTGACATTAAACAATTAGTAATAATCTTCACAGAATGAGGAAAACAGAAAATAGTTACACAAAGAATTTCATAAGAAGTATGACGGACAAAATCAAAATGAGAAAATAATTTGATTTTTTAACAACATTGATACCAACAATGTAGATTGAAAAAGTAATTCATTTGCATATCCAATCACAACAAAAAAGCGCGGAATTTAGTGGTATTAACCATTGTTTCTTCATTAGATTATGAAGAGAGGATACTTTTATATATGTGCAGAAATGGCCCATCATTCAAATATAGGCTATATGTTTGTTTTAGTGTTCACAACTTCAGAAAATTCTCAACACAAAATCAATTAACCCAAAGTTAAAAAAGGACTAATTAAGAAATGTGACATTAAACAATTAGTAATAATCTTCACAGAAGGTGGAAAAGACAAAATAGTTACACATACAATTTCATAGGAAGTATGACGGAAAAAATCAAAATGAGAAAATAATTTAATTTTTTAACAACGTTGATACTAACAATGTAGATTGAAAAAGTAATTCATTTGCATATCCAATCACAACAAAAAAGCGCGGAATTTAGTGGTATTAACAATTGTTTCTTCATTAGATTATGAAGAGAGGATACTTTTATATCTGTGCAGAAATGACCCATCATTGAAATATAGGCTATGTGTTTTTTTTAGTGTTGACAACTTCATAAAATTCTCAACACAAAATCAATTAACCCAAAGTTAAAAAAGGACTAATTAAGAAATGTGACATTAAACAATTAGTAATAATCTTCACAGAAGGAGGAAAACATAAAATAGTTACACAAACAATTTCATAAGAAGTATGACGTACAAAATCAAAATGAGAAAATAATTTGATTTTTTAACATTGATACTGACAATGTAGATTCAAAAATTCCTTCATTTGCATATCCAATCACGACAAAAAAGAGTGAAATTTAGTGGTATTAACCATTTTTTCTTCATTAGATTATGAAGAGAGGATACTTTCATATCTGTGCAGAAATGGCACATCATTGAAATATAGGCTATATATTTGTTATAGTGTTCATAACTTCATAAAATCCTCAACACATAATCAATTAACACAAAGCTAAAAAAAAGACTAATTAAGAAATTTGACATTAAACAATTAGTAATAATCTTCACTGAAGGAGGAAAACACAAAATAGTTACACAAACAATTTCTTTAGAAGTATCACGGACAAAATCAAAATGAAAAAATAATTTGATTTTTTAACAACATTGATACTAACAATGTCGATTCAAAAAGTCATTCATGTGCATATCCAATCACGACAAAAGAGAGTGGAATTTAGTGGTATTAACCATTGTTTCTTCATTAGGTTATGAAGAGAGGATACTTTTATATCTGTGCAGAAATGGCGCATCATTCAAATATAGGCTATATATTTGTTATAGTGTTCACAACTTCATAAAATTCTCAACACATAATCAATTAACCCAAAGCTAAATAAAAGACTAATTAATAGATTTGACATTAAACAATTAGTAATAATATTAACAGAAGGAGGAAAACAGAAAATAGTTACACATAGAATTTCATAAGAAGTATGACGGACAAAATCAAAATGAGAAAATAATTTGATTTTATAACAACATTGATACTAACAATGTAGATTGAAAAACTAATTCATTTGCATATCCAATCACAAAAAAAAAAGCGCGGAATTTAGTGGTATTAACCATTGCTTCTTCATTAGATTATGATGAGAGGCTACTTTCATATCTGTGCAGAAATGGCCCATCATTCAAATATAGGCTATATGTTTGTTTTAGTGTTCACAAGTTCAGAAAATTCTCAATACAAAATCAATTAACCCAAAGTTAAAAAAGGACTAATTAAGAAATGTGACATTAAACAATTAGTAATAATCTTCACAAAAGGTGGAAAACACAAAATAGTTACACAAACAATTTAATAGGAAGTATGAGGGAGATAATCAAAATGAGAAAATAATTTGATTTTTTAACAACGTTGATACTAACAATGTAGATTGAAAAAGTAATTCATTTGCATATCCAATCACAACAAAAAAGCGCCGAATTTAGTGGTATTAACCATTGTTTCTTCATTAGATTATGAAGAGAGAATACTTTTATATCTGTGCAGAAATGACCCATCATTGAAATATAGGCTATGTTTTTTTTTTTGTGTTGACAACTTCATAAAATTCTCAACACATAATCAATTGACCCAAAACTAAAAAAAGACAAATTAAGAAATTTGACATTAAAAAATTAGTAATAATCTTCACAGAAGGAGGACAACACAAAATAATTACACAAACAATTTCATTAGAAGTATGAGGGAGATAATCAAAATGAGAAAATAATTTGATTTTTTAACAACATTAATACTAACAATGTAGATTGAAAAAGTAATTCATGTGCATATCCAATCAGAACAAAAAAGAGTGGAATTTAGTGGTATTAACCATTGTTTCTTCATTAGATTATGAAGAGAGGATACTTTTATATCTGTGCAGAAATTGGCCATCATTGAAATATACGCTATATGTCTGTTATAGTGTTCAGAACTTCAAAAAATTCTCAACACATAATCAATTAACCCAAAGCTAAAAAAGAGACTAATTAAGAAATTTGACATTAAACAATTACTAATAATCTTCACAGAATGAGGAAAACAGAAAATAGTTACACAAAGAATTTCATAAGAAGTATGACGGACAAAATCAAAATGAGAAAATAATTTGATTTTTTAACAACATTAATACCAACAATGTAGATTGAAAAAGTAATTCATTTGCATATCCAATCACAACAAAAAAGCGCGGAATTTAGTGGTATTAACCATTGTTTCTTCATTAGATTATGAAGAGAGGATACTTTTATATATGTGCAGAAATGGCCCATCATTCAAATATAGGCTATATGTTTGTTTTAGTGTTCACAACCTCATAAAATTCTCAACACATAATCAATTGACCCAAAACTAAAAAAAGACAAATTAAGAAATTTGAAATTAAACAATTATTAATAATCTTCACAGAAGGAGGACAACATAAAATAGTTACACAAACAATTTCATAAGAAGTATGACGGACAAAATCAAAATGAGAAAATATTTTGATTTTTTAACATTGATACTAACAATGAAGATTGAAAAATTCCTTCATATGCATATCCAATCACAACAAAAAAGAGTGGAATTTAGTGGTATTAACCATTGTTTCTTCATTAGATTATGAAGAGAGGATACTTTCATATCTGTGCAGAAATTTCACATCATTAAAATATAGGCTATATGTTTCCTATTGTGTTCATAACTTCATAAAATCCTCAACACATAATCAATTAACCCAAAGCTAAAAAAAAGAGTAATTAAGAAATTTGACCTTAAACAATTAGTAATAATCTTCGTAGAAGGAGGAAAACATAAAATAGTTACACAAACAATTTCATAAGTATGACGGACAAAATCAAAATGAGAAAATAATTTGATTTTTTAACAACATTGATACTGACAATGTAGATTCAAAAACTCACTCATGTGCATATCCCATCACAACAAAAAAGAGTGGAATTTAGGGCTATTAACCATTGTTTCTTCATTAGATTATGAAGAGATGATACTTTCATATCTGTGCAGAAAAATGGCACATCATTGAAATATAGGCTATATGTTTGTTATAGTGTTCACAACTTCATAAAATTCTCAACACATAATCAATTAACCCCAAGCTAAAAAAAGACTAATTAAGAAATTTGACATTAAACAATTAGTAATAATCTTCACTAAAGGAGGAAAATACAAAATAGTTACACAAACAATTTCTTTAGAAGTATGACGGAAAAATCAAAATGAGAAAATAATTTGATTTTTTAACAACATTGATACTAACAATGTATATTGAAAAAGTCCTGAATTTGCATATCAAATCATGACAAAAAGGAGTGGAATTTAGTGGTATTAACCATTGTTTCTTCATTAGATTATGAAGAGAGGATACTTTCATATCTGCGCAGAAATGACCCATCATTGAAATATAGGCTATGTTTTTTTTAGTGTTCACAACTTTATAAAATTCTCAACACATAATCACTTGACCCAAAACTAAAAAAAGACTAATTAAGAAATTTGACATTAAACAACTAGTAATAATCTTCACAGAAGGAGGAAAACACAACTAAATTACACAAACAATATCTTAAGAAGTATGACGGACAAAATCAAAATGAGAAAATAATTTGATTTTTTAACAACATTGATACTAACAACGTAGATTGAAAAATTCCTTAATTTGCATATCAAATCACGACAAAAAATAGTGCAATTTAGTTGTATTAACCATTGTTTCTTCATTAGATTATAAAGAGAGGATACTTTCGTATCTGTGTAGAAATGACCCATCATTCAAATATAGGCTATATGTTTGTTATAGTGTTCACAACTTCATAAAATTCTCAACACATAATCAATTAACCCAAAGCTAAAAAAGAGACTAATTAAGAAATTTGACATTAAACAACTAGTAAAAATCTTCACAGAATGAGGAAAACAGAAAATAGTTACACAAAGAATTTCATAAGAAGTATGACAGACAAAATCAAAATGAGAAAATAATTTGATTTTTTAACAACATTGATACTGACAATGTAGATTCAAAAAGTCATTCATGTGCATATCCAATCTGAACAAAAAAAAGTGGAATTTAGTGGTATTAACCATTGTTTCTTCATTAGATTATGAAGAGAGGATACTTTTATATATGTGCAGAAATGGCCCATCATTCAAATATAGGCTATATGTTTGTTTTAGTGTTCACAACTTCATAAAATTCTCAACACATAATCAATTAACCCAAAGCTAAAAAAGAGACTAATTAAGAAATTTGACATTAAACAATTAGTAAAAATCTTCACAGAATGAGGAAAACAGAAAATAGTTACACAAAGAATTTCATAAGAAGTATGACGGACAAAATCAAAGTGAGAAAATAATTTGATTTTTTAACAACATTGACACTAACAATGTAGATTCAAAAAGTTATTCATGTGTATATCCAATCAGGACAAAAAAGCGTGGAATTTAGTGGTATTAACCATTATTTCTTCATTAGATTATGAAGAGAGGCTACTTTCATATCTGTGCAGAAATGTCCCATCATTGAAATATAGGCTATGTGTTTTTTTTTAGTGTTGACAACTTCATAAAATTCTCAACACATAATCAATAGACCCAAAACTAAAAAAAGACTAATTAAGAAATTTGACATTAAACAATTAGTAATAATCTTCACAGAAGGAGGACAACACAAAATAATTACAAAAATAATTTCATTAGAAGTGTGAGGGAGAATATCAAAATGAGAAAATAATTTGATTTTTTAACAACATTGATGTTGACAATGTAGATTCAAAAAGTCATTCATGTGCATATCCAATCACAACAAAAAAGAGTGGAATTTGGTGGTATTAACCATTGTTTCTTCATTAGATTATTAAGAGAGCATACTTTTATATATGTGCAGAAATGGCCCATCATTCAAAAATAGGCCACATGTTTGTTTTAGTGTTCACAACTTCAGAAAATTCTCAACACAAAATCAATTAACCCAATGTTAAAAAATGACTAATTAAGAAATGTGACATTAAACAATTAGTAATAATCTTCACAGAAGGTGGAAAACACAAAATAGTTACACAAACAATTTCATAGGAAGTATGACGGACAAAATCAAAATGAGAAAATAATTTGATTTTTTAACAACATTGATACTAACAATGTAGATTGAAAAAGTAATTCATTTGCATATCCAATCCCAACAAAAAAGCGCGGAATTTAGTGGTATTAACCAATGTTTCTTCATTAGATTATGATGAGAGGCTACTTTCATATCTGTGCAGAAATGACCCATCATTGAAATATAAGCTATGTTTTTTTTTAGTGTTGACAACCTCATAAAATTCTCAACACATAATCAAATGACCCAAAACTAAAAAAAGACAAATTAAGAAATTTGACATTAAACAATTAGTAATAATCTTCACAGAAGGAAGACAACACAAAATAATTACACAAACAATTTCATTAGAAGTATGTGGCAGAAAATCAAAATGAGAAAATAATTTGATTTTTTAACAACATTGATACTGACAATGTAGATTCAAAAAGTCATTCATGTGCATATCCAATCACAACAAAAAAGAGTGGAATTTAGTGGTATTAACCATTGTTTCTTCATTAGATTATGAAGAGAGGATACTTTTATATATGTGCAGAAATGGCCCATCATTCAAATATAGGCTATATGTTTGTTTTAGTGTTCACAACTTCATAAAATTCTCAACACAAAATCAATTAACCCAAAGTTAAAAAAAAGACTAATTAAGAAATGTGACATTAAACAATTAGTAATAATCTTCATAGAAGGTGGAAAACACAAAATAGTTACACAAACAATTTCATAGGAAGTATGACGGACAAAATCAAAATGAGAAAATAATTTGATTTTTTAACAACATTGATACTAACAATGTAGATTGAAAAAGTAATTCATTTGCATATTCAATCACAACAAAAAAGCGCGGAATTTAGTGGTATTAACCATTGTTTCTTCATTAGATTATGATGAGAGGCTACTTTCATATCTGTGCAGAAATGACCCATCATTGAAATATAGGCTATCTTTTTTTTTGTTGTGTTGACATCCTCATAAAATTCTCAACACATAATCAATTCACCCAAAACTAAAAAAAGACAAATTAAGAAATTTGACATTAAACAATTAGTAATAATCTTCACAGAAGGAGGACAACACAAAATAATTACACAAACAATTTCATTAGAAGTATGTGGGAGAAAATCAAAATGAGAAAATAATTTGATTTTTTAACAACATTGATACTGACAATGTAGATTCAAAAAGTCATTCATGTGCATATCCAATCAGAACAAAAAAGAGTGGAATTTAGTGGTATTAACCATTGTTTCTTCATTAGATTATGAAGAGAGGATACTTTTATATATGTGCAGAAATGGCCCATCATTCAAATATAGGCTATATGTTTGTTTTAGTGTTCACAACTTCATAAAATTCTCAACACAAAATCAATTAACCCAAAGTTAAAAAAAGACTAATTAAGAAATGTGACATTAAACAATTAGTAATAATCTTCACAGAAGGTGGAAAACACAAAATAGTTACACAAACAATTTCATAGGAAGTATGACGGACAAAATGAAAATGAGAAAATAATTTGATTTTTTAACAACATTGATACTAACAATGTAGATTGAAAAAGTAATTCATTTGCATATCCAATCACAACAAAAAAGCACGAAATTTAGTGGTATTAACCATTGTTTCTTCATTAGATTATGATGAGAGGCTACTTTCATATCTGTGCAGAAATGACCCATCATTGAAATATAGGCTATGTTTTTTTTTAGTGTTGACAACTTCATAAAATTCTCAACACATAATCAATTGACCCAAAACTAAAAAAAGACAAATTAAGAAATTTGACATTAAACAATTAGTAATAATCTTCACAGAAGGAGGACAACACAAAATAATTACACAAACAATTTCATTAGAAGTATGAGGGAGATAATCAAAATGAGAAAATAATTTGATTTTTTAACAACATTGATACTAACAATGTAGATTGAAAAAGTAATTCATGTGCATATCCAATCAGAACAAAAAAGAGTGGAATTTAGTGGTATTGACCATTGTTTCTTCATTAGATTATGAAGAGAGGATACTTTTATATCTGTGGAGAAATGGCCCATCATTGAAATATAGGCTATATGTTTGTTTTGGTGTTCACAATTTCATAAAATTCTCAACACATAATCAATTAACCCAAAGCTAAAAAAGAGACTAATTAAGAAATTTGACATTAAACAATTAGTAATAATCTTCACAGAATGAGGAAAACACAAAATAGTTACACAAACAATTTCATAAGAAGTATGACGGACAAAATCAAAACGAGAAAATAATTTGATTTTTTAACAACATTGATACTAACAATGTAGATTGAAAAAGTAATTCATTTGCATATCCAATAACAAAAAAGCACGGAATTTAGTGGTATTAACCATTGTTTCTTCATTAGATTATGAAGAGAGGCTACTTTCATATCTGTGCAGAAATGTCCCATCATTGAAATATAGGCTATGTGTTTTTTTTAGTGTTGACAACTTCATAAAATTCTCAACACATAATCAATAGACCCAAAACTAAAAAAAGACTAATTAGGAAATTTGACATTAAACAATTAGTAATAATCTTCACAGAAGGAGGACAACACAAAATAATTACACAAATAATTTCATTAGAAGTATGAGGGAGAAAATCATAATGAGAAATAATTTGATTTTTTAACAACACTGATGTTGACAATGTAGATTCAAAAAGTCATTCATGTGCATATCCAATCACAACAAAAAAGAGTAGAATTTAGTGGTATTAACCATTGTTTCTTCATTAGATTATATAGAGAGGATACTTTTATATACGTGCAGAAATGGCCCATCATTCAAATATAGGCTATATGTTTGTTTTAGTGTTCACAACTTTAGAAAATTCTCAACACAAAATCAATTAACCCAAAGTTAAAAAATGACTAATTAAGAAATGTGACATTAAACAATTAGTAATAATCTTCACAGAAGGTGGAAAACAGAAAATAGTTACACAAAGAATTTCATAAGAAGTATGACGGACAAAATCAAAATGAGAAAATAATTTGATTTTTTAACAACATTGATACTGACAATGTAGATTCAAAAAGTCATTCATGTGTATATCCAATCAGAACAAAAAAGAGTGGAATTTAGTGGTATTAACCATTGTTTCTTCATTAGATTATGAAGAGAGGATACTTTTATATATGTGCAGAAATGGCCCATCATTCAAATATAGGCTATATGTTTGTTTTAGTGTTCACAACTTCATAAAATTCTCAACACAAAATCAATTAACCCAAAGTTAAAAAAAGACTAATTAAGAAATGTGACATTAAACAATTAGTAATAATCTTCACAGAAGGTGGAAAACACAAAATAGTTACACAAACAATTTCATAGGAAGTATGACGGACAAAATCAAAATGAGAAAATAATTTGATTTTTTAACAACATTGATACTAACAATGTAGATTGAAAAAGTAATTCATTTGCATATCCAATCACAACAAAAAAGCGCGGAATTTAGTGGTATTGACCAGTGTTTCTTCATTAGATTATGATGAGAGGCTACTTTCATATCTGTGCAGAAATGACCCATCATTGAAATATAGGCTATGTTTTTTTTTAGTGTTGACAACCTCATAAAATTCTCAACACATAATCAATTGACCCAAAACTAAAAAAGACAAATTAAGAAATTTCACATTAAACAATTAGTAATAATCTTCACAGAAGGAGGACAACACAAAATAATTACACAAACAATTTCATTACAAGTATGAGGGAGAAAATCAAAATGAGAAAATAATTTGATTTTTTAACAACATTGATGTTGACAATGTAGATTCAAAAAGTCATTCATGTGCATATCCAATCACAACAAAAAAGAGTGGAATTTAGTGGTATTAACCATTGTTTCTTCATTAGATTATTAAGAGAGGATACTTTTATATATGTGCAGAAATGGCCCATCATTCAAATATAGGCTATATGTTTGTTTTAGTGTTCACAACTTCAGAAAATTCTCAACACAAAATCAATTAACCCAAAGTTAAAAAATGACTAATTAAGAAATGTGACATTAAACAATTAGTAATAATCTTCACAGAAGGTGGAAAACAGAAAATAGTTACACAAAGAATTTCATAAGAAGTATGACGGACAAAATCAAAATGAGAAAATAATTAGATTTTTTAACAACATTGATACTAACAATGTAGATTCAAAAAGTCATTCATGTGTATATCCAATCAGAACAAAAAAGAGTGGAATTTAGTGGTATTAACCATTGTTTCTTCATTAGATTATGAAGAGAGGATACTTTTATATATGTGCAGAAATGGCCCATCATTCAAATATAGGCTATATGTTTGTTTTAGTGTTCACAACTTCATAAAATTCTCAACACAAAATCAATTAACCCAAAGTTAAAAAAAGACTAATTAAGAAATGTGACATTAAACAATTAGTAATAATCTTCACAGAAGGTGGAAAACACAAAATAGTTACACAAACAATTTCATAAGAAGTATGACGGACAAAATCAAAATGAGAAAATAATTTGATTTTTTCACAACATTGATACTAACAATGTAGATTCAAAAAGTCATTCATGTGTATATCCAATCAGAACAAAAAAGCACGGAATTTAGTGGTATTAACCATTGTTTCTTCATTAGATTATGAAGAGAGGCTACTTTCATATCTGTGCAGAAATGTCCCATCATTGTAATATAGGCTATGTGTTTTTTTTAGTGTTGACAACTTCATAAAATTCTCAACACATAATCAATAGACCCAAAACTAAAAAAAGACTAATTAGGAAATTTGACATTAAACAATTAGTAATAATCTTCACAGAAGGAGGACAACACAAAATAATTACACAAATAATTTCATTAGAAGTATGAGGGAGAAAATCAAAATGAGAAATAATTTGATTTTTTAACAACACTGATGTTGACAATGTAGATTCAAAAAGTCATTCAAGTGCATATCCAATCACAACAAAAAAGAGTAGAATTTAGTGGTATTAACCATTGTTTCTTCATTAGATTATATAGAGAGGATACTTTTATATACGTGCAGAAATGGCCCATCATTCAAATATAGGCTATATGTTTGTTTTAGTGTTCACAACTTTAGAAAATTCTCGACACAAAATCAATTAACCCAAAGTTAAAAAATGACTAATTAAGAAATGTGACATTAAACAATTAGTAATAATCTTCATAGAAGGTGGAAAACAGAAAATAGTTACACAAAGAATTTCATAAGAAGTATGACGGACAAAATCAAAATGAGAAAATAATTTGATTTTTTAACAACATTGATACTGACAATGTAGATTCAAAAAGTCATTCATGTGTATATCCAATCAGAACAAAAAAGAGTGGAATTTAGTGGTATTAACCATTGTTTCTTCATTAGATTATGAAGAGAGGATACTTTTATATATGTGCAGAAATGGCCCATCATTCAAATATAGGCTATATGTTTGTTTTAGTGTTCACAACTTCATAAAATTCTCAACACAAAATCAATTAACCCAAAGTTAAAAAAAGACTAATTAAGAAATGTGACATTAAACAATTAGTAATAATCTTCACAGAAGGTGGAAAACACAAAATAGTTACACAAACAATTTCATAGGAAGTATGACGGACAAAATCAAAATGAGAAAATAATTTGATTTTTTAACAACATTGATACTAACAATGTAGATTGAAAAAGTAATTCATTTGCATATCCAATCACAACAAAAAAGCGCGGAATTTAGTGGTATTAACCAGTGTTTCTTCATTAGATTATGATGAGAGGCTACTTTCATATCTGTGCAGAAATGACCCATCATTGAAATATAGGCTATGTTTTTTTTAGTGTTGACAACCTCGAAAATTCTCAACACATAATCAATTGACCCAAAACTCAAAAAAGACAAATTAAGAAATTTGACATTAAACAATTAGTAATAATCTTCACAGAAGGAGGACAACACAAAATAATTACACAAACAATTTCATTACAAGTATGAGGGAGAAAATCAAAATGAGAAAATAATTTGATTTTTTAACAACATTGATGTTGACAATGTAGATTCAAAAAGTCATTCATGTGCATATCCAATCACAACAAAAAAGAGTGGAATTTAGTGGTATTAACCATTGTTTCTTCATTAGATTATTAAGAGAGGATACTTTTATATATGTGCAGAAATGGCCCATCATTCAAATATAGGCTATATGTTTGTTTTAGTGTTCACAACTTCAGAAAATTCTCAACACAAAATCAATTAACCCAAAGTTAAAAAATGACTAATTAAGAAATGTGACATTAAACAATTAGTAATAATCTTCACAGAAGGTGGAAAACAGAAAATAGTTACACAAAGAATTTCATAAGAAGTATGACGGACAAAATCAAAATGAGAAAATAATTTGATTTTTTAACAACATTGATACTGACAATGTAGATTCAAAAAGTCATTCATGTGTATATCCAATCAGAACAAAAAAGAGTGGAATTTAGTGGTATTAACCATTGTTTCTTCATTAGATTATGAAGAGAGGATACTTTTATATATGTGCAGAAATGGCCCATCATTCAAATATAGGCTATATGTTTGTTTTAGTGTTCACAACTTCATAAAATTCTCAACACAAAATCAATTAACCCAAAGTTAAAAAAAGACTAATTAAGAAATGTGACATTAAACAATTAGTAATAATCTTCACAGAAGGTGGAAAACACAAAATAGTTACACAAACAATTTCATAGGAAGTATGACGGACAAAATCAAAATGAGAAAATAATTTGATTTTTTAACAACATTGATACTAACAATGTAGATTCAAAAAGTCATTCATTTGCATATCCAATCAGAACAAAAAAGAGTGGAATTTAGTGGTATTAACCAGTGTTTCTTCATTAGATTATGATGAGAGGCTACTTTCATATCTGTATAGAAATGACCCATCATTGAAATATAGGCTATGTTTTTTTTTAGTGTTGACAACCTCATAAAATTCTCAACACATAATCAATTGACCCAAAACTAAAAAAGACAAATTAAGAAATTTGACATGAAACAATTAGTAATAATCTTCACAGAAGGAGGACAACACAAAATAATTACACAAACAATTTCATTAGAAGTATGAGGGAGAAAATCAATATGAGAAAATAATTTGATTTTTTAACAACATTGATGTTGACAATGTAGATTCAAAAAGTCATTCGTGTGCATATCCAATCACAACAAAAAAGAGTGGAATTTAGTGGTATTAACCATTGTTTCTTCATTAGATTATGAAGAGAGGATACTTTTATATATGTGCAGAAATGGCCCATCATTCAAATATAGGCTATATGTTTGTTTTAGTGTTCACAACTTCATAAAATTCTCAACACAAAATCAATTAACCCAAAGTTAAAAAAAAGACTAATTAAGAAATGTGACATTAAACAATTAGTAATAATCTTCATAGAAGGTGGAAAACACAAAATAGTTACACAAACAATTTCATAGGAAGTATGACGGACAAAATCAAAATGAGAAAATAATTTGATTTTTTAACAACATTGATACTAACAATGTAGATTCAAAAAGTCATTCATGTGCATATCCAATCAGAACAAAAAAGAGTGGAATTTAGTGGTATTAACCATTGTTTCTTCATTAGATTATGAAGAGAGGATACTTTTATATATGTGCAGAAATGGCCCATCATTCAAATATAGGCTATATGTTTGTTTTAGTGTTCACAACTTCATAAAATTCTCAACACAAAATAAATTAACCCAAAGTTACAAAAAGACTAATTAAGAAATGTGACATTAAACAATTAGTAATAATCTTCACAGAAGGTGGAAAACACAAAATAGTTACACAAACAATTTCATAGGAAGTATGACGGACAAAATCAAAATGAGAAAATAATTTGATTTTTTAACAACATTGATACTAACAATGTAGATTGAAAAAGTAATTCATTTGCATATCCAATCACAACAAAAAAGCGCGGAATTTAGTGGTATTAACCATTGTTTCTTCATTAGATTATGATGAGAGGCTACTTTCATATCTGTGCAAAAATGACCCATCATTGAAATATAGGCTATGTTTTTTTTTAGTGTTGACAACTTCATAAAATTCTCAACACATAATCAATTGACCCAAAACTAGAAAAAGACAAATTAAGAAAGTTGACATTAAACAATTAGTAATAGTCTTCACAGAAGGAGGACAACACAAAATAATTACACAAACAATTTCATTAGAAGTATGAGGGAGATAATCAAAATGAGAAAATAATTTGATTTTTTAACAACATTGATACTAACAATGTAGATTGAAAAAGTAATTCAGGTGCATATCCAATCAGAACAAAAAAGAGTGGAATTTAGTGGTATTAACCATTGTTTCTTCATTAGATTATGAAGAGAGGCTACTTTTATATCTGTGCAGAAATGGCCCATCATTGAAATATAGGCTATGTGTTTTTTTTAGTGTTGACAACTTCATAAAATTCTCAACACATAATCAATAGACCCAAAACTAAAAAAAGACTAATTAAGAAATTTGACATTAAACAATTAGTAATAATCTTCACAGAAGGAGGACAACACAAAATAATTACACAAATAATTTCATTAGAAGTATGAGGGAGAAAATCAAAATGAGAAAATAATTTGTTTTTTTAACAACACTGATGTTGACAATGTAGATTCAAAAAGTCATTCATGTGCATATCCAATCACAACAAAAAAGAGTAGAATTTAGTGGTATTAACCATTGTTTCTTCATTAGATTATGAAGAGAGGATACTTTTATATATGTGCAGAAATGGCCCATCATTCAAATATAGGCTATATGTTTGTTTTAGTGCTCACAACTTTAGAAAATTCTCAACACAAAATCAATTAACCCAAAGTTAAAAAAGGACTAATTAAGAAATGTGACATTAAACAATTAGTAATAATCTTCACAGAAGGTGGAAAACACAAAATAGTTACACAAACAATTTCATAGGAAGTATGACGGACAAAATCAAAATGAGAAAATAATTTGATTTTTAACAACATTGATACTAACAATGTAGATTGAAAAAGTAATTCATTTGCATATCCAATCACAACAAAAAAGCGTGGAATTTAGTGGTATTAACCAGTGTTTCTTCATTAGATTATGATGAGAGGCTACTTTCATATCTGTGCAGAAATGACCCATTCTTGAAATATAGGCTATGTTTTTTTTTAGTGTTGACAACCTCATAAAATTCTCAACACATAATCAATTGACCCAAAACTAAAAAAAGACAAATTAAGAAATTTGACATTAAACAATTAGTAATAATCTTCACACAAGGAGGACAACACAAAATAATTACACAAACAATTTCATTAGAAGTATGAGGGAGAAAATCAAAATGAGAAAATAATTTGATTTTTTAACAACATTGATGTTGACAATGTAGATTCAAAAAGTCATTCATGTTCATATCCAATCACAACAAAAAAGAGTGGAATTTAGTGGTATTAACCATTGTTTCTTCATTAGATTATGAAGAGAGGCTACTTTTATATCTGTGCAGAAATGGCCCATCATTGAAATATAGGCTATGTGTTTTTTTTAGTGTTGACAACTTCATAAAATTCTCAACACATAATCAATAGACCCAAAACTAAAAAAAGACTAAATAAGAAATTTGACATTAAACAATTAGTAATAATCTTCACAGAAGGAGGACAACACAAAATAATTACACAAATAATTTCATTAGAAGTATGAGGGAGAAAATCAAAATGAGAAAATAATTTGATTTTTTAACAACACTGATGTTGACAATGTAGATTCAAAAAGTCATCATGTGCATATCCAATCACAACAAAAAAGAGTAGAATTTAGTGGTATTAACCATTGTTTCTTCATTAGATTATGAAGAGAGGATACTTTTATATATGTGCAGAAATGGCCCATCATTCAAATATAGGCTATATGTTTGTTTTAGTGTTCACAACTTTAGAAAATTCTCAACACAAAATCAATTAACCCAAAGTTAAAAAAGGACTAATTAAGAAATGTGACATTAAACAGTTAGTAATAATCTTCACAGAAGGTGGAAAACACAAAATAGTTACACAAACAATTTCATAGGAAGTATGACGGACAAAATCAAAATGAGAAAATAATTTGATTTTTTAACAACATTGATACTAACAATGTAGATTGAAAAAGTAATTCATTTGCATATCCAATCACAACAAAAAAGCGTGGAATTTAGTGGTATTAACCAGTGTTTCTTCATTAGATTATGATGAGAGGCTACTTTCATATCTGTGCAGAAATGACCCATTATTGAAATATAGGCTATGTTTTTTTTTAGTGTTGACAACCTCATAAAATTCTCAACACATAATCAATTGTCCCAAAACTAAAAAAAGACAAATTAAGAAAGTTGACATTAAAAAATTAGTAATAATCTTCACAGAAGGAGGACAACACAAAATAATTACACAAACAATTTCATTAGAAGTATGAGGGAGATAATCAAAATGAGAAAATAATTTGATTTTTTAACAACATTGATGTTGACAATGTAGATTCAAAAAGTCATTCATGTGCATATCCAATCACAACAAAAAAGAGTGGAATTTAGTGGTATTAACCATTGTTTCTTCATTAGATTATTAAGAGAGGATACTTTTATATATGTGCAGAAATGGCCCATCATTCAAATATAGGCTATATGTTTGTTTTAGTGTTCACAACTTCAGAAAATTCTCAACACAAAATCAATTAACCCAAAGTAAAAAATGACTAATTAAGAAATGTGACATTAGACAATTAGTAATAATCTTCACAGAAGGTGGAAAACAGAAAATAGTTACACAAAGAATTTCATAAGAAGTATGACGGACAAAATCAAAATGAGAAAGTAATTTGATTTTTTAACAACATTGATACTAACAATGTAGATTGAAAAAGTAATTCATTTGCATATCCAATCACAACAAAAAAGCGTGGAATTTAGTGGTATTAACCAGTGTTTCTTCATTAGATTATGATGAGAGGCTACTTTCATATCTGTGCAGAAATGACCCATTATTGAAATATAGGCTATGTTTTTTTTTAGTGTTGACAACCTCATAAAATTCTCAACACATAATCAATTGACCCAAAACTAAAAAAAGACAAATTAAGAAAGTTGACATTAAAAAATTAGTAATAATCTTCACAGAAGGAGGACAACACAAAATAATTACACAAACAATTTCATTAGAAGTATGAGGGAGATAATCAAAATGAGAAAATAATTTGATTTTTTAACAACATTGATGTTGACAATGTAGATTCAAAAAGTCATTCATGTGCATATCCAATCACAACAAAAAAGAGTGGAATTTAGTGGTATTAACCATTGTTTCTTCATTAGATTATTAAGAGAGGATACTTTTATATATGTGCAGAAATGGCCCATCATTCAAATATAGGCTATATGTTTGTTTTAGTGTTCACAACTTCAGAAAATTCTCAACACAAAATCAATTAACCCAAAGTAAAAAAATGACTAATTAAGAAATGTGACATTAGACAATTAGTAATAATCTTCACAGAAAGTGGAAAACAGAAAATAGTTACACAAAGAATTTCATAAGAAGTATGACGGCCAAAATCAAAATGAGAAAATAATTTGATTTTTCAACAACATTGATACTCACAATGTAGATTTAAAAAGTCATTCATGTGCATATCCAATCAGAACAAAAAAGAGTGGAATTTAGTGGTATTAACCATTGTTTCTTCATTAGATTATGAAGAGAGGATACTTTTATATATGTGTAGAAATGGCCCATCATTGAAATATAGGCTATATGTTTGTTTTAGTGTTCACAACTTCAGAAAATTCTCAACACAAAATCAATTAACCCAAAGTAAAAAATGACTAATTAAGAAATGTGACATTAGACAATTAGTAATAATCTTCACAGAAGGTGGAAAACAGAAAATAGTTACACAAAGAATTTCATAAGAAGTATGACGGACAAAATCAAAATGAGAAAGTAATTTGATTTTTTAACAACATTGATACTAACAATGTAGATTGAAAAAGTAATTCATTTGCATATCCAATCACAACAAAAAAGCGTGGAATTTAGGGGTATTAACCATTGTTTCTTCATTAGATTATGAAGAGAGGCTACTTTCATATCTGTGCAGAAATGTCCCATCATTGAAATATAGGCTATGTGTTTTTTTTAGTGTTGACAACTTCATAAAATTCTCAACACATAATCAATAGACCCAAAACTAAAAAAAGACAAATTAAGAAATTTGACATTAAACAATTAGTAATAATCTTCACAGAAGGAGGACAACACAGAATAATTACACAAACAATTTCATTAGAAGTATGAGGGAGAAAATTAAAATGAGAAAATAATTTGATTTTTTAACAACATTGATGTTGACAATGTAGATTCAAAAAGTCATTCATGTGCATATCCAATCACAACAAAAAAGAGTGGAATTTGGTGGTATTAACCATTGTTTTGTTCATTAGATTATTAAGAGAGGATACTTTTATATATGTGCAGAAATGGCCCATCATTCATATATAGGCTATATGTTTGTTTTAGTGTTCACAACTTCAAAAAATTCTCAACACAAAATCAATTAACCCAAGGTAAAAAAATGACTAATTAAGAAATGTGACATTAGACAATTAGTAATAATCTTCACAGAAGGTGGAAAACAGAAAATAGTTACACAAAGAATTTCATAAGAAGTATGACGAACAAAATCAAAATGAGAAAATAATTTGATTTTTCAACAACATTGATGCTGACAATGTAGATTCAAAAAGTCATTCATGTGCATATCCAATTAGAACAAACAAGAGTGGAATTTAGTGGTATTAACCATTGTTTCTTCATTAGATTATGAAGAGAGGATACTTTTATATATGTGTAGAAATGGCCCATCATTCAAATATAGGCTATATGTTTGTTTTAGTGTTCACAACTTTAGAAAATTCTCAACACAAAATCAATTAACCCAAAGTTAAAAAAGGACTAATTCAGAAATGTGACATTAAACAATTAGTAATAATCTTCATAGAAGGTGGAAAACAAAAAATAGTTACACAAAGAATTTCATAAGAAGTATGACGGACAAAATCAAAATGAGAAAATAATTTGATTTTTTAACAACATTGATACAGACAATGTAGATTCAAAAAGTCATTCATGTGCATATCCAATCAGAACAAAAAAGAGTGGAATTTAGTGGTATTAACCATTATTTCTTCATTAGATTATGAAGAGAGGATACTTTTATATATGTGCAGAAATGGCCCATCATTCATATATAGGCTATATGTTTGTTTTAGTGTTCACAACTTCAAAAAATTCTCAACACAAAATCAATTAACCCAAAGTAAAAAAATGACTAATTAAGAAATGTGACATTAAACAATTAGTAATAATCTTCACAAAAGGTGGAAAACACAAAATAGTTACACAAACAATTTAATAGGAAGTATGAGGGAGATAATCAAAATGAGAAAATAATTTGATTTTTTAACAACGTTGATACTAACAATGTAGATTGAAAAAGTAATTCATTTGCATATCCAATCACAACAAAAAAGCGCCGAATTTAGTGGTATTAACCATTGTTTCTTCATTAGATTATGAAGAGAGAATACTTTTATATCTGTGCAGAAATGACCCATCATTGAAATATAGGCTATGTTTTTTTTTTTTGTGTTGACAACTTCATAAAATTCTCAACACATAATCAATTGACCCAAAACTAAAAAAAGACAAATTAAGAAATTTGACATTAAAAAATTAGTAATAATCTTCACAGAAGGAGGACAACACAAAATAATTACACAAACAATTTCATTAGAAGTATGAGGGAGATAATCAAAATGAGAAAATAATTTGATTTTTTAACAACATTAATACTAACAATGTAGATTGAAAAAGTAATTCATGTGCATATCCAATCAGAACAAAAAAGAGTGGAATTTAGTGGTATTAACCATTGTTTCTTCATTAGATTATGAAGAGAGGATACTTTTATATCTGTGCAGAAATTGGCCATCATTGAAATATACGCTATATGTCTGTTATAGTGTTCAGAACTTCAAAAAATTCTCAACACATAATCAATTAACCCAAAGCTAAAAAAGAGACTAATTAAGAAATTTGACATTAAACAATTAGTAATAATCTTCACAGAATGAGGAAAACAGAAAATAGTTACACAAAGAATTTCATAAGAAGTATGACGGACAAAATCAAAATGAGAAAATAATTTGATTTTTTAACAACATTAATACCAACAATGTAGATTGAAAAAGTAATTCATTTGCATATCCAATCACAACAAAAAAGCGCGGAATTTAGTGGTATTAACCATTGTTTCTTCATTAGATTATGAAGAGAGGATACTTTTATATATGTGCAGAAATGGCCCATCATTCAAATATAGGCTATATGTTTGTTTTAGTGTTCACAACCTCATAAAATTCTCAACACATAATCAATTGACCCAAAACTAAAAAAAGACAAATTAAGAAATTTGAAATTAAACAATTATTAATAATCTTCACAGAAGGAGGACAACATAAAATAGTTACACAAACAATTTCATAAGAAGTATGACGGACAAAATCAAAATGAGAAAATATTTTGATTTTTTAACATTGATACTAACAATGAAGATTGAAAAATTCCTTCATATGCATATCCAATCACGACAAAAAAGAGTGGAATTTAGTGGTATTAACCATTGTTTCTTCATTAGATTATGAAGAGAGGATACTTTCATATCTGTGCAGAAATTTCACATCATTAAAATATAGGCTATATGTTTCCTATTGTGTTCATAACTTCATAAAATCCTCAACACATAATCAATTAACCCAAAGCTAAAAAAAAGAGTAATTAAGAAATTTGACCTTAAACAATTAGTAATAATCTTCGTAGAAGGAGGAAAACATAAAATAGTTACACAAACAATTTCATAAGTATGACGGACAAAATCAAAATGAGAAAATAATTTGATTTTTTAACAACATTGATACTGACAATGTAGATTCAAAAACTCACTCATGTGCATATCCCATCACAACAAAAAAGAGTGGAATTTAGGGCTATTAACCATTGTTTCTTCATTAGATTATGAAGAGATGATACTTTCATATCTGTGCAGAAAAATGGCACATCATTGAAATATAGGCTATATGTTTGTTATAGTGTTCACAACTTCATAAAATTCTCAACACATAATCAATTAACCCCAAGCTAAAAAAAGACTAATTAAGAAATTTGACATTAAACAATTAGTAATAATCTTCACTAAAGGATGAAAATACAAAATAGTTACACAAACAATTTCTTTAGAAGTATGACGGAAAAATCAAAATGAGAAAATAATTTGATTTTTTAACAACATTGATACTAACAATGTATATTGAAAAAGTCCTGAATTTGCATATCAAATCATGACAAAAAGGAGTGGAATTTAGTGGTATTAACCATTGTTTCTTCATTAGATTATGAAGAGAGGATACTTTCATATCTGCGCAGAAATGACCCATCATTGAAATATAGGCTATGTTTTTTTTAGTGTTCACAACTTTATAAAATTCTCAACACATAATCACTTGACCCAAAACTAAAAAAAGACTAATTAAGAAATTTGACATTAAACAACTAGTAATAATCTTCACAGAAGGAGGAAAACACAACTAAATTACACAAACAATATCTTAAGAAGTATGACGGACAAAATCAAAATGAGAAAATAATTTGATTTTTTAACAACATTGATACTAACAACGTAGATTGAAAAATTCCTTAATTTGCATATCAAATCACGACAAAAAATAGTGCAATTTAGTTGTATTAACCATTGTTTCTTCATTAGATTATAAAGAGAGGATACTTTCGTATCTGTGTAGAAATGACCCATCATTCAAATATAGGCTATATGTTTGTTATAGTGTTCACAACTTCATAAAATTCTCAACACATAATCAATTAACCCAAAGCTAAAAAAGAGACTAATTAAGAAATTTGACATTAAACAACTAGTAAAAATCTTCACAGAATGAGGAAAACAGAAAATAGTTACACAAAGAATTTCATAAGAAGTATGACAGACAAAATCAAAATGAGAAAATAATTTGATTTTTTAACAACATTGATACTGACAATGTAGATTCAAAAAGTCATTCATGTGCATATCCAATCTGAACAAAAAAAAGTGGAATTTAGTGGTATTAACCATTGTTTCTTCATTAGATTATGAAGAGAGGATACTTTTATATATGTGCAGAAATGGCCCATCATTCAAATATAGGCTATATGTTTGTTTTAGTGTTCACAACTTCATAAAATTCTCAACACATAATCAATTAACCCAAAGCTAAAAAAGAGACTAATTAAGAAATTTGACATTAAACAATTAGTAAAAATCTTCACAGAATGAGGAAAACAGAAAATAGTTACACAAAGAATTTCATAAGAAGTATGACGGACAAAATCAAAGTGAGAAAATAATTTGATTTTTTAACAACATTGACACTAACAATGTAGATTCAAAAAGTTATTCATGTGTATATCCAATCAGGACAAAAAAGCGTGGAATTTAGTGGTATTAACCATTATTTCTTCATTAGATTATGAAGAGAGGCTACTTTCATATCTGTGCAGAAATGTCCCATCATTGAAATATAGGCTATGTGTTTTTTTTTAGTGTTGACAACTTCATAAAATTCTCAACACATAATCAATAGACCCAAAACTAAAAAAAGACTAATTAAGAAATTTGACATTAAACAATTAGTAATAATCTTCACAGAAGGAGGACAACACAAAATAATTACAAAAATAATTTCATTAGAAGTGTGAGGGAGAATATCAAAATGAGAAAATAATTTGATTTTTTAACAACATTGATGTTGACAATGTAGATTCAAAAAGTCATTCATGTGCATATCCAATCACAACAAAAAAGAGTGGAATTTGGTGGTATTAACCATTGTTTCTTCATTAGATTATTAAGAGAGCATACTTTTATATATGTGCAGAAATGGCCCATCATTCAAAAATAGGCCACATGTTTGTTTTAGTGTTCACAACTTCAGAAAATTCTCAACACAAAATCAATTAACCCAATGTTAAAAAATGACTAATTAAGAAATGTGACATTAAACAATTAGTAATAATCTTCACAGAAGGTGGAAAACACAAAATAGTTACACAAACAATTTCATAGGAAGTATGACGGACAAAATCAAAATGAGAAAATAATTTGATTTTTTAACAACATTGATACTAACAATGTAGATTGAAAAAGTAATTCATTTGCATATCCAATCCCAACAAAAAAGCGCGGAATTTAGTGGTATTCACCAATGTTTCTTCATTAGATTATGATGAGAGGCAACTTTCATATCTGTGCAGAAATGACCCATCATTGAAATATAGGCTATGTTTTTTTTTAGTGTTGACAACCTCATAAAATTCTCAACACATAATCAAATGACCCAAAACTAAAAAAAGACAAATTAAGAAATTTGACATTAAACAATTAGTAATAATCTTCACAGAAGGAAGACAACACAAAATAATTACACAAACAATTTCATTAGAAGTATGTGGGAGAAAATCAAAATGAGAAAATAATTTGATTTTTTAACAACATTGATACTGACAATGTAGATTCAAAAAGTCATTCATGTGCATATCCAATCACAACAAAAAAGAGTGGAATTTAGTGGTATTAACCATTGTTTCTTCATTAGATTATGAAGAGAGGATACTTTTATATATGTGCAGAAATGGCCCATCATTCAAATATAGGCTATATGTTTGTTTTAGTGTTCACAACTTCATAAAATTCTCAACACAAAATCAATTAACCCAAAGTTAAAAAAAAGACTAATTAAGAAATGTGACATTAAACAATTAGTAATAATCTTCATAGAAGGTGGAAAACACAAAATAGTTACACAAACAATTTCATAGGAAGTATGACGGACAAAATCAAAATGAGAAAATAATTTGATTTTTTAACAACATTGATACTAACAATGTAGATTGAAAAAGTAATTCATTTGCATATTCAATCACAACAAAAAAGCGCGGAATTTAGTGGTATTAACCATTGTTTCTTCATTAGATTATGATGAGAGGCTACTTTCATATCTGTGCAGAAATGACCCATCATTGAAATATAGGCTATCTTTTTTTTTTGTTGTGTTGACATCCTCATAAAATTCTCAACACATAATCAATTCACCCAAAACTAAAAAAAGACAAATTAAGAAATTTGACATTAAACAATTAGTAATAATCTTCACAGAAGGAGGACAACACAAAATAATTACACAAACAATTTCATTAGAAGTATGTGGGAGAAAATCAAAATGAGAAAATAATTTGATTTTTTAACAACATTGATACTGACAATGTAGATTCAAAAAGTCATTCATGTGCATATCCAATCAGAACAAAAAAGAGTGGAATTTAGTGGTATTAACCATTGTTTCTTCATTAGATTATGAAGAGAGGATACTTTTATATATGTGCAGAAATGGCCCATCATTCAAATATAGGCTATATGTTTGTTTTAGTGTTCACAACTTCATAAAATTCTCAACACAAAATCAATTAACCCAAAGTTAAAAAAAGACTAATTAAGAAATGTGACATTAAACAATTAGTAATAATCTTCACAGAAGGTGGAAAACACAAAATAGTTACACAAACAATTTCATAGGAAGTATGACGGACAAAATGAAAATGAGAAAATAATTTGATTTTTTAACAACATTGATACTAACAATGTAGATTGAAAAAGTAATTCATTTGCATATCCAATCACAACAAAAAAGCACGAAATTTAGTGGTATTAACCATTGTTTCTTCATTAGATTATGATGAGAGGCTACTTTCATATCTGTGCAGAAATGACCCATCATTGAAATATAGGCTATGTTTTTTTTTAGTGTTGACAACTTCATAAAATTCTCAACACATAATCAATTGACCCAAAACTAAAAAAAGACAAATTAAGAAATTTGACATTAAACAATTAGTAATAATCTTCACAGAAGGAGGACAACACAAAATAATTACACAAACAATTTCATTAGAAGTATGAGGGAGATAATCAAAATGAGAAAATAATTTGATTTTTTAACAACATTGATACTAACAATGTAGATTGAAAAAGTAATTCATGTGCATATCCAATCAGAACAAAAAAGAGTGGAATTTAGTGGTATTGACCATTGTTTCTTCATTAGATTATGAAGAGAGGATACTTTTATATCTGTGGAGAAATGGCCCATCATTGAAATATAGGCTATATGTTTGTTTTGGTGTTCACAATTTCATAAAATTCTCAACACATAATCAATTAACCCAAAGCTAAAAAAGAGACTAATTAAGAAATTTGACATTAAACAATTAGTAATAATCTTCACAGAATGAGGAAAACACAAAATAGTTACACAAACAATTTCATAAGAAGTATGACGGACAAAATCAAAATGAGAAAATAATTTGATTTTTTAACAACATTGATACTAACAATGTAGATTGAAAAAGTAATTCATTTGCATATCCAATAACAAAAAAGCACGGAATTTAGTGGTATTAACCATTGTTTCTTCATTAGATTATGAAGAGAGGCTACTTTCATATCTGTGCAGAAATGTCCCATCATTGAAATATAGGCTATGTGTTTTTTTTTAGTGTTGACAACTTCATAAAATTCTCAACACATAATCAATAGACCCAAAACTAAAAAAAGACTAATTAGGAAATTTGACATTAAACAATTAGTAATAATCTTCACAGAAGGAGGACAACACAAAATAATTACACAAATAATTTCATTAGAAGTATGAGGGAGAAAATCATAATGAGAAATAATTTGATTTTTTAACAACACTGATGTTGACAATGTAGATTCAAAAAGTCATTCATGTGCATATCCAATCACAACAAAAAAGAGTAGAATTTAGTGGTATTAACCATTGTTTCTTCATTAGATTATATAGAGAGGATACTTTTATATACGTGCAGAAATGGCCCATCATTCAAATATAGGCTATATGTTTGTTTTAGTGTTCACAACTTTAGAAAATTCTCAACACAAAATCAATTAACCCAAAGTTAAAAAATGACTAATTAAGAAATGTGACATTAAACAATTAGTAATAATCTTCACAGAAGGTGGAAAACAGAAAATAGTTACACAAAGAATTTCATAAGAAGTATGACGGACAAAATCAAAATGAGAAAATAATTTGATTTTTTAACAACATTGATACTGACAATGTAGATTCAAAAAGTCATTCATGTGTATATCCAATCAGAACAAAAAAGAGTGGAATTTAGTGGTATTAACCATTGTTTCTTCATTAGATTATGAAGAGAGGATACTTTTATATATGTGCAGAAATGGCCCATCATTCAAATATAGGCTATATGTTTGTTTTAGTGTTCACAACTTCATAAAATTCTCAACACAAAATCAATTAACCCAAAGTTAAAAAAAGACTAATTAAGAAATGTGACATTAAACAATTAGTAATAATCTTCACAGAAGGTGGAAAACACAAAATAGTTACACAAACAATTTCATAGGAAGTATGACGGACAAAATCAAAATGAGAAAATAATTTGATTTTTTAACAACATTGATACTAACAATGTAGATTGAAAAAGTAATTCATTTGCATATCCAATCACAACAAAAAAGCGCGGAATTTAGTGGTATTAACCAGTGTTTCTTCATTAGATTATGATGAGAGGCTACTTTCATATCTGTGCAGAAATGACCCATCATTGAAATATAGGCTATGTTTTTTTTTAGTGTTGACAACCTCATAAAATTCTCAACACATAATCAATTGACCCAAAACTAAAAAAAGACAAATTAAGAAATTTCACATTAAACAATTAGTAATAATCTTCACAGAAGGAGGACAACACAAAATAATTACACAAACAATTTCATTACAAGTATGAGGGAGAAAATCAAAATGAGAAAATAATTTGATTTTTTAACAACATTGATGTTGACAATGTAGATTCAAAAAGTCATTCATGTGCATATCCAATCACAACAAAAAAGAGTGGAATTTAGTGGTATTAACCATTGTTTCTTCATTAGATTATTAAGAGAGGATACTTTTATATATGTGCAGAAATGGCCCATCATTCAAATATAGGCTATATGTTTGTTTTAGTGTTCACAACTTCAGAAAATTCTCAACACAAAATCAATTAACCCAAAGTTAAAAAATGACTAATTAAGAAATGTGACATTAAACAATTAGTAATAATCTTCACAGAAGGTGGAAAACAGAAAATAGTTACACAAAGAATTTCATAAGAAGTATGACGGACAAAATCAAAATGAGAAAATAATTAGATTTTTTAACAACATTGATACTAACAATGTAGATTCAAAAAGTCATTCATGTGTATATCCAATCAGAACAAAAAAGAGTGGAATTTAGTGGTATTAACCATTGTTTCTTCATTAGATTATGAAGAGAGGATACTTTTATATATGTGCAGAAATGGCCCATCATTCAAATATAGGCTATATGTTTGTTTTAGTGTTCACAACTTCATAAAATTCTCAACACAAAATCAATTAACCCAAAGTTAAAAAAAGACTAATTAAGAAATGTGACATTAAACAATTAGTAATAATCTTCACAGAAGGTGGAAAACACAAAATAGTTACACAAACAATTTCATAGGAAGTATGACGGACAAAATCAAAATGAGAAAATAATTTGATTTTTTAACAACATTGATACTAACAATGTAGATTCAAAAAGTCATTCATTTGCATATCCAATCAGAACAAAAAAGAGTGGAATTTAGTGGTATTAACCAGTGTTTCTTCATTAGATTATGATGAGAGGCTACTTTCATATCTGTATAGAAATGACCCATCATTGAAATATAGGCTATGTTTTTTTTTAGTGTTGACAACCTCATAAAATTCTCAACACATAATCAATTGACCCAAAACTAAAAAAGACAAATTAAGAAATTTGACATGAAACAATTAGTAATAATCTTCACAGAAGGAGGACAACACAAAATAATTACACAAACAATTTCATTAGAAGTATGAGGGAGAAAATCAAAATGAGAAAATAATTTGATTTTTTAACAACATTGATGTTGACAATGTAGATTCAAAAAGTCATTCGTGTGCATATCCAATCACAACAAAAAAGAGTGGAATTTAGTGGTATTAACCATTGTTTCTTCATTAGATTATTAAGAGAGGATACTTTTATATATGTGCAGAAATGACCCATCATTGAAATATAGGCTATGTTTTTTTTTAGTGTTGACAACTTCATAAAATTCTCAACACATAATCAATTGACCCAAAACTAAAAAAAGACAAATTAAGAAATTTGACATTAAACAATTAGTAATAATCTTCACAGAAGGAGGACAACACAAAATAATTACACAAACAATTTCATTAGAAGTATGAGGGAGATAATCAAAATGAGAAAATAATTTGATTTTTTAACAACATTGATACTAACAATGTAGATTGAAAAAGTAATTCATGTGCATATCCAATCAGAACAAAAAAGAGTGGAATTTAGTGGTATTGACCATTGTTTCTTCATTAGATTATGAAGAGAGGATACTTTTATATCTGTGGAGAAATGGCCCATCATTGAAATATAGGCTATATGTTTGTTTTGGTGTTCACAATTTCATAAAATTCTCAACACATAATCAATTAACCCAAAGCTAAAAAAGAGACTAATTAAGAAATTTGACATTAAACAATTAGTAATAATCTTCACAGAATGAGGAAAACACAAAATAGTTACACAAACAATTTCATAAGAAGTATGACGGACAAAATCAAAATGAGAAAATAATTTGATTTTTTCACAACATTGATACTAACAATGTAGATTGAAAAAGTAATTCATTTGCATATCCAATAACAAAAAAGCACGGAATTTAGTGGTATTAACCATTGTTTCTTCATTAGATTATGAAGAGAGGCTACTTTCATATCTGTGCAGAAATGTCCCATCATTGAAATATAGGCTATGTGTTTTTTTTAGTGTTGACAACTTCATAAAATTCTCAACACATAATCAATAGACCCAAAACTAAAAAAAGACTAATTAGGAAATTTGACATTAAACAATTAGTAATAATCTTCACAGAAGGAGGACAACACAAAATAATTACACAAATAATTTCATTAGAAGTATGAGGGAGAAAATCAAAATGAGAAATAATTTGATTTTTTAACAACACTGATGTTGACAATGTAGATTCAAAAAGTCATTCAAGTGCATATCCAATCACAACAAAAAAGAGTAGAATTTAGTGGTATTAACCATTGTTTCTTCATTAGATTATATAGAGAGGATACTTTTATATACGTGCAGAAATGGCCCATCATTCAAATATAGGCTATATGTTTGTTTTAGTGTTCACAACTTTAGAAAATTCTCGACACAAAATCAATTAACCCAAAGTTAAAAAATGACTAATTAAGAAATGTGACATTAAACAATTAGTAATAATCTTCACAGAAGGTGGAAAACAGAAAATAGTTACACAAAGAATTTCATAAGAAGTATGACGGACAAAATCAAAATGAGAAAATAATTTGATTTTTTAACAACATTGATACTGACAATGTAGATTCAAAAAGTCATTCATGTGTATATCCAATCAGAACAAAAAAGAGTGGAATTTAGTGGTATTAACCATTGTTTCTTCATTAGATTATGAAGAGAGGATACTTTTATATATGTGCAGAAATGGCCCATCATTCAAATATAGGCTATATGTTTGTTTTAGTGTTCACAACTTCATAAAATTCTGAACACAAAATCAATTAACCCAAAGTTAAAAAAAGACTAATTAAGAAATGTGACATTAAACAATTAGTAATAATCTTCACAGAAGGTGGAAAACACAAAATAGTTACACAAACAATTTCATAGGAAGTATGACGGACAAAATCAAAATGAGAAAATAATTTGATTTTTTAACAACATTGATACTAACAATGTAGATTGAAAAAGTAATTCATTTGCATATCCAATCACAACAAAAAAGCGCGGAATTTAGTGGTATTAACCAGTGTTTCTTCATTAGATTATGATGAGAGGCTACTTTCATATCTGTGCAGAAATGACCCATCATTGAAATATAGGCTATGTTTTTTTTAGTGTTGACAACCTCGAAAATTCTCAACACATAATCAATTGACCCAAAACTCAAAAAAGACAAATTAAGAAATTTGACATTAAACAATTAGTAATAATCTTCACAGAAGGAGGACAACACAAAATAATTACACAAACAATTTCATTACAAGTATGAGGGAGAAAATCAAAATGAGAAAATAATTTGATTTTTTAACAACATTGATGTTGACAATGTAGATTCAAAAAGTCATTCATGTGCATATCCAATCACAACAAAAAAGAGTGGAATTTAGTGGTATTAACCATTGTTTCTTCATTAGATTATTAAGAGAGGATACTTTTATATATGTGCAGAAATGGCCCATCATTCAAATATAGGCTATATGTTTGTTTTAGTGTTCACAACTTCAGAAAATTCTCAACACAAAATCAATTAACCCAAAGTTAAAAAATGACTAATTAAGAAATGTGACATTAAACAATTAGTAATAATCTTCACAGAAGGTGGAAAACAGAAAATAGTTACACAAAGAATTTCATAAGAAGTATGACGGACAAAATCAAAATGAGAAAATAATTTGATTTTTTAACAACATTGATACTGACAATGTAGATTCAAAAAGTCATTCATGTGTATATCCAATCAGAACAAAAAAGAGTGGAATTTAGTGGTATTAACCATTGTTTCTTCATTAGATTATGAAGAGAGGATACTTTTATATATGTGCAGAAATGGCCCATCATTCAAATATAGGCTATATGTTTGTTTTAGTGTTCACAACTTCATAAAATTCTCAACACAAAATCAATTAACCCAAAGTTAAAAAAAGACTAATTAAGAAATGTGACATTAAACAATTAGTAATAATCTTCACAGAAGGTGGAAAACACAAAATAGTTACACAAACAATTTCATAGGAAGTATGACGGACAAAATCAAAATGAGAAAATAATTTGATTTTTTAACAACATTGATACTAACAATGTAGATTCAAAAAGTCATTCATTTGCATATCCAATCAGAACAAAAAAGAGTGGAATTTAGTGGTATTAACCAGTGTTTCTTCATTAGATTATGATGAGAGGCTACTTTCATATCTGTATAGAAATGACCCATCATTGAAATATAGGCTATGTTTTTTTTTAGTGTTGACAACCTCATAAAATTCTCAACACATAATCAATTGACCCAAAACTAAAAAAGACAAATTAAGAAATTTGACATGAAACAATTAGTAATAATCTTCACAGAAGGAGGACAACACAAAATAATTACACAAACAATTTCATTAGAAGTATGAGGGAGAAAATCAAAATGAGAAAATAATTTGATTTTTTAACAACATTGATACTGACAATGTAGATTCAAAAAGTCATTCATGTGTATATCCAATCAGAACAAAAAAGAGTGGAATTTAGTGGTATTAACCATTGTTTCTTCATTAGATTATGAAGAGAGGATACTTTTATATATGTGCAGAAATGGCCCATCATTCAAATATAGGCTATATGTTTGTTTTAGTGTTCACAACTTCATAAAATTCTCAACACAAAATCAATTAACCCAAAGTTAAAAAAAGACTAATTAAGAAATGTGACATTAAACAATTAGTAATAATCTTCACAGAAGGTGGAAAACACAAAATAGTTACACAAACAATTTCATAGGAAGTATGACGGACAAAATCAAAATGAGAAAATAATTTGATTTTTTAACAACATTGATACTAACAATGTAGATTCAAAAAGTCATTCATTTGCATATCCAATCAGAACAAAAAAGAGTGGAATTTAGTGGTATTAACCAGTGTTTCTTCATTAGATTATGATGAGAGGCTACTTTCATATCTGTATAGAAATGACCCATCATTGAAATATAGGCTATGTTTTTTTTTAGTGTTGACAACCTCATAAAATTCTCAACACATAATCAATTGACCCAAAACTAAAAAAGACAAATTAAGAAATTTGACATGAAACAATTAGTAATAATCTTCACAGAAGGAGGACAACACAAAATAATTACACAAACAATTTCATTAGAAGTATGAGGGAGAAAATCAAAATGAGAAAATAATTTGATTTTTTAACAACATTGATGTTGACAATGTAGATTCAAAAAGTCATTCGTGTGCATATCCAATCACAACAAAAAAGAGTGGAATTTAGTGGTATTAACCATTGTTTCTTCATTAGATTATTAAGAGAGGATACTTTTATATATGTGCAGAAATGGCCCATCATTCAAATATAGGCTATATGTTTGTTTTAGTGTTCACAACTTCAGAAAATTCTCAACACAAAATAAATTAACCCAAAGTTACAAAAAGACTAATTAAGAAATGTGACATTAAACAATTAGTAATAATCTTCACAGAAGGTGGAAAACACAAAATAGTTACACAAACAATTTCATAGGAAGTATGACGGACAAAATCAAAATGAGAAAATAATTTGATTTTTTAACAACATTGATACTAACAATGTAGATTGAAAAAGTAATTCATTTGCATATCCAATCACAACAAAAAAGCGCGGAATTTAGTGGTATTAACCATTGTTTCTTCATTAGATTATGATGAGAGGCTACTTTCATATCTGTGCAAAAATGACCCATCATTGAAATATAGGCTATGTTTTTTTTTAGTGTTGACAACTTCATAAAATTCTCAACACATAATCAATTGACCCAAAACTAGAAAAAGACAAATTAAGAAAGTTGACATTAAACAATTAGTAATAGTCTTCACAGAAGGAGGACAACACAAAATAATTACACAAACAATTTCATTAGAAGTATGAGGGAGATAATCAAAATGAGAAAATAATTTGATTTTTTAACAACATTGATACTAACAATGTAGATTGAAAAAGTAATTCAGGTGCATATCCAATCAGAACAAAAAAGAGTGGAATTTAGTGGTATTAACCATTGTTTCTTCATTAGATTATGAAGAGAGGCTACTTTTATATCTGTGCAGAAATGGCCCATCATTGAAATATAGGCTATGTGTTTTTTTTAGTGTTGACAACTTCATAAAATTCTCAACACATAATCAATAGACCCAAAACTAAAAAAAGACTAATTAAGAAATTTGACATTAAACAATTAGTAATAATCTTCACAGAAGGAGGACAACACAAAATAATTACACAAATAATTTCATTAGAAGTATGAGGGAGAAAATCAAAATGAGAAAATAATTTGATTTTTTAACAACATTGATGTTGACAATGTAGATTCAAAAAGTCATTCATGTGCATATCCAATCACAACAAAAAAGAGTAGAATTTAGTGGTATTAACCATTGTTTCTTCATTAGATTATGAAGAGAGGCTACTTTTATATCTGTGCAGAAATGGCCCATCATTGAAATATAGGCTATGTGTTTTTTTTAGTGTTGACAACTTCATAAAATTCTCAACACATAATCAATAGACCCAAAACTAAAAAAAGACTAAATAAGAAATTTGACATTAAACAATTAGTAATAATCTTCACAGAAGGAGGACAACACAAAATAATTACACAAATAATTTCATTAGAAGTATGAGGGAGAAAATCAAAATGAGAAAATAATTTGATTTTTTAACAACACTGATGTTGACAATGTAGATTCAAAAAGTCATCATGTGCATATCCAATCACAACAAAAAAGAGTAGAATTTAGTGGTATTAACCATTGTTTCTTCATTAGATTATGAAGAGAGGATACTTTTATATATGTGCAGAAATGGCCCATCATTCAAATATAGGCTATATGTTTGTTTTAGTGTTCACAACTTTAGAAAATTCTCAACACAAAATCAATTAACCCAAAGTTAAAAAAGGACTAATTAAGAAATGTGACATTAAACAATTAGTAATAATCTTCACAGAAGGTGGAAAACACAAAATAGTTACACAAACAATTTCATAGGAAGTATGACGGACAAAATCAAAATGAGAAAATAATTTGATTTTTTAACAACATTGATACTAACAATGTAGATTGAAAAAGTAATTCATTTGCATATCCAATCACAACAAAAAAGCGTGGAATTTAGTGGTATTAACCAGTGTTTCTTCATTAGATTATGATGAGAGGCTACTTTCATATCTGTGCAGAAATGACCCATTATTGAAATATAGGCTATGTTTTTTTTTAGTGTTGACAACCTCATAAAATTCTCAACACATAATCAATTGACCCAAAACTAAAAAAAGACAAATTAAGAAAGTTGACATTAAAAAATTAGTAATAATCTTCACAGAAGGAGGACAACACAAAATAATTACACAAACAATTTCATTAGAAGTATGAGGGAGATAATCAAAATGAGAAAATAATTTGATTTTTTAACAACATTGATGTTGACAATGTAGATTCAAAAAGTCATTCATGTGCATATCCAATCACAACAAAAAAGAGTGGAATTTAGTGGTATTAACCATTGTTTCTTCATTAGATTATTAAGAGAGGATACTTTTATATATGTGCAGAAATGGCCCATCATTCAAATATAGGCTATATGTTTGTTTTAGTGTTCACAACTTCAGAAAATTCTCAACACAAAATCAATTAACCCAAAGTAAAAAAATGACTAATTAAGAAATGTGACATTAGACAATTAGTAATAATCTTCACAGAAGGTGGAAAACAGAAAATAGTTACACAAAGAATTTCATAAGAAGTATGACGGACAAAATCAAAATGAGAAAATAATTTGATTTTTCAACAACATTGATACTCACAATGTAGATTTAAAAAGTCATTCATGTGCATATCCAATCAGAACAAAAAAGAGTGGAATTTAGTGGTATTAACCATTGTTTCTTCATTAGATTATGAAGAGAGGATACTTTTATATATGTGCAGAAATGGCCCATCATTGAAATATAGGCTATATGTTTGTTTTAGTGTTCACAACTTCATAAAATTCTCAACACAAAATCAATTAACCCAAAGTTAAAAAAAGACTAATTAAGAAATGTGACATTAAACAATTAGTAATAATCTTCACAGAAGGTGGAAAACATAAAATAGTTACACAAATAATTTCATAGGAAGTATGACGGAGAAAATCAAAATGAGAAAATAATTTGATATTTTAACAACATTGATACTGACAATGTAGATTCAAAAAGTCATTCATGTGCATATCCAATCAGAACAAAAAAGAGTGGAATTTAGGGGTATTAACCATTGTTTCTTCATTAGATTATGAAGAGAGGCTACTTTCATATCTGTGCAGAAATGTCCCATCATTGAAATATAGGCTATGTGTTTTTTTTAGTGTTGACAACTTCATAAAATTCTCAACACATAATCAATAGACCCAAAACTAAAAAAAGACAAATTAAGAAATTTGACATTAAACAATTAGTAATAATCTGCACAGAAGGAGGACAACACAGAATAATTACACAAACAATTTCATTAGAAGTATGAGGGAGAAAATTAAAATGAGAAAATAATTTGATTTTTTAACAACATTGATGTTGACAATATAGATTCAAAAAGTCATTCATGTGCATATCCAATCACAACAAAAAAGAGTGGAATTTGGTGGTATTAACCATTGTTTCTTCATTAGATTATTAAGAGAGGATACTTTTATATATGTGCAGAAATGGCCCATCATTCATATATAGGCTATATGTTTGTTTTAGTGTTCACAACTTCAAAAAATTCTCAACACAAAATCAATTAACCCAAAGTAAAAAAATGACTAATTAAGAAATGTGACATTAGACAATTAGTAATAATCTTCACAGAAGGTGGAAAACAGAAAATAGTTACACAAAGAATTTCATAAGAAGTATGACGAACAAAATCAAAATGAGAAAATAATTTGATTTTTCAACAACATTGATGCTGACAATGTAGATTCAAAAAGTCATTCATGTGCATATCCAATCAGAACAAACAAGAGTGGAATTTAGTGGTATTAACCATTGTTTCTTCATTAGATTATGAAGAGAGGATACTTTTATATATGTGTAGAAATGGCCCATCATTCAAATATAGGCTATATGTTTGTTTTAGTGTTCACAACTTTAGAAAATTCTCAACACAAAATCAATTAACCCAAAGTTAAAAAAGGACTAATTCAGAAATGTGACATTAAACAATTAGTAATAATCTTCATAGAAGGTGGAAAACAAAAAATAGTTACACAAAGAATTTCATAAGAAGTATGACGGACAAAATCAAAATGAGAAAATAATTTGATTTTTTAACAACGTTGATACAGACAATGTAGATTCAAAAAGTCATTCATGTGCATATCCAATCAGAACAAAAAAGAGTGGAATTTAGTGGTATTAACCATTATTTCTTCATTAGATTATGAAGAGAGGATACTTTTATATATGTGCAGAAATGGCCCATCATTGAAATATAGGCTATATGTCTGTTTTAATGTTCACAATTTCATAAAATTCTCAACACATAATCAATTGACCCAAAGCTAAAAAAGAGACTAATTAAGAAATTTGACATTAAACAATTAGTAATAATCTTCACAGAATGAGGAAAACAGAAAATAGTTACACAAAGAATTTCATAAGAAGTATGACGGACAAAATGAAAATGTGAAAATAATTTGATTTTTTAACAACATTGATACTAACAATGTAGATTCAAAAAGTCATTCATGTGCATATCCAATCAGAACAAAAAAGAGTGGAATTTAGTGGTATTAACCATTGTTTCTTCATTAGATTATGAAGAGAGGATACTTTTATATATGTGTAGAAATGGCCCATCATTCAAATATAGGCTATATGTTTGTTTTAGTGTTCACAACTTTAGAAAATTCTCAACACAAAATCAATTAACCCAAAGTTAAAAAAGGACTAATTAAGAAATGTGACATTAAACAATTAGTAATAATCTTCACAGAAGGTGGAAAACAAAAAATAGTTACGCAAACAATTTCATAGGAAGTATAACAGACAAAATCAAAATGAGAAAATAATTTGATATTTTGACAACATTGATACTGACAATGTAGATTCAAAAAGTCATTCATGTGCGTATCCAATCAGAACAAAAAAGAGTGGAATTTAGTGGTATTAACCATTGTTTCTTAATTAGATTATGAAGAGAGGATACTTTTATATATGTGCAGAAATGGCCCATCATTCAAATATAGGCTATATGTCTGTTTTAATGTTCACAATTTCATAAAATTCTCAACACATAATCAATTGAACCCAAGCTAAAAAAGAGACTAATTAAGAAATTTGACATTAAACAATTAGTAATAATCTTCACAGAATGAGGAAAACAGAAAATAGTTACACAAAGAATTTCATAAGTATGACGGACAAAATCAAAATGAGAAAATAATTTGATTTTTTAACAACATTGATACTAACAATGTAGATTCAAAAAGTCATTCATGTGCATATCCAATCAGAACAAAAAAGAGTGGAATTTAGTGGTTTTAACCATTGTTTCTTCATTAGATTATGAAGAGAGGATACTTTTATATATGTGTAGAAATGGCCAATCATTCAAATATAGGCTATATGTTTGTTTTAGTGTTCACAACTTTAGAAAATTCTCAACACAAAATCAATTAACCCAAAGTTAAAAAAGGACTAATTAAGAAATGTGACATTAAACAATTAGTAATAATCTTCACAGAAGGTGGAAAACAGAAAATAGTTACACAAAGAATTTCATAAGAAGTATGACGGAGAAAATCAAAATGAGAAAATAATTTGATTTTTCAACAACATTGATACTCACAATGTAGATTTAAAAAGTCATTCATGTGCATATCCAATCAGAACAAAAAAGAGTGGAATTTAGTGGTATTAACCATTGTTTCTTCATTAGATTATGAAGAGAGGATACTTTTATATATGTGCAGAAATGGCCCATCATTGAAATATAGGCTATATGTTTGTTTTAGTGTTCACAACTTCATAAAATTCTCAACACAAAATCAATTAACCCAAAGTTAAAAAAAGACTAATTAAGAAAGTTGACAGTAAAAAATTAGTAATAATCTTCACAGAAGGAGGACAACACAAAATAATTACACAAAGAATTTCATAAGAAGTATGAGGGAGATAATCAAAATGAGAAAATAATTTGATTTTTTAACAACATTGATGTTGACAATGTAGATTCAAAAAGTCATTCATGTGCATATCCAATCACAACAAAAAAGAGTGGAATTTAGTGGTATTAACCATTGTTTCTTCATTAGATTATTAAGAGAGGATACTTTTATATATGTGCAGAAATGGCCCATCATTGAAATATAGGCTATATATCTGTTTTAATGTTCACAATTTCATAAAATTCTCAACACATAATCAATTGAACCAAAGCTAAAAAAGAGACTAATTAAGAAATTTGACATTAAACAATTAGTAATAATCTTCACAGAATGAGGAAAACAGAAAATAGTTACACAAAGAATTTCATAAGTATGACGGACAAAATCAAAATGAGAAAATAATTTGATTTTTTAACAACATTGATACTAACAATGTAGATTCAAAAAGTCATTCATGTGCATATCCAATCAGAACAAAAAAGAGTGGAATTTAGTGGTTTTAACCATTGTTTCTTCATTAGATTATGAAGAGAGGATACTTTTATATATGTGTAGAAATGGCCAATCATTCAAATATAGGCTATATGTTTGTTTTAGTGTTCACAACTTTAGAAAATTCTCAACACAAAATCAATTAACCCAAAGTTAAAAAAGGACTAATTAAGAAATGTGACATTAAACAATTAGTAATAATCTTCACAGAAGTTGGAAAACAAAAAATAGTTACACAAACAATTTCATAGGAAGTATGACAGACAAAATCAAAATCAGAAAATAATTTGATATTTTAACAACATTGATACTGACAATGTAGATCCAAAAAGTCATTCATGTGCATATCCAATCAGAACAAAAAAGAGTGGAATTTAGTGGTATTAACCATTGTTTCTTCATTAGATTATGAAGAGAGGATACTTTTATATATGTGCAGAAATGGCCCATCATTCAAATATAGGCTATATGTTTGTTTTAGTGGAGTATAAATACGGGTTTGAATGCAGCTGATGGTTTACTTGGTTCATTTGCGAGTTTTGAAACCAGAGATCTTGTGCGCATCATCTTGTCCGACTAGTTCCCAATTTCCGCCGACATCTTTCCGTAAAAAATCAAACAGGTATGTCTAGTAGCGAAAGCTCATCGTTATCTACGTCTAGTAGTAGTCAGAGTACTGAGTCGGATAGGAGTAGAGATGACCGGTTTCGTGGAGAGTGTGTGAGTGCTGGAGTTGGCACAAGCGGGGTGCCAATGGAGGTAGTGAGGGAGATCCGAGAAGATCCTCCTGAAGAACTGGAGGAAAGCAACTGGCCGGCTAAGGGCGGTTATGCGTGGGTTGCGTCCGATGTTCGAGACCAGTCATCCCTGTTCAGGTGGTCTCGTCTGCTGAACTCCTGGCTAAACTGTACGCCCGTCATCTCTAAAGGGGTTAGTGGAGATATTGTCTCATTAGAAAGAGCGAGCGCCATAGACCGGGTATGCCATGGGCAAGAAGGGGCTGCCGAGAAGTTCTTCTATATGTACATGTGCCATTTTTCTCAACTTCATATACGGCTACCTTTCGATGACTTTACTATGGGTGTGCTACGGGCTCTGAACGTGGCGCCTACTCAGTTGCACCCTAATAGTTGGGCGTACTTACAGGCTTTCCGCATCCTGTGCGAGTCGCTGTACTTGGAGCCTTCACCATACGCGTTCCTATATTTTTATGATACCAGACCCCAGAGGCCGGCTACCTGGCTATCATTGATCAGCCGTCCTAGCATTAGCAGATTGGATGCCTTCTCCCAATCTTTCAAGCACTTCAAGGACGGATACTTCAAGGTTGTGGTGAAGGAGGGAGGCGAGCAGTATTTTTTGAATGCGGATGGGAGTACGAAATTCCCTTTTAGTTGGACTAACAACCCTTCGCGGTACAAGGATATTGGGGTGGAGGAGTTGTCGTCCGGAGACAAGGAGGTGGTCGGGATTTTATTAAGATTTGTGGATAAGTTGCCCACTAAGGGCTTAGTTAGGGTTTATAATTCGGTGCATCCGATTATAGATATTGAAGGTATCTGTTTATTACTTAAGCTGCGTTAATGATGCTAAGTTGTTTTGATCCGAGCTGTGATATGTTATTGCAGGGCATATAGCGCAATCTGGCAAGAAGAACTTGGCGCTCTTCCAGGCACTGAGGAAGGAGATGGCCGCCAAGGCCAAGGAGGCTGGGAAAGTTGGTGTTCCCAATTTGCAGGAATCCGTTGTGGAAGTCCACGTACATGGCGGAACTAAGAGGAAAGCTGAACTACCGCCTCGACCGGGGAAGGGTAAGGACGTGAAGAAGGTGAGGGCGGCCATTCTTGGGTCAAGTAGTGGGGCTGGATCGGCTAGTGGGGAGAAGCTGTCGGAGGCTGGGCTGATTGAGTTGCCCGAGATATTAGTGAGGAAAGACATCGCAATAAACCTCCCGGACACTGTTGTGAATTCTATTGATAACATGGAGGTTGATCACATTGTGAGGACAATGGTTGAATTAGGAAGCAAGGCATTAGTCCTGGGTCGCCGGGTGGGGTCACTTTACCGACGGGAAGTGAAGGAGGTGACGGAGTTACAAGGTAAGGTGGACAAACTTGTTGAGGAGAAGGCGGCGCTGGAGAAGGAGAAGGAGGGATGGGAAGCTGAGAGGAAAAGGTTAGCGTCGTGGAAGGTGCGTTGCCTAGATTCAGAGGAGAAGTTGAACAAACGCATTGGGGAACTGGAGGAAGGTTATGATGACTTGAAAGACAAATATGACGGAGCTGTCGGCGAGTTGTATGACCTGAAGAACAGTGTTATTCAGGAGCATATAAACGGCTTTGAGAAGGGTTTGCGGCAGGCGGCCTTTTCTATAAAGATGTGGATGCACTGGATTCAAGGTTTGATGTAGATAAAGATGTGATTGGTGGAAAGCTGGTGGGGGAGGATGAAGAGGGTGAGGAAGAGGTTGGGGGTGAGGCGCCCGAGGCGGAGAAGGAAGCGGATGTAACCGTGGAGGGTGATGGCAACCAAACAGCTTAGGATGTAGTTTTCATATTGTTTTATTGCGCAATGAATCCTAAGTCTGTAATAACTCGTACAATATTTTGATTTGTTTTTAATATGATGCATCTTGTGGATATGTACCTGTTTTGTGGTTGTTGATGATAGCATGTGATAGGAGTATGAGATATGTTGTGTTGTTTGTGTATTTAACTAGGGGAACGTTGTTGGCGTTTGTATGTTAAACACGAGTAGAGGGTGTTCGACCCAGGCCGCTTACTTGTGGTAAGGGTGGGGAACTTAAACGAATTAAACACAAGTAGAGGGTGTTCGACCCAGGCCGCTTACTTGTGGTAAGGGTGGGGAACTTCAACGAATTAAACACAAGTAGAGGGTGTTCGACCCAGGCCGCTTACTTATGGTAAGGGTGGGGAACTTAAACGAATTAAACACAAGTAGAGGGTGTTCGACCCAGGCCGCTTACTTGTGGTAAGGGTGGGGAACTTAAATGAATTAAACACAAGTAGAGTAGTATAGATTCATAAAGTAGGGAACCACTCATTTTATTTATTCAAATGGGGGTGCCTCGTTAAAACCTCCTTGGCCAAAACCCTCTTTAGGGAAAAAAGACCAAGTGAGGAAAAAGAGTACACCCGTGGTTACAAGCATGGATTTGCTTATGATACATGTTCAACTGAAATAAAACTTGAGGTGGGAGACATTCCATGTGTTGGGAATTTCTTCCCCAGATAGTTGCTCTAGGCGATAAGCCCCACCACCTATGTCTTCTCGTATGCGGTACGGGCCGTCCCAATTGGCGGAGAACTTGCCATCCTTCTTTCTAGCACTGCTGGCCATTCTCCATACTAAGTCTCCTATGACAAACGAACGCGGTTGCAGGTTTGCGTTGTATTTCCTGGCGGCTCGTTGTTTGGCGGCGAGGTTGCGTATTTGGGCTTTTTCTCTGAGTTCGGGAAGGAGGTCGAGATGCAAAGCCATGTTTTGGTGGTTGCTAGCTGGGTCGTATAGTTCTCGACGTAGGGATGGTTCGCCAATTTCTACCGGTATCATGGCGTCTGCGCCGTAGACCAGGCTGAAGGGGGATTCGTTGGTTGACGATTGCGGGGTGCACCTGTAGGCCCAAAGTACTTCAATTAACTCTTCTGGCCACCGGCCTTTCGCGGTATCCAATCTTTTACGTAGTTCCACGAGGATAACTTTGTTTGCCGCTTCTGCCTGGCCATTGGTTTGCGGGTGTTCTACTGAACTGGTGATATGTTTGATGCCCAAACCGGTGTAGAATTTTGCTAGCTCTTTGTTAATGAATTGTCGGCCGTTATCTGTTATGATGGTATGTGGTATACCATATCTACATATGATGTCCTTCCACACAAACTGTTGGACTTGCTGGGCCGTGATAGTGGTCAATGGTTTGGCTTCAATCCACTTGGTGAAGTAGTCGACGGCCACGATTAGGAACTTAACCTGTCCTTTGCCGGGTGTGAATGGGCCTAGGATGTCCATTCCCCACTTAGCGAATGGCCAGGGGGATAATATGTGATGTAGCTGTTCTTGCTTTTGATGTATAAGGTTACCATGCTTCTGACATGGCTTGCACTTTTTGACGTAGTCGTGGCAGTCGGCCTCTATTGTGGGCCAGAAGTACCCGGCTCTGAGGATCCTTGTGGCCATGGTGCGCGCGCCTGAATGATATCCGCAAATTCCTTCGTGTAGTTCCTTAATGATGTACTGGGCTTGTTCTGGCATGACACATTTAAGCAAGGGTTGGCCGTATCCGCGTTTGTAGAGATCGTCGCCCACCATAGTATACCTGGCGGCCTTGGCCAGCCAAGATTTGTCGGCGTCGGCCGGGGGGTTGCCAGTTTTGAGGTACTGAATGTATGGGGTGGTCCAGTCTGGGTTTTGGGTAGGGGTGATATTGTCTGATGGGGTGTGAGTTATTGTTTGGCAAGTGTGTGTGACGGAAGGTCAGGATAATGTTTGCTGTAGCAAGGACCGGTTGCGGTTTTTGAGTTTGGTGCTGGCCAATTTGGAAAGGATGTCGGCTCTGACATTGTCGGTTCTGGGGATGTGTTCGACGCGGACTAGTTCGAAGGCAGATTGGATGATTGCGCGGACCAAGTGATAATATTGTTGGAGGACGGGGTCTTTGATTTGGAACTCGTCATTCAGATGACCTACTGTGAGTTTGGAGTCGGTTTTACATGTTAGCTTTTTGACGCCTACTTCACGGGCTAGGGAGAGACCGGCCAGGATAGCTTCGTATTCAGCTTGATTATTGGATGTTTTGAAAGCAAAATGAAGAGATTTTTCAATGAGGATGTCGTTGGGGCCTTCTAGTACAATGCCGGCACCTGCACCCCTTGGGTTCGAGGAGCCATCTACGTGAAGCGTCCATTGGTCCTCGATAGGTATTTGTTGTAGGTCGTTGACGAAGTCCAAGAGGCATTGGGCTTTGATGGGGCCGTGTGGTTCGTAGCGAATGTTAAATTCGGAGAGCTCCACGGCCCATGACGACATGCGCCCGGCTAAGTCTGGTTTTTGCAATATTTTCTGGATTGGATAGTCGGTCTTGACGGTTATGGTGTGGTTTTGGAAATATGGACGTAAGCGGCGTGCAGCGTGGACCAAGGACAGGGCTAGTTTCTCTACCATTTGGTATCTGGTTTCAGGGTCTTGGAGTGTCCTGCTTACAAAGTAGACAGGGTGCTGGGTGCCTTCTGCTTCTTGGACAAGGGGAGCACTGACGGTGTGATTGGTGGCCGTGATGTATACCAGCAGGGGTTGGGTGGTGTCAGGTTTGCGAAGGATGGGGGGTGAGGTTAGGGATGCTTTGAGTTTGAGGAAGATGTGTTCACAGTCTTCAGTCCAAGTGAAGCGGGCAGATTTCTTTAGGAGCTGGATTATGGGTTGAGTTTGTTCTGCTAGTTTAGGTAGGAAGCGAGATATGGCCGTGAGGCGGCCAATTAGTCGCTGTACCTCTTTGATGGTGGTGGGGCTACGCATCTCGATAATCGCCTTGCATTTTTCGGGGTTAACCTCTATGCCGCGCTGTGTCAACATGAAACCGAGGAATTTACCCTGGTCCACGCCGAATACGCACTTTTCTGGATTCAAGCGGAGGTTGTACTGGCGTAATGCGGAGAAAATTGCCTCTAAATCTATAGCGTGTTGATGATGGCTTGGGGATTTGACGACCATGTCATCGACGTAGACTTCGACACAGTGTCCTGTGAGGTGGCTGAAGACTTTGTCCATTAGCCGCTGGTATGTTGCCCCAGCGTTCTTGAGGCCGAAGGGCATGACTTTGTAGAAGTAGTTGGCATCATCTGTGATGAAGGCGGTCTTATGCATGTCTGCTGTGGCCATGGGTATTTGGTTATAGCCTGAGTATGCGTCCAAAAAGCTGAGTACTTTGTTTCCTGTCGCGCCGTCTATGAGGCGGTCGATGTTGGGTAGGGGGCAGGCGTCGCGAGGGCATGCCTTGTTTAGGTCTGTGTAGTCCACACACAACCGCCATTTACCGTTGGCTTTCTTCACCAAGACAATGTTAGAAAGCCAGGTGGTGTAATGCGCTTCATCTATGAATCCTGCGCTCAGCAGCTTCTCGGCCTCTATTTTGGCTGCCTGTCTGCGTTCTTCACCAAGTTTGCGTTTTTTCTGGGATACGTAGCGGGCTTCTTTGTATACCGAGAGCTTGTGGGACGCGACGTTAGGGTCTACCCCTGGGAGGTCGGCGGCTGACCAAGCGAAGAGATCCGTGTTGTTTGTGAGGATGGGTGTAATCGTGGCACGATCGTCAAGACTTAAACCAGTGCCCAAGTTGATGGAATGGCCGTTGGGGAGTTCCAGGGGGGTTGTGTCCTCGACTGGTTCGAGGCGGGCATCTCGGCCTATTCTGGGATCAAGGTCTTCACCGGATAAGGCTATGCGGGAATTAGGTGGTCGCGCGATGTGGTTTGTCTGTTGGATTGGGAGTTGGGGCCTTAGGCTTGCCATGTAGCATTCGCGTGCCAAACGTTGGTCGCAATGGATGGTTAAGATGTCCCCGAACGGTGCTGGGAACTTCATGGCTAAATGCGGGGTGGAGACGACTGCTCCGAGAGTGTTGAGGGAAGGACGGCCCAAAAGTATGTTGTAGGATGTGGGTGCGTCGACTATTAGGAAGCGGATTGGGATTGTTTTTGTTTGGGTTCCCTCCCGAAAGACGGTATGGAGGTCTATGTAGCCGCGGGTAGAAACTTGCTCGCCGGAAAAGCCGTATATGGGTTCGTCGTAGGGGATCATAGCGGTGTCAGGGAGTTGTAATTTTTGGTAGGTGGCCCAGTAGAGGATGTCAACGGAGCTGCCTTGATCGACTAGTACCTTTTTAACGGCATAGTTTTCGATTTCGACTGTGATGACCATGGGGTCGTCTTGTTGGTGGTCGAGACCGTGAAAATCATCATCTGTGAACACGATAGGGGGCATACGGCGTCTGTGATGGGTTTGAGTGATGTGGTTGATAGATTGTATGTGGCGGAGGTGTCTCTTTCTGGCGGATGAGGTGGAGCCTCCGCTTGCGAAGCCGCCAGAGATGGTGTTAATACTACCTCGCAAGGGGGGGTCGGCAGGGGTGATGTTGGTGTGGGCAGGTTGTGAGTGTTGGTCGTTGGGCTGGGCGGGTTGGTTATTGTGGTTGGCGGCGGTTGGTTGTCGTCTGTGGTCGTGGCGTGGGGGATGGTGGGTTCGGGAGGAGGTGTGGTCATCTCTGCGGATGAAGCGGCGAAAGTGGCCGGCGCGTACCAGTTCTTCAATCTTATCCTGTAGCGCTTTGCACTCTTCTGTAGTATGACCGTGATTGCGGTGGTATCGACAATACTTGGTCATGTCAGCGTTAGGAGGGGTCGTTGTTTTACGTGGTGGAGGGAGAAGGTCAGCCTGGAGGGCTTCGTCAAGGATGCGGGAGCAGGCTACTGTGAGTGGGGCGTATCTGGTGAAACGTGGTTGGCGGGGTTCACGTGGACGGGTATCGGGGCGCGGGTGATGCTGTGGGGTGGGATTGGGTACGGGGTTAGGATTGGAGTTGGAGGTGTTGGCAGCATAGTCGTTGCAAAACTTGGTGTGAAGGGTTTGCATTTCTTCCATGCGTACGTAGTCAGCGGCACGTAGCTTGAGTTCGTGCATGGAGGTGGGTGGGTGAAGGTAGACGTTGTTGGCGAAGGGTCCGGGTTGCAGGGTGAGGGTCATGCATTGGAGTATCATTTCCTGGTTAAGGTGTGGTGTGCGGAGGGCTGCTTTGCTGAAGCGGTCGATGAATGTTCTGAGTGGTTCGTTGGGCTCCTGTCTGATGCCCAGTAGGGACATGGTGGTGGTTTGGTGAGGGCGGCTGCCGGCGAAATGTGTGGAGAACATGTGGGAAAGGGTGTCGAAGTTATCGATGGAGTAGGGTGGGAGGGTGGTGAACCACTCTAAGGCGGGGCCTTTGAGTGTTGTGGGGAAAGCTTTGCAGAAGACTGCGTCTTGGGACGTGTACAGGGCGACGTGTGTGATGTAAACTTTCAGGTGTTCATCGGGGTCAGTTTCGCCAGTGTAGCGATCGAGGTTGAATGGTTCCCACTGAGTTGGGAGAGGGGTGTTAGCGATAAAGTCTGTGAACGGGTGGCGGCGTCTGGGTTGGTGAGGGGTAGGGATGTGGGGTGGGAGTGGGTGGTTGATCATGGTAGGGAAGGTGGAGGTGATTTTATGAGGAGGGATGTGGGTTGTGGGGAGATATGAGGGATTGTAGGGTGGGACGTATGCGGTGTGGAGAGTAGTGGGTAGGTTGTGAGGAATGTGGGTTGTGGAGGATGCTGTAAGTCTTGGGTGACCAGGTGGGAAGGGTTCGGGGTGTGTGGTAGTGAGAGGGGTTTGTTGGGTGGAGGTGAAGGTGTGGGGGGTGGGATTGTATTCACTCTCTTCCTCTGTAGGTTGGAAGACCGGAGACTTGACGGCTTCAGAGGTCTCTTTAGCTTTTCCCTTCAGGTCGGCCTCTGCCTCGATTTTCCTCCTGAGGCGGGAGTTTTCTTGTTTGAGCGCTTCCATTTCTTCAGCATTGCGCTCTTCAGGTCTGCGATTTCCTGTTGCATCTTCATCTGGCCGTCTAGGATGGCGGCCAGGTCAGGGGTGACGCCAGAGGGTCCAGAGGGACCAGCGTCAACTTGCTTGCTAACTCCAGCCTTGCTGCGGGTAGAAACCATCTTCAGAGAAAAGCGGGTACCAAGGGTGTTCGTCTCGTGCCCCACGGTGGGCGCCAATTGTTCCTGCAGAGGTACAAATAAGATAAGTTAGGCACGAGTGTCATCTTACCGTGTAGTCCGCTATCTCCTTAGTTGGCCTCTTCCCATTCGATACATGTCGGCTTGAACCCAGGAGGGGTTACCTGCAGAAGGATCTCCGAAGCTCAAGTAAGTCAAAGTTCTCAAGAGTCAAATCAGCAATTAATGAAAAGCGTACCTTTAAATGATGGGGTCCACGTGTATTTATAGAGCATTAATGACGTTTGACCATTTCATGGGCTGGGCCTTGACTTGGGCCCCAGCTTGGGCCCCAGCTTGGGCTATGAGTGGGCCTGGTCCTAAAACAGGTCTTAGAGGTGTATTGGGGCATTGATGTTTGACCAACTTTCTAGACAGGTAGTCGGCCGAGACCGACTACTTGTCTAGATGGCTTGTGTTGGTGGCATCCGAGTACTAGGTAGTATGTGGTTTTGACATGTGTACTATTTACTTGATTGAGTTTGGTTAGGTACGGTACAATTAGTAATAATCTTCACAGAAGGAGGACAACAGAAAATAATTACACAAACAATTTCATTAGAAGTATGAGGGAGATATTCAAAATGAGAAAATAATTTGATTTTTTAACAACATTGATACTAACAATGTAGATTGAAAAAGTAATTCATGTGCATATCCAATCAGAACAAAAAAGAGTGGAATTTAGTGGTTTTAACCATTGTTTCTTCATTAGATTATGAAGAGAGGATACTTTTATATCTGTGCAGAAATGGCCCATCATTGAAATATAGGCTATATGTTTGTTTTGGTGTTCACAATTTCATAAAATTCTCAACACATAATCAATTAACCCAAAGCTAAAAAAGAGACTAATTAAGAAATTTGCCATTAAACAATTAGTAATAATCTTCACAGAATGAGGAAAACACAAAATAGTTACACAAACAATTTCATAAGAAGTATGACGGACAAAATCAAAATGAGAAAATAATTTGATATTTTAACAACATTGATACTAACAATGTAGATTGAAAAAGTAATTCACTTGCATATCCAATAACAAAAAAGCGTGGAATTTAGTGGTATTAACCATATTTCTTCATTAGATTATGAAGAGCGGCTACTTTCAAATCTGTGCAGAAATGTCCCATCATTGAAATATAGGCTATGTGTTTTTTTTAGTGTTGACAACTTCATAAAATTCTCAACACATAATCAATAGACCCAAAACTAAAAAAAGACTAATTAAGAAATTTGACATTAAACAATTAGTAATAATCTTCACAGAAGGAGGTCAACACAAAATAATTACACAAATAATTTCATTAGAAGTATGAGGGAGAAAATCAAAATGAGAAAATAATTTGATTTTTTAACAACATTGATGTTGACAATGTAGATTCAAAAAGTCATTCATGTGCATATCCAATCACAACAAAAAAGAGTGGAATTTAGTGGTATTAACCATTGTTTCTTCATTAGATTATTAAGAGAGGATACTTTTATATATGTGCAGAAATGGCCCATCATTCAAATATAGGCTATATGTTTGTTTTAGTGTTCACAACTTCAGAAAATTCTCAACACAAAATCAATTAACCCAAAGTTAAAAAAGGACTAATTAAGAAATGTGACATTAAACAATTAGTAATAATCTTCACATAAGGTGGAAAACACAAAATAGTTACACAAACAATTTCATAGGAAGTGTGACGGACAAAATCAAAATGAGAAAATAATTTGATTTTTTAACAACATTGATACTAACAATGTAGATTGAAAAAGTAATTCATTTGCATATCCAATCACAACAAAAAAGCGCGGAATTTAGTGGTATTAACCATTGTTTCTTCATTAGATTATGATCAGAGGCTACTTTCATATCTGTGCAGAAATGACCCATCATTGAAATATAGGCTATGTTTTTTTTTAGTGTTGACAACCTCATAAAATTCTCAACACATAATCAATTGACCTAAAACTAAAAAAAGACAAATTAAGAAATTTGACATTAAAGAATTAGTAATAATCTTCACAGAAGGAGGACAACACAAAATAATTACACAAACAATTTCATTAGAAGTATGAGGGAGGTAATCAAAATGAGAAAATAATTTGATTTTTTAACAACATTGATACTAACAATGTAGATTGAAAAAGTAATTCATGTGCATATCCAATCAGAACAAAAAAGAGTGGAATTTAGTGGTATTAACCATTGTTTCTTCATTAGATTATGAAGAGAGGATACTTTTATATCTGTGCAGAAATGGCCCATCATTGAAATATAGGCTATATGTTTGTTTTAGTGTTCACAATTTCATATAATTCTCAATACATAATCAATTTACCCAAAGCTAAAAAAAAGACTAATTAAGAAATTTGACATTAACCAATTGGTAATAATCTTCACAGAAGGAGGAAAACACAAAATAATTACACAAACAATTTCATAAGAAGTATGACAGACAAAATCAAAATGAGAAAATAATTTGATTTTTTAACAGCATTGATACTAACAATGTAGATTTCAAAAAGTTATTCATGTGCATATCCAATCACAACAAAAAAGCGTGGACTGTAGTGGTATTAACCGTTGTTTCTTCATTAGATTATGAAGAGAGGCTACTTTCATATCTGTGCAGAAATGACCCATCATTGAAATATAGGCTATTTGTTTTTTTTAGTGTTGCCAACTTCATAAAACTCTCAACACATAATCAATAGACCCAAAACTAAAAAAAGACTAATTAAGATATTTGACATTAAACAATTAGTAATAATCTTCACAAAAGGAGGACAACACAAAAATAATTACACAAACAATTTCATTAGAAGTATGAGGGAGATAATCAAAATGAGAAAATAATTTGATTTTTTAACAACATTGATGTTGACAATCTAGATTCAAAATCTCATTCATGTGCATACCCAATCACAACAAAAAAGAGTGCAATTTAGTGGTATTGACCATTGTTTCTTCATTAGATTATGAAGAGAGGCTACTTTTATATCTGTGCAGAATGGGCCATCATTGAAATATACGCTGTATATCTGTTATAGTGTTCACAACTTCATAAAATTCTCAACACATAATCAATTAACCCAAAGCTAAAAAAGAGACTAATTAAGAAATTTGACATTAAACAATTAGTAATAATCTTCACAGAATGAGGAAAATACAAAATAGTTACACAAACAACTTCATAAGAAGTATGAGGGACAAAATCAAAATGAGAAAATAATTTGATTTTTTAACAACATTGATACTGACAATGTAGATTCAAAAATTCATTCATGTTTATATCCAATCAGAACAAAAAAGAGTGGAATTTAGTGGTATTAACCATTGTTACTTCATTACATTATGAAGAGAGGATACTGTCATATCTGCGCAGAAATGACCCATCATTGAAATATAGGCTATGTGTTTTTTTTAGTGTTGACAAGTTCATAAAATTCTCAACACATAATCAATTGACCCAAAACTAAAAAACGACTAATTAAGAAATTTGATATTAAAGAATTAGTAACAATCTTCACAGAAGGAGGAAAACACAAAATAGTTAAACAAACAATTTCATAAGAAGTTTGACGGACAAAATCAAAATGAGAAAATAATTTTATTTTTTAACAACATTGATACTAACAATGTAGATTGAAAAACTCCTTAATTTGCATATCAAATCACGACAAAAAAGAGTGGAATTTAGTTGTATTAACCATTGTTTCTTCATTAGATTATGAAGAGAGGATACTTTTATATCTGTGTAGAAATGACCCATCATTGAAATATAGGCTATATGTTTGTTTAAGTGTTCACAATTTCATAAAATTCTCAATACATAATCAATTTACCCAAAGCTAAAAAAAAGACTAATTAAGAAATTTGACATTAACTAATTGGTAATAATCTTCACAGAAGTAGGAAAACACACAATAATTACATAAACAATTTCATAAGAACTAGGACGGACAAAATCAAAATGAGAAAATAATATGATTTTTTAAGAACATTGATACTAACAATGTAGATTGAAAAAGTCATTCATTTGCATATCCAATCACAACAAAAAATAGTGGATTTTAGTGGTATTAACCATTGTTTCTTCATTACATTATGAAGAGAGGATACTTTTATATTTGTGCAGAAATGGCCCATCATTGAAATATAGGCTATACGTTTGTTTTAGTGTTCACAATTTTATATAATTCTCAATACATAATCAATTTACCCAGAGCTAAAAAAAATAGACTAATTAAAAAATTTGACATTAACCAATTGGTAATAATCTTCACAGAAGGAGGAAAACACAAAATAATTACACAAACAATTTCATAAGAAGTATGACAGACAAAATCAAAATGAGAAAATAATTTGATTTTTTAATAGCATTGATACTAACAATGTAGATTCAAAAAGTTATTCATGTGCATATCCAATCACAACAAAAAAGCGTGGAATGTAGTGGTATTAACCATTGTTTCTGCACTAAATTATGAAGAGAGGCTACTTTCATATCTGGTCAGAAATGACCCATCATTGAAATATAGGCTATGTGTTTTTTTTAGTGTTGATAACTTCATAAAATTCTCAACACATAATCAATTGACCCAGAACCAAAAAAACACTAATTAACAAATTTGACATTAAACAATTAGTAATAATCTTCACAAAAGGAGGAAAACACAAAATAATTACACAAACATTTTCATAGGAAGTATGACGGACAAAATCAAAATGAGAAAATAATTTGATTTTTTAACAACATTGATACTAACAATGTAGATTGAAAAAGTAATTCATTTGCATATCCAATCACAACAAAAAAGCGCGAAATTTAGTGGTATTAACCATTGTTTCTTGATTAGATTATGAAGAGAGGATACTTTCACAACTGTGCAGAAATGACCCATCATTGAAATATAGGCTATGTGTTTTTTTTAGTGTTGACAACTTCATAAAATTCTCAACACATAATCAATTGACCCAAAACTAAAAAAAGACTAATTAAGAAATTTGACATTAAACAATTAGTAATATGAAGGAGGACAATACAAAATAATTACACAAACAATTTCATTAGAAGTATGAGGGAGATAATCAAAATGAGAAAATAATTTGATTTTTTAACAACATTGATGTTGACAATGTAGATTCAAAAAGTCATTTATGTGCATATCCAATCACAACAAAAAAGCAGGGAATTTAGTGGTATTAACCATTGTTTCTTCATTAGATTATGAAGGGAGGCTACTTTCATATCTATGCAGAAATGACCCATCATTGAGATATAGTTTTTTTTAGTGTTGACAACTTCATAAAATTCTCAACACATAATCAATTAACCCAAAGCTAAAAAAGAGACTAATTAAGAAATTTGACATTAAACAATTAGTAATAATCTTCACAGAATGAGGAAAACACAAAATAGTTACACAAACAATTTAAGTTCTTGGTGCACGAAAGTTTTGTGTTCGGAGGGGTTTGCACATGGCCAAGGTAGTCGGTGCACCACGACATAGCTAGATTGGTTGGTGGGGAGTTTTGTGAAAAAATGAAATTCGTGGTTTTTTAGATGTGAGGGTTGGAAAGGCCTACAAATTTCCCCAAATGAATACCATGAAAATTTGGGTGCACAAAAATTTTTAGTTCGGAGGGTTTTGCACATGGCCAAGGTTGGCGGTGCACCACGGCATAGCTAGATGGCTTGGTGGGGAGTTTTGTTAAAAAATGAAGTTCATGATTTTTTAGATGTGAGGGTTGGAAAGGCCCACAAATGTCCCCAAATGAATATCATGAAATTCTTGGTGCACGAAAGTTTTGTGTTCGGAGGGGTTTGCAGATGGCCAAGGTTGTCGGTGCACCACGACATAGCTAGATTGCTTGGTGGGGAGTTTTGTGAAAAAGTGAAATTCGTGATTTTTGAGATGTGAGGGTTGGAAAGGCCTAAAAATGTCCCCAAAATGAATACCATGAAATTCTTGGTGCACGGAAGTTATGGGTTCAAAGGGGTTTGCACATGGCCAAAGTTGGCGGTGCACCACGGCATAGCTAGATTGCTTGGTGGGGAGGTTTTTGAAAAAATGAAATTCGTGGTTTTTGAGATGTGAGGGTTGGAAAGGCCTACAAATGTCACCAAATGAATACCATTAAATTCATGGTGCACAAAAGTTTTGAGTTCGGAGGGTTTTTCACATGGCCAAGGTTGGCGGTGCACCACAGCATAGCTAGATGGCTTGGTGGGGAGTTTTGTGAAAAAATGAAATTTGTGGTTTTTGAGATGTGAGGGTTGGAAAGGCCTACAAATGTCCCCAAATGAATACCATTAAATTCTTGGTGCAAGAAAGTTTTGAGTTCGGAGGGTTTAGCACATGGCCAAGATTGGCGGTGCACCAAGGCATAGCTAGATGGCTTGGTGGGGAGTTTTATGAAAAAATGAAATTCGTGATTTTCAAGAAGTGAGGGTTGGAAAATACCATTAAATTCTTGGTGCACGAAAGTTTTGTGTTCGGAGGGGTTTGCATATGGCCAAGGTAGTCGGTGCACCAAGACATAGCTAGATTGCTTGGTGGGGAGTTTTGTGAAAAAATGAAATTCGTGGTTTTTGAGATGTGAGGGTTGGAAAGGCCTACAAATGTCACCAAATGAATACCATTAAATTCTTGGTGCACGAAAGTTTTGAGTTCGGAGGGTTTTTCACATGGCCAAGGTTGGCCGTGCACCATGGCATAGCTAGATCGCTTGGTGGGGAGTTTTGTTAAAAAATGAAGTTCGTGCTTTTTGAGATGTGAGGGTTGGAAAGGCCTACAAATGTCCCCAAATGAATACCATTAAATTCTTGGTGCACGAAAGTTTTGAGTTCGGAGGGGTTTGCACTTGGCCAAGATTGTCGGTGCACCACGACAAAACTAGATTGCTTGGTGGGGAGTTTTGTGAAAAAATGAAATTCGTGGTTTTTGAGATGTGAGGGTTGGAAAGGCCTACAAATGTCCCCAATGAATACCATTAAATTCTTCGTGCAAGAAAGTTTTTAGTTCGGAGGGTTTAGCACATGGCCAAGATTGGGGGTGCACCACGGCATAGCTAGATGGCTTGGTGGGGAGTTTTATGAAAAAATGAGATTCGTGGTTTTCGAGAAGTGAGGGTTGGAATATACCATTAAATTCTTGGTGCACAAAAGTTTTGTGTTCGGAGGGGTTTGCATATGGCCAAGGTAGTCGGTGCAGCAAGACATAGCTAGATTGCTTGGTGGGGAGTTTTGTGAAAAGATGAAATTCGTGGTTTTTGAGATGTCAGGGTTGGAAAGGCCTACAAATATCCCCAAATGAATACCATGAAATTCTTGGTGCACGAAAGTTTTGAGTTCGGAGGGTTTTGCACATGGCCAAGGTTGGCGGTGCACCAGGGCACAACTAGATGGCTTGGTGGGGAGTTTTGTGAAAAAATGAAATTTGTGATTTTTGAGATGTGAGGGTTGGAAAGGCCTACAAATGTCCCCAAATGAATACCATGAAATTCTTGGTGCACGAACGTTTTGAGTTTTGACGGTTTTGCACTTGGCCAAGTTGGTCGGTGGACCGCAGCATAGCTAGATGGCTTGGTGGGGAGTTGTGTGAAAAAATGAAAGTTGTGGTTCGTGATTTTTGAGATGTGAGGGTTGGAAATGCCTACAAATGTCCCCAAATGAATACAATGAAATTCTTGGTGCACGAAAGTTTTGAGTTCGGAGGGGTTTTCACATGGCCAAGGTTGTCGGTGCACCACGACACAGATAGATTGGGTGGTGGGGAATTTTTATGAAAAATTAAATTCGTGGTTTTTAAGATGTGAGGGTTGGAAAGGCCTACAAATGTCCCCAAATGAATACCATTAAATTCTTCGTGCACGAAAGTTTTGAGTTCGGAGGGGTTTGCACATGGCCAAGGTTGTCGGTGCACCAAGGCATAGCTAGATTGCTTGGTGGGGAGTTTTGTGAAAAAATGAAATTCGTGGATTTTGAGATGTGAGGGTTGGAAAGGCCTACAAATGTCCCCAAATGAATTCCATTAAATTCTTGGTGCACGAAAGTTGAGTTTAAAGGGTTTTGCACATGGCCAAGGTTCCAAGGTTGGTGGTGCGCCACGGTAGAGCTAGATGGCTTGGTGAGGAGTTTTGTAAAAAAATGAAATTCGTGATTTTTGAGATGTGAGGGTTGGAAAGGCGTACAAATGTCCCCAAATGCATACCATGAAATTCTAGGTGCACGAAAGTTTTGAGTTCGGAGGGGTTTGCACATGGGCAAGGTTGTCGGTGCACCACGGCATAGCTAGATGGCATGGTGGGGAGTTTTGTGAAAAAATGAAATTCGTGACTTTTGAGATGTGAGGGTTGGAAAGGCTTACAAATGTCCCCAAATGAAGACCATTAAATTCTTGGTGCACGAAAGTTTTGAGTTCGGAGGGTTTTGCACGTGGCCAAGGTTGGCGGTGCACCACGGCATAGGTAATGGCTTGGTGGGGAGTTTTGTGACAAAATGAAATTCGTGGTTTTTGAGATGTGAGGGTTGGAAACGCCTACAAATGTCCCCCAATGAGTACTGTAAAAGTCTTGGTGCACGAAAGTTTTGAATTGGATGGAATTTGCACTTGGCCAAGTTGATCGGTGCTCCGCGGTATAGCTAGATGGCTTGGTGGGGAGTTTTGTGAAAAAATGAAATTCGTGGATTTTGAGACGTGACGGTTGGAAAGGCCTACAAATGTCCCCAAATGAATACCATGAAATTCTTGGTGCACGAAAGTTTTGAGTTCGGAGGGGTTTGCACATGGCCAAGCCTGTCGGTGCACCATGGATAGCTAGATTGCTTGGTGGGGAGTTTTGTGAAAAAATGAAATTCGTGGTTTTTTAGATGTGAGGGTTGGAAAGGCCTACAAATGTCCCCAAATGAATACCATTAAATTCTGGGGGCACAAAAATTTTTAGTTCGGAGGGTTTTGCACATGGCCAAGCTTGGCGGTGCACCACGGCATAGGTGGATGTCTTGGTGGGGAGTTTTGTGAAAAAATGAAATTCATGGTTTTTGAGATGTGAGGGTTGGAAAGCCCTTCAAATGTCCCGAAATTAGTATTGTAAAAGTCTTGGTGCAGAAAGTTTTGAGTTCGGAGGGGTTTGCACATGGCCAAGGTTGTCGGTGCACCACGGCATAGGTGGATGTCTTGGTGGGGAGTTTTGTGAAAAAATGAAATTCATGGTTTTTGAGATGTGAGGGTTGGAAAGCCCTACAAATGTCCCGAAATTAGTACTGTAAAAGTCTTGGTGCACCAAAGTTTTGAATTCGGAGGGTTTGTCACTTGGCCAAGTTTGTCGGGGCACCGTGGCATAGCTAGATGGCTGGGTAGGGAGTTTTGTGAAAAAATGAAATTCGTGGGTTTGGAGATGTGAGGGTGGGAAAGGCCTACAAATGACCACAAATGAATACCATGAAAATTTGGGTGCACAAAAATTTTTAGTTCGGAGGGTTTTGCACATGGCCAAGGTTGGCGGTGCACCACGACATAGGTAGATGGCTTGGTGCGGAGTTTTGTGAAAAAATGAAATTCGTGGTTTTTGAGATGTGAGGGTTGGAAAGCCCTACAAATGTCCTCAAATGAGTACTGTAAAAGTCTTGGTGCACGAAAGTTTTGAGTTCGGAGGGGTTTGCACATGGCCAAGGTTGTCGGTGCACCACGGCAGAGCTAGATGGTTTGGTGAGGAGTTTTGTAAAAAAATGAAATTCATGATTTTTGAGATGTGAAGGTTGGAAAGGCCTTCGAATGTCCCCAAATGCATACCATTAAATTCTTGGTGCACGAATGTTGGGTTCGGAGGGTTTTGCACATGGCCAAGGTTGGTGGTGCACCACGGCAGAGCTAGATGGTTTGGTGAGCAGTTTTGTAAAAAAATGAAATTCATGATTTTTGAGATGTGAGGGTTGGAAAGGCCTACGAATGTCCCCAAATGCATACCATGAAATTCTAGGTGCACGAAAGTTTTGAGTTCGGAGGGGTTTGCACATGGGCAAGGTTGTCGGTGCACCACGGCATAGCTAGATGGCATGGTAGGGAGTTTTGTGAAAAAATGAAATTCGTGACTTTTGAGATGTGAGGGTTGGAAAGGCCTACAAATGTCCCCAAATGAAGACCATTAAATTCTTGGTGCACGAAAGTTTTGAGTTCGGAGGGTTTTGCACGTGGCCAAGGTTGGCGGTGCACCACGGCATAGGTAATGGCTTGGTGGGGAGTTTTGTGAAAAAATGAAATTCGTGGTTTTTGAGATGTGAGGGTTGGAAACGCCTACAAATGTCTCCAAATGAGTACTGTAAAAGTCTTAGTGCACGAAAGTTTTGAATTGGATGGAGTTTGCACTTGGCCAAGTTGATCGGTGCTCCGCGGCATAGCTAGATGGCTTGGTGGGGAGTTTTGTGAAAAAATGAAATTCGTGGATTTTGAGACGTGACGGTTGGAAAGGCCTACAAATGTCCCCAAATGAATACCATGAAATTCTTGGTGCACGAAAGTTTTGAGTTCGGAGGGGTTTGCACATGGCCAAGGTTGGCGGTGCACCATGGCATAGCTAGATTGCTTGGTGGGGAGTTTTGTGAAAAAATGAAATTCGTGGTTTTTTAGATGTGAGGGTTGGAAAGGCCTATAAATGTCCCCAAATGAATACCATGAAAATCTGGGGGCACAAAAATTTTTACTTCGGAGGGTGCTGCACATGGCCAAGGCTGTCGGTGCACCATGGCATACCTAGATTGCTTGGTGGGGAGTTTTGTGAAAAAATGAAATTCATGGTTCACTAGTGCAGAATTTCCTTTTTACCTCGCCTTATATGCCTCGGTTGGCCAGGAACCGAAGCATATAACGGCGCGGTGGCATTTTTGCAATTTCAGCCAAGTTTTATGCCTCGGTTCAGCTAATACCCGAAGCCAAAGACAGCTATAGGCCTCGGTTCGCGTAAAACCGGTGCCAAAGAGTGTTATAGGCCTCGGTCCAACAAGACCCGAAGCCAAAAAGGGTCTGCATTTTTAAAAAACTAAAGTAGTCATTAGGTGTTTGGCCTCGGTCCAACAAGACCCGGTGCCAAAAAGGGGTATATGGCTTCGGTTGTTAGAGGAACCGAAGCCATAGAGTTTATTTAGGGTTTCAATTTCGCCAACCCTTCTACTTCCCCGCGCCGCGAATCTGCAACTCCTTCCTCTCTCTCTTCCCGCAACTCCTTCCTTTCTCTCTTCCCGCAACTCCTTCCTCTCTCTCTTCCCGCAACTCCTTCCTCTCTCTCTTCCCCCAACTCCTTCCTCCCTCTCTTCCCGCAACTCCTTCCTCCCTCTCTCCCCGCAACTGAACCTCGACGAGAGATTTCTTGGAGGCGCACAATGAGGCGAGGGCGGCGGTGGGCGTTGAGCCGCTGCAGTGAAGCGAGCAGGTGGTGCAGTGGAGCCACTGCAGTGGAGCGAGCAAACCAGCTTTGGGCGCACGACGGTGACGGCGCGCATGGTGGTGGAGGAGTGGGTGAAGCAGAAGCGACGTGCGTGAAAGCGATTGCGAAACCTGCGACCACCTCTACCAGATCTGTGATTCTAAAACCTGCAAATGAAAAAACCAAATCTGTAAACATTGTCTCGACCCCTGCAGATTCACAAACCACCATTGACAATCGCTGTTGCGGACGAGAACACCTCCATTGCGCGGCTGAGCCACAGTTGACACAATGGCTTCGGTTCACAGTAGAAACGAGGTAGAAGAGTAGTTCTATGGCTTCGGTTCACACCCGAGGCCAAAAGCCATCCCTTTTGGCCTCACCCTAATATGCCTCGGTTCTAGAACCGGGGCAGAATATCAAAAACAACCGGGGCCAAAAGCCCTTCCTGCACTGGTGGTTTTTGAGATGTGAGGGTTGGAAAGCCCTACAAATGTCCCGAAATGAGTACTGTAAAAGTCTTGGTGCACGAAAGTTTTGAGTTCGGAGGGATTTGCACATGGCCAAGGTTGTCGGTGCACCACGGCATAGCTAGACTGCTTGGTGGGGAGTTTTGTGAAAAAATGAAATTCGTGGTTTTTGAGATGTGAGGGTTGGAAAGGCCTACAAATGTCCCCAAATGAATACCATTAAATTCTTGGTGCACGAAAGTTGAGTTTGGAGGGTTTTGCACATGGCCAAGGTTGGTGGTGCACCACGGCAGAGCTAGATGGCTTGGTGAGGAGTTTTGTAAAAAAATGAAATTCGTGATTTTTGAGATGTGAGGGTTGGAAAGGCGTACAAATGTCCCCAAATGCATACCATGAAATTCTAGGTGCACGAAAGTTTTGAGTTCGGAGGGGTTTGCACATGGGCAAGGTTGTCGGTGCACCACGGCGTAGCTAGATGGCATGGCGGGGAGTTTTGTGAAAAAATGAAATTCGTGACTTTTGAGATGTGAGGGTTGGAAAGGCCTACAAATGTCCCCAAATGAACACCATTAAATTCTTGGTGCACGAAATTTTTGAGTTCGGAGGGTTTTGCACGTGGCCAAGGTTGGCGGTGCACCACGGCATAGGTAATGGCTTGGTGGGGAGTTTTGTGAAAAAATGAAATTCGTGGTTTTTGAGATGTGAGGGTTGGAAACGCCTACAAATGTCCCCCAATGACTACTGTAAAAGTCTTGGTGCACGAAAGTTTTGAATTGGATGGAGTTTGCACTTGGCCAAGTTGATCGGTGCTCCGCGGCATAGCTAGATGGCTTGGTGGGGAGTTTTGTGAAAAAATGAAATTCGTGGATTTTGAGACGTGACGGTTGGAAAGGCCTACAAATGTCCCCAAATGAATACCATGAAATTCTTGGTGCACGAAAGTTTTGAGTTCGGAGGGGTTTGCACATGGCCAAGGCTGTCGGTGCACCATGGCATAACTAGATTGCTTGGTGGGGAGTTTTGTGAAAAAATGAAATTCGTGGTTTTTTAGATGTGAGGGTTGGAAAGGCCTACAAATGTCCCCAAATGAATACCATTAAATTCTGGGGGCACAAAAATTTTTAGTTCGGAGGGTTTTCCACATGGCCAAGGTTGGCAGTGCACCACGGCATAGGTGGATGTCTTGGTGGGGAGTTTTGTGAAAAAAAGAAATTCATGGTTTTTGAGATGTGAGGGTTGGAAAGCCCTACAAATGTCCCGAAATGAGTACTGTAAAAGTCTTGGTGCACGAAAGTTTTGAGTTCGGAGGGGTTTGCACATGGCCAAGGTTTTCGGTGCACCACGACATAGCTAGATTGCTTGGTGGGGAGTTTTGTGAAAAAATGAAATTCGTGGTTTTTGAGATGTGAGGGTTGGAAAGGCCTACAAATGTCCCCAAATGAATACCATTAAATTCTCGGTACACGAAAGTTGAGTTTGGAGGGTTTTGCACATGGCCAAGGTTGGTGGTGCACCACGGCAGAGCTAGATGGCTTGGTGAGGAGTTTTGTAAAAAAATGAAATTCGTGATTTTTGAGATGTGAGGGTTGGAAAGGCCTACGAATGTCCCCAAATGCATACCATGAAATTCTAGGTGCACGAAAGTTTTGAGTTCGGAGGGGTTTGCACATGGGCAAGGTTGTCGGTGCACCACGGCATAGCTAGATCGCATGGTGGGGAGTTTTGTGAAAAAATGAAATTCGTGACTTTTAAGATGTGAGGGTTGGAAAGGCCTACAAATGTCCCCAAATGAACACCATTAAATTCTTGGTGCACGAAAGTTTTGAGTTCGGAGGGTTTTGCACGTGGCCAAGGTTGGCGGTGCACCACGGCATAGGTAATGGCTTGGTGGGGAGTTTTGTGAAAAAATGAAATTCGTGGTTTTTGAGATGTGAGGGTTGGAAACGCCTACAAATGTCCCCCAATGAGTATTGTAAAAGTCTTGGTGCACGAAAGTTTTGAATTGGATGGAGTTTGCACTTGGCCAAGTTGATCAGTGCTCCGCGGCATAGCTAGATGGCTTGGTGGGGAGTTTTGTGAAAAAATGAAATTCGTGGATTTTGAGATGTGACGGTTGGAAAGGCCTACAAATGTCCCCAAATGAATACCATGAAATTCTTGGTGCACGAAAGTTTTGAGTTCGGAGGGGTTTGCACATGGCTCTGGCTGTCGGTGCACCATGGCATAGCTAGATTGCTTGGTGGGGAGTTTTGTGAAAAAATGAAATTCGTGGTTTTTTAGATGTGAGGGTTGGAAAGGCCTACAAATGTCCCCAAATGAATACCATGAAAATCTGGGGGCACAAAAATTTTTAGTTCGGAGGGTTTTGCACATGGCCAAGGTTAGCGGTGCACCACGGCATAGGTGGATGTCTTGGTGGGGAGTTTTGTGAAAAAATGAAATTCATGGTTTTTGAGATGTGAGGGTTAGAAAGCCCTACAAATGTCCCGAAATGAGTACTGTAAAAGTCTTGGTGCATGAAAGTTTTGAGTTCGGAGGGGTTTGCACATGGCCAAGGTTGTCGGTGCACCACGGCATAGCTAGATTGCTTGGTGGGGAGTTTTGTGAAAAAATGAAATTCGTGGTTTTTGAGATGTGAGGGTTGGAAAGGCCTACAAATGTCCCCAAATGAATACCATTAAATTCTTGGGGCACGAAAGTTGAGTTTGGAGGGTTTTGCACATGGCCAAGGTTGGTGGTGCACCACGGCAGAGCTAGATGGCTTGGTGAGGAGATTTGTAAAAAAATGAAATTCGTGATTTTTGAGATGTGAGGGTTGGAAAGGCGTACAAATGTCCCCAAATGCATACCATGAAATTCTAGGTGCACGAAAGTTTTGAGTTCGGAGGGGTTTGCACATGGGCAAGGTTGTCGGTGCACCACGGCATAGCTAGATGGCATGGTGGGGAGTTTTGTGAAAAAATGAAATTCGTGACTTTTGAGATGTGAGGGTTGGAAAGGCCTACAAATGTCCCCAAATGAACACCATTAAATTCTTGGTGCACGAAAGTTTTGAGTTCGGAGGGTTTTGCACGTGGCCAAGGTTGGCGGTGCACCACGACATAGGTAATGGCTTGGTGGGGAGTTTTGTGAAAAAATGAAATTCGTGGTTTTTGAGATGTGAGGGTTGGAAACGCCTATAAATGTCCCCCAATGAGTACTGTAAAAGTCTTGGTGCACGAAAGTTTTGAATTGGATGGAGTTTGCACTTGGCCCAGTTGATCGGTGCTCCGCGGCATAGCTAGATGGGTTGGTGGGGAGTTTTGTGAAAAAATGAAATTCGTGGATTTTGAGATGTGACGGTTGGATAGTCCTACAAATGTCCCCAAATGAATACCATGAAATTCTTGGTGCACGAAAGTTTTGAGTTCGGAGGGGTTTGCACATGGCTAAGGCTGTCGGTGCACCATGGCATAGCTAGATTGCTTGGTGGGGAGTTTTGTGAAAAAATGAAATTTGTGGTTTTTTAGATGTGAGGGTTGGAAAGGCCTACAAATGTCCCCAAATGAATACCATGAAAATCTGGGGGCACAAAAATTTTTAGTTCGGAGGGTTTTGTACATGGCCAAGGTTGGCGGTGCACCACGGCATAGGTGGATGTCTTGGTGGGGAGTTTTGTGAAAAAATGAAATTCATGGTTTTTGAGATGTGAGGGTTAGAAAGCCCTACAAATGTCCCGAAATGAGTACTGTAAAAGTCTTGGTGCACGAAAGTTTTGAGTTGGGAGGGGTTTGCACATGGCCAAGGTTGGCGGTGCACCACGGCATAGGTAATGGCTTGGTGGGGAGTTTTGTGAAAAAATGAAATTCGTGGTTTTTGAGATGTGAGGGTTGGAAACGCCTACAAATGTCCCCCAATGAGTACTGTAAAAGTCTTGGTGCACGAAAGTTTTGAATTGGATGGAGTTTGCACTTGGCCAAGTTGATCGGTGCTCCGCGGCATAGCTAGATGGCTTGGTGGGGAGTTTTGTGAAAAAATGAAATTCGTGGATTTTGAGATGTGACGGTTGGAAAGGCCTACAAATGTCCCCAAATGAATACCATGAAATTCTTGGTGCACGAAAGTTTTGAGTTCGGAGGGGTTTGCACATGGCTAAGGCTATCGGTGCACCATGGCATAGCTAGATTGCTTGGTGGGGAGTTTTGTGAAAAAATGAAATTCGTGGTTTTTTAGATGTGAGGGTTGGAAAGGCCTACAAATAAGGCCTACAAATGTCCCCAAATGAATACCATGAAAATCTGGGGGCACAAAAATTTTTAGTTCGGAGGGTTTTGCACATGGCCAAGGTTGGCGGTGCACCACGGCATAGGTGGATGTCTTGGTGGGGAGTTTTGTGAAAAAATGAAATTCATGGTTTTTGAGATGTGAGGGTTAGAAAGCCCTACAAATGTCCCGAAATGGGTACTGTAAAAGTCTTGGTGCACGAAAGTTTTGAGTTCGGAGGGGTTTGCACATGGCCAAGGTTGTCGGTGCACCACGGCATAGCTAGATTGCTTGGTGGCGAGTTTTGTGAAAAAATGAAATTCGTGGTTTTTGAGATGTGAGGGTTGGAAAGGCCTACAAATGTCCCCAAATGAATACCATTAAATTCTTGGTGCACGAAAGTTGAGTTTGGAGGGTTTTGCACATGGCCAAGGTTGGTGGTGCACCACGGCAGAGCTAGATGGCTTGGTGAGGAGTTTTGTAAAAAACTGAAATTCGTGATTTTTGAGATGTGAGGGTTGGAAAGGCGTACAAATGTCCCCAAATGCATACCATGAAATTCTAGGTGCACGAAAGTTTTGAGTTCGGAGGGCTTTGCACATGGGCAAGGTTGTCGGTGCACCACGGCATAGCTAGATGGCATGGTGGGGAGTTTTGTGAAAAAATGAAATTCGTGACTTTTGAGATGTGAGGGTTGGAAAGGCTTACAAATGTCTCCAAATGAACACCATTAAATTCTTGGTGCACGAAAGTTTTGAGTTCGGAGGGTTTTGCACGTGGCCAAGGTTGGCGGTGCACCACGTCATAGGTAATGGCTTGGTGGGGAGTTTTTTGAAAAAATGAAATTCGTGGTTTTTGAGATGTGAGGGTTGGAAACGCCTACAAATGTCCCCCAATGAGTACTGTAAAAGTGTTGGTGCACGAAAGTTTTGAATTGGATGGAGTTTGCACTTGGCCAAGTTGATCGGTGCTCCGCGGCATAGCTAGATGGCTTGGTGGGGAGTTTTGTGAAAAAATGAAATTCGTGGATTTTGAGACGTGACGGTTGGAAAGGCCTACAAATGTCCCCAAATGAATACCATGAAATTCTTGGTACACGAAAGTTTTAAGTTCGGAGGGGTTTGCACATGGCTAAGGCTGTCGGTGCACCATGGCATAGCTAGATTGCTTGGTGGGGAGTTTTGTGAAAAAATGAAATTCGTGGTTTTTTAGATGTGAGGGTTGGAAAGGCCTACAAATGTCCCCAAATGAATACCATGAAAATCTGGGGGCACAAAAATTTTTAGTTCAGAGGGTTTTGCACATGGCCAAGGTTGGCGGTGCACCACGGCATAGGTGGATGTCTTGGTGGGGAGTTTTGTGAAAAAATGAAATTCATGGTTTTTGAGATGTGAGGGTTGGAAAGCCCTACAAATGTCCCGAAATGAGTACTGTAAAAGTCTTGGTGCACGAAAGTTTTGAGTTCGGAGGGGTTTGCACATGGCCAAGGTTGTCGGTGCACCACGGCATAGCTAGATTGCTTGGTGGGGAGTTTTGTGAAAAAATGAAATTTGTGGTTTTTGAGATGTGAGGGTTGGAAAGGCCTACAAATGTCCCCAAATGAATACCATTAAATTCTTGGTGCACGAAAGTTGAGTTTGGAGGGTTTTGCACATGGCCAAGGTTGGTGGTGCACCACGGCAGAGCTAGATGGCTTGGTGAGGAGTTTTGTAAAAAACTGAAATTCGTGATTTTTGAGATGTGAGGGTTGGAAAGGCGTACAAATGTCCCCAAATGCATACCATGAAATTCTAGGTGCACGAAAGTTTTGAGTTTGGAGGGGTTTGCACATGGGCAAGGTTGTCGGTGCACCACGGCATAGCTAGATGGCATGGTGGGGAGTTTTGTGAAAAAATGAAATTCGTGACTTTTGAGATGTGAGGGTTGGAAAGGCCTACAAATGTCCCCAAATGAACACCATTAAATTCTTGGTGCACGAAAGTTTTGAGTTCGGAGGGTTTTGCACGTGGCCAAGGTTGGCGGTGCACCATGACATAGGTAATGGCTTGGTGGGGAGTTTTGTGAAAAAATGAAATTCGTGGTTTTTGAGATGTGAGGGTTGGAAACGCCTAGAAATGTCCCCAAATGAGTACTGTAAAAGTATTGGTGCACGAAAGTTTTGAATTTGATGGAGTTTGCACTTGGCCAAGTTGGTCGATGCTCCGCGGCATAGCTTGATGGCTTGGTGGGGAGTTTTGTGAAAAAATGAAATTCGTGGATTTTGAGACGTGATGGTTGGAAAGGCCTACAAATGTCCCCAAATGAATACCATGAAATTCTTAGTGCACGAAAGTTTTGATTTCGGAGGGGTTTGCACATGGCCAATGATGTGACCCTAACAAGCCCAAGCCAAGTGCATCAACAAGCCCAAGCCCATATCAAGGCCCAATCACTAGAAGCATGATGAGAAAGATTCACATGGGCCTCTCACAAGATGATCAAGTCAATCATGGGCTTTTTACATTATTTACATGGGCTAAAGAAATCTCTAAAATATGAGATGATGCATGAAGGAAGTAGTCTAGATTTAAATTGGGCCATTGTTTAGGCTTTGCTTTCAATAAAAGCTAGAACACTTGTTGGGATCATTTGGGCCGAGCCCAATGTGCCACCTTTGGCCAAGAGTTACTAGAGTGGCTCTCCTTTTGGATGCAAGTAAAGCATGAACTAAGCAAGGAGCATGTGATGGAAGCATGGTGTGTGTGACTTGGGCAAGGAGAGTGTGATACGCCACTTGGCACCATCTAGACTCATCTACTACATCACATGGTCTACAATCAAGCTTCTTCTCCAAGCTACATTTGCATTTCATCTTTGTTGCATTTTCTCTTTATTTGGCCGACCATGTGCCTATAAATAGAGCCACTCAAATATTGTAATGGTTACTCTTGAATTGCTAATAGATGCTAGTGTTTGAGATCACTCCACACTTCTATTAATTTGAGAGAACACATGGCTAACCTTCTCCTTCATCTCCTCTAGCCACCTTCCATAACATAGCTCCACTTCTACTCTTCATCTTCACCAAATTCTCCATTTCCGAGAGCAACCTTTCTGTAATTCTCCAAATTCCGCTGCACTTCATCTTCTCCTCAACATTCTCCATGGATTTCCTCCCTCTCCTACACCAAGGACGTCCATCAGCCAAGGTTGTCGGTGCACCACGGCATAGCTAGATGGCATGGTGGGGAGTTTTGTGAAAAAATGAAATTCGTGACTTTTGAGATGTGAGGGTTGGAAAGGCCTACAAATGTCCCCAAATGAACACCATTAAATTCTTGGTGCACGAAAGTTTTGAGTTCGGAGGGTTTTGCACGTGGCTAAGGTTGGCGGTGCACCACGGCATAGGTAATGGCTTGGTGGGGAGTTTTGTGAAAAAATGAAATTCGTGGTTTTTGAGATGTGAGAGTTGGAAACGCCTACAAATGTCCCCAAATGAGTACTGTAAAAGTCTTGGTGCACGAAAGTTTTGAATTTGATGGAGTTTGCACTTGGCCAAGTTGGTCGATGCTCCGCGGCGTAGCTAGATGGCTTGGTGGGGAGTTTTGTGAAAAAATGAAATTCGTGGATTTTGAGACGTGAGGGTTGGAAAGGCCTACAAATGTCCCCAACTAAATACAATTAAATTCTTGGTGCACGAAAGTTTTGAGTTCGGAGGGGTTTGCACATGGCCAAGGTTGTCGGTGCACCACGGCACAGCTAGAGTGCTTGGTGGGGAGTTTTGTAAAAAAATGAAATTCGTGGTTTTTGAGATGTGAGGGTTGGAAAGGCTTGCAAATGACCCCAAATGAAGACCATTAAATTCTTGGTGCATGAAAGTTTTGAGTTCGGAGGGTTTTGCACGTGGCCAAGGATGGCGGTGCACCACGACATAGGTGGATGGCTTGGTGGGGAGTTTTGTGAAAAAATGAAATTCGTGGTTTTTGAGATGTGAGGGTTAGAAAGCCCTACAAATGTCCCGAAATGAGTACTGCAAAAGTCTTGGTGCACGAAAGTTTTGAGTTCGGAGGGGTTTGCACATGGCCAAGGGTGTCGGTGCACCACGACATAGCTAGATTGCTTGGTGGGGAGTTTTGTGAAAAAATGAAATTCGTGGTTTTTGAGATGTGAGGGTTGGAAAGGCCTACAAATGTCCCCAAATGAATACCATTAAATTCTTGGTGCACGAAAGTTGAGTTTGGAGGGTTTTGCAAATGGCCATGGTTGGTGGTGCACCACGGCAAAGCTAGATGGCTTGGTGAGGAGTTTTGTAAAAAAATGAAATTCGTGATTTTTGAGATGTGAGGGTTGGAAAGGCGTACAAATGTCCCCAAATGCATACCATTAAATTCTAGGTGCACGAAAGTTTTGAGTTCGGAGGGGTTTGCACATGGGCAAGGTTGTCGGTGCACCACGACATAGCTAGATGGCATGGTGGAGAGTTTTGTGAAAAAATGAAATTCGTGGTTTTTGAGATGTGAGGGTTGGAAAGGCCTACAAATGTCCCCAAATGAATACCATTAAATTCTTGGTGCACGAAAGTTGAGTTTCGAGGGTTTTGCACATGGCCATGGTTGGTGGTGCACCACGGCAGAGCTAGATGGCTTGGTGAGGAGTTTTGTAAAAAAATGAAATTCGTGATTTTTGAGATGTGAGGGTTGGAAAGGCGTACAAAAGTCCCCAAATGCATACCATGAAATTCTAGGTGCACGAAAGTTTTGAGTTCGGAGGGGTTTGCACATGGGCAAGGTTGTCGGTGCACCACGGCATAGCTAGATGGCATGGTGGGGAGTTTTGTGAAAAAATGAAATTCGTGACTTTTGAGATGTGAGGGTTGGAAAGGCCTACAAATGTCCCCAAATGAACACCATTAAATTCTTGGTGCACGAAAGTTTTGAGTTCGGAGGGTTTTGCGCGTGGCCAAGGTTGGCGGTGCACCACGACATAGGTAATGGCTTGGTGGGGAGTTTTGTGAAAAAATGAAATTCGTGGTTTTTGAGATGTGAGGGTTGGAAACGCCTACAAATGTCCCCAAATGAGTACTGTAAAAGTCTTGGTGCACGAAAGTTTTGAATTGGATGGAGTTTGCACTTGGCCAAGTTGGTCGGTGCTCCGCGGCATAGCTAGATGGCTTGGTGGGGAGTTTTGTGAAAAAATGAAATTCGTGGATTTTGAGACGTGACGGTTGGAAAGGCCTACAAATGTCCCCAAATGAATACCATGAAATTCTTGGTGCACGAAAGTTTTGAGTTCGGAGGGGTTTGCACATGGCCAAGGCTATCGGTGCACCATGGCATAGCTAGATTACTTGGTGGGGAGTTTTGTGAAAAAATGAAATTTGTGGTTTTTGAGATGTGAGGGTTGGAAAAGCCTACAAAGTCCCCAAATGAGTACTGTAAAAGTCTTGGTGCAGGAAAGTTTTGAATTGGATGGAGTTTGCACTTGGCCAAGTTGGTCGGTGCTCCGCGGCATAGCTAGATGGCTTGGTGGGGAGTTTTGTGAAAAAATTAAATTCGTGGATTTTGAGACGTGACGGTTGGAAAGGCCTAAAAATGTCCCCAAATGAATACCATGAAATTCTTGGTGCACGAAAGTTTTGAGTTCGGAGGGGTTTGCACATGGCCAAGGCTATCGATGCACCATGGCATAGCTAGATTGCTTGGTGGGGAGTTTTGTGAAAAAATGAAATTCGTGGTTTTTTAAATGTGAGGGTTGGAAAGGGCTACAAATGCCCCCAAATGAATACCATGAAAATCTGGGGGCACAAAAATTTTTAGTTCGGACGGTTTTGCACATGGCCAAGGTTGGCGGTGCACCACGGCATAGGTGGATGGCTTGGTGGGGAGTTTTGTGAAAAAATGAAATTCATGGTTTTTGAGATGTGAGGGTTGGAAAGCCCTACAAATGTCCCGAAATGAGTACTGTAAAAGTCTTGGTGCACGAAAGTTATGAGTACGGAGGGGTTTGCACATGGCCAAGGTTGTCGGTGCACCACGGCATAGTTAGATTGCTTGGTCGGGAGTTTTGTGAAAAAATGAAATTCGTGGTTTTTGAGATGTAAGGGTTGGAAAGGCCTACAAATGTCCCCAAACGAATACCATTAAATTCTTGGTGCACGAAAGTTGAGTTTGGAGGGTTTTGCACATGGCCATGGTTGGTGGTGCACCACGGCAGAGCTAGAAGGCTTGGTGAGGAGTTTTGTAAAAAAATGAAATTCGTGATTTTTGAGATGTGAGGGTTGGAAAGGCGTACAAATGTCCCGAAATGCATACCACTAAATTCTAGGTGCACGAAAGTGTTGAGTTCGGAGGGGTTTGCACATGGGAAAGGTTGTCGGTGCACCACGGCATAGCTAGATGGCATGGTGGGCAGTTTTGTGAAAAAATGAAATTCGTGGTTTTTGAGATGTGAGGGTTGGAAAGGCCTACAAATGTCGCCAAATGAATACCATTAAATTCTTGGTGCACGAAAGTTGAGTTTGAAGGGTTTTGCACATGGCCATGGTTGGTGGTGCACCACGGCAGAGCTAGATGGCTTGGTGAGGAGTTTTGTAAAAAAATGAAATTCGTGATTTTTGAGATGTGAGGGTTGGAAAGGCGTAGAAATGTCCCCAAATGCATACCATGAAATTCTAGGTGCACGAAAGTTTTGAGTTCGGAGGGGTTTGCACATGGGCAAGGTTGTCGGTGCACCACGGCATAGCTAGATGGCATGGTGGGGAGTTATGTGAAAAAATGAAATTCGTGACTTTTGAGATGTGAGGGTTGGAAAGGCCTACAAATGTCCCCAAATGAACACCATTAAATTCTTGGTGCACGAAAGTTTTGAGTTCGGAGGGTTTTGCGCGTGGCCAAGGTTGGCGGTGCACCACGACATAGGTAATGGCTTGGTGGGGAGTTTTGTGAAAAAATGAAATTCGTGGTTTTTGAGATGTGAGGGTTGGAAACGCCTACAAATGTCCCCAAATGAGTACTGTAAAAGTCTTGGTGCAGGAAAGTTTTGAATTGGATGGAGTTTGCACTTGGCCAAGTTGGTCGGTGCTCCGCGGCATAGCTAGATGGCTTGGTGGGGAGTTTTGTGAAAAAATGAAATTCGTGGATTTTGAGACGTGACGGTTGGAAAGGCCTAAAAATGTCCCCAAATGAATACCATGAAATTCTTGGTGCACGAAAGTTTTGAGTTCGGAGGGGTTTGCACATGGCCAAGGCTATCGATGCACCATGGCATAGCTAGATTGCTTGGTGGGGAGTTTTGTGAAAAAATGAAATTCGTGGTTTTTTAAATGTGAGGGTTGGAAAGGGCTACAAATGCCCCCAAATGAATACCATGAAAATCTGGGGGCACAAAAATTTTTAGTTCGGACGGTTTTGCACATGGCCAAGGTTGGCGGTGCACCACGGCATAGGTGGATGGCTTGGTGGGGAGTTTTGTGAAAAAATGAAATTCATCGTTTTCGAGATGTGAGGGTTGGAAAGCCCTACAAATGTCCCGAAATGAGTACTGTAAAAGTCTTGGTGCACGAAAGTTATGAGTTCGGAGGGGTTTGCACATGGCCAAGGTTGTCGGTGCACCACGGCATAGTTAGATTGCTTGGTCGGGAGTTTTGTGAAAAAATGAAATTCGTGGTTTTTGAGATGTAAGGGTTGGAAAGGCCTACAAATGTCCCCAAACGAATACCATTAAATTCTTGGTGCACGAAAGTTGAGTTTGGAGGGTTTTGCACATGGCCATGGTTGGTGGTGCACCACGGCAGAGCTAGAAGGCTTGGTGAGGAGTTTTGTAAAAAAATGAAATTCGTGATTTTTGAGATGTGAGGGTTGGAAAGGCGTACAAATGTCCCGAAATGCATACCACTAAATTCTAGGTGCACGAAAGTGTTGAGTTCGGAGGGGTTTGCACATGGGCAAGGTTGTCGGTGCACCACGGCATAGCTAGATGGCATGGTGGGGAGTTTTGTGAAAAAATGAAATTCGTGGTTTTTGAGATGTGAGGGTTGGAAAGGCCTACAAATGTCGCCAAATGAATACCATTAAATTCTTGGTGCACGAAAGTTGAGTTTGAAGGGTTTTGCACATGGCCATGGTTGGTGGTGCACCACGGCAGAGCTAGATGGCTTGGTGAGGAGTTTTGTAAAAAAATGAAATTCGTGATTTTTGAGATGTGAGGGTTGGAAAGGCGTAGAAATGTCCCCAAATGCATACCATGAAATTCTAGGTGCACGAAAGTTTTGAGTTCGGAGGGGTTTGCACATGGGCAAGGTTGTCGGTGCACCACGGCATAGCTAGATGGCATGGTGGGGAGTTATGTGAAAAAATGAAATTCGTGACTTTTGAGATGTGAGGGTTGGAAAGGCCTACAAATGTCCCCAAATGAACACCATTAAATTCTTGGTGCACGAAAGTTTTGAGTTCGGAGGGTTTTGCGCGTGGCCAAGGTTGGCGGTGCACCACGACATAGGTAATGGCTTGGTGGGGAGTTTTATGAAAAAATGAAATTCGTGGTTTTTGAGATGTGAGGGTTGGAAACGCCTACCCAAATGAGTACTGTAAAGGTCTTGGTGCACGAAAGTTTTGAATTGGATGGAGTTTGCACTTGGCCAAGTTGGTCGGTGCTCCGCGGCATAGCTAGATGGCTTGGTGGGGAGTTTTGTGAAAAAATGAAATTCGTGGATTTTGAGACGTGACGGTTGGAAAGGCCTACAAATTTCCCCAAATGAATACCATGAAATTCTTGGTGCATGAAAGTTTTGAGTTCGGAAGGGTTTGCACATGGCCAAGGCTGTCGGTGCACCATGGCATAGCTAGATTGCTTGGTGGGAAGTTTTGTGAAAAAATGAAATTCGTGGTTTTTTAGATGTGAGGGTTGGAAAGGCCTACAAATGTCCCCAAATGAATACCATGAAATTCTTGGTGCACGAAAGTTTTGAGTTCGGAGGGGTTTGCACATGGCCAAGGCTGTCGGTGCACCATGGCATAGCTAGATTGCTTGGTGGGGAGTTTTGTGAAAAACTGAAATTCGTGGTTTTTAAGATGTGAGGGTTGGAAAGGCCTACAAATGTCCCCAAATGAATACCATGCAAACCTGGGGGCACATAAATTTTTAGTTCGGAGGGTTTTGCACATGGCCAAGGTTGGCGGTGCACCACGGCATAAGTGGATGGCTTGGTGGGGAGTTTTGTGAAAAAATGAAATTCATGGTTTTTGAGATGTGAGGGTTGGAAAGCCCTACAAATGTCCCGAAATGAGTACTGTAAAAGTCTTGGTGCACGAAAGTTTTGAGTTCGGAGGGGTTTGCACATGGCCAAGGTTGTTGGTGCACCACAGCATAGCTAGATTGCTTGGTGGGGAGTTTTGTGAAAAAATGAAATTCATGGTTTTTGAGGTGTGAGGGTTGGAAAGGCCTACAAATGTCCCCAAATGAATACCATTAAATTCTTGGTGCACGAAAGTTGAGTTTGGAGGGTTTTGCACATGGCCAAGGTTGGTGGTGCACCACGGTAGAGCTAGATGGCTTGGTGAGGATTTTTGTAAAAAAATGAAATTCGTGATTTTTGAGATGTGAGGGTTGGAAAGGCCTACAAATCTCCCCAAATGCATACCATGAAATTCTAGGTGCACGAAAGTTTTGAGTTTGAAGGGGTTTGCACATGGGCAAGGTTGTCGGTGCACCACGCATAGCTAGATGCCATGGTGGGGAGTTTTGTGAAAAAATGAAATTCGTGACTTTTGAGATGTGAGGGTTGGAAAGGCCTACAAATGTCCCCAAATGAATACCATGAAATTCTTGGTGCACGAAAGTTTTGTTTTCGGAGCGGTTTGCACATGGCCAAGGTTGTCGGTGCACCACGGCATAGCTAGATGGCATGGTGGGGAGTTATGTGAAAAAATGAAATTCGTGACTTTTGAGATGTGAGGGTTGGAAAGGCCTACAAATGTCCCCAAATGAACACCATTAAATTCTTGGTGCACGAAAGTTTTGAGTTCGGAGGGTTTTGCGCGTGGCCAAGGTTGGCGGTGCACCACGACATAGGTAATGGCTTGGTGGGGAGTTTTGTGAAAAAATGAAATTCGTGGTTTTTGAGATGTGAGGGTTGGAAACGCCTACCCAAATGAGTACTGTAAAGGTCTTGGTGCACGAAAGTTTTGAATTGGATGGAGTTTGCACTTGGCCAAGTTGGTCGGTGCTCCGCGGCATAGCTAGATGGCTTGGTGGGGAGTTTTGTGAAAAAATGAAATTCGTGGATTTTGAGACGTGACGGTTGGAAAGGCCTACAAATTTCCCCAAATGAATACCATGAAATTCTTGGTGCATGAAAGTTTTGAGTTCGGAAGGGTTTGCACATGGCCAAGGCTGTCGGTGCACCATGGCATAGCTAGATTGCTTGGTGGGAAGTTTTGTGAAAAAATGAAATTCGTGGTTTTTTAGATGTGAGGGTTGGAAAGGCCTACAAATGTCCCCAAATGAATACCATGAAATTCTTGGTGCACGAAAGTTTTGAGTTCGGAGGGGTTTGCACATGGCCAAGGCTGTCGGTGCACCATGGCATAGCTAGATTGCTTGGTGGGGAGTTTTGTGAAAAAATGAACTTCGTGGTTTTTAAGATGTGAGGGTTGGAAAGGCCTACAAATGTCCCCAAATGAATACCATGCAAACCTGGGGGCACATAAATTTTTAGTTCGGAGGGTTTTGCACATGGCCAAGGTTGGCGGTGCACCACGGCATAAGTGGATGGCTTGGTGGGGAGTTTTGTGAAAAAATGAAATTCATGGTTTTTGAGATGTGAGGGTTGGAAAGCCCTACAAATGTCCCGAAATGAGTACTGTAAAAGTCTTGGTGCACGAAAGTTTTGAGTTCGGAGGGGTTTGCACATGGCCAAGGTTGTTGGTGCACCACAGCATAGCTAGATTGCTTGGTGGGGAGTTTTGTGAAAAAATGAAATTCATGGTTTTTGAGGTGTGAGGGTTGGAAAGGCCTACAAATGTCCCCAAATGAATACCATTAAATTCTTGGTGCACGAAAGTTGAGTTTGGAGGGTTTTGCACATGGCCAAGGTTGGTGGTGCACCACGGTAGAGCTAGATGGCTTGGTGAGGATTTTTGTAAAAAAATGAAATTCGTGATTTTTGAGATGTGAGGGTTGGAAAGGCCTACAAATCTCCCCAAATGCATACCATGAAATTCTAGGTGCACGAAAGTTTTGAGTTTGAAGGGGTTTGCACATGGGCAAGGTTGTCGGTGCACCACGCATAGCTAGATGCCATGGTGGGGAGTTTTGTGAAAAAATGAAATTCGTGACTTTTGAGATGTGAGGGTTGGAAAGGCCTACAAATGTCCCCAAATGAATACCATGAAATTCTTGGTGCACGAAAGTTTTGTTTTCGGAGGGGTTTGCACATGGCCAAGGTTGTCGGTGCACCACGGCATAGCTAGATGGCATGGTGGGGAGTTATGTGAAAAAATGAAATTCGTGACTTTTGAGATGTGAGGGTTGGAAAGGCCTACAAATGTCCCCAAATGAACACCATTAAATTCTTGGTGCACGAAAGTTTTGAGTTCGGAGGGTTTTGCGCGTGGCCAAGGTTGGCGGTGCACCACGACATAGGTAATGGCTTGGTGGGGAGTTTTGTGAAAAAATGAAATTCGTGGTTTTTGAGATGTGAGGGTTGGAAACGCCTACCCAAATGAGTACTGTAAAGGTCTTGGTGCACGAAAGTTTTGAATTGGATGGAGTTTGCACTTGGCCAAGTTGGTCGGTGCTCCGCGGCATAGCTAGATGGCTTGGTGGGGAGTTTTGTGAAAAAATGAAATTCGTGGATTTTGAGACGTGACGGTTGGAAAGGCCTACAAATTTCCCCAAATGAATACCATGAAATTCTTGGTCATGAAAGTTTTGAGTTCGGAAGGGTTTGCACATGGCCAAGGCTGTCGGTGCACCATGGCATAGCTAGATTGCTTGGTGGGAAGTTTTGTGAAAAAATGAAATTCGTGGTTTTTTAGATGTGAGGGTTGGAAAGGCCTACAAATGTCCCCAAATGAATACCATGAAATTCTTGGTGCACGAAAGTTTTGAGTTCGGAGGGGTTTGCACATGGCCAAGGCTGTCGGTGCACCATGGCATAGCTAGATTGCTTGGTGGGGAGTTTTGTGAAAAAATGAAATTCGTGGTTTTTAAGATGTGAGGGTTGGAAAGGCCTACAAATGTCCCCAAATGAATACCATGCAAACCTGGGGGCACATAAATTTTTAGTTCGGAGGGTTTTGCACATGGCCAAGGTTGGCGGTGCACCACGGCATAAGTGGATGGCTTGGTGGGGAGTTTTGTGAAAAAATGAAATTCATGGTTTTTGAGATGTGAGGGTTGGAAAGCCCTACAAATGTCCCGAAATGAGTACTGTAAAAGTCTTGGTGCACGAAAGTTTTGAGTTCGGAGGGGTTTGCACATGGCCAAGGTTGTTGGTGCACCACAGCATAGCTAGATTGCTTGGTGGGGAGTTTTGTGAAAAAATGAAATTCATGGTTTTTGAGGTGTGAGGGTTGGAAAGGCCTACAAATGTCCCCAAATGAATACCATTAAATTCTTGGTGCACGAAAGTTGAGTTTGGAGGGTTTTGCACATGGCCAAGGTTGGTGGTGCACCACGGTAGAGCTAGATGGCTTGGTGAGGATTTTTGTAAAAAAATGAAATTCGTGATTTTTGAGATGTGAGGGTTGGAAAGGCCTACAAATCTCCCCAAATGCATACCATGAAATTCTAGGTGCACGAAAGTTTTGAGTTTGAAGGGGTTTGCACATGGGCAAGGTTGTCGGTGCACCACGCATAGCTAGATGCCATGGTGGGGAGTTTTGTAAAAAAATGAAATTCGTGATTTTTGAGATGTGAGGGTTGGAAGGCGTACAAATGTCCCCAAATGCATACCATGAAATTCTAGGTGCACGAAAGTTTTGAGTTCGGAGGGGTTTGCACATGGGCAAGGTTGTCGGTGCACCACGGCATAGCTAGATGGCATGGTGGGGAGTTTTGTGAAAAAATGAAATTCGTGACTTTTGAGATGTGAGGGTTGGAAAGGCCTACAAATGTGCCCAAATGAACACCATTAAATTCTTGGTGCACGAAAGTTTTGAGTTCGGAGGGTTTTGCGCGTGGCCAAGGTTGGCGGTGCACCACAACATAGGTAATGGCTTGGTGGGGAGTTTTGTGAAAAAATGAAATTCGTGGTTTTTGAGATGTGAGGGTTGGAAACGCCTACAAATGTCCCCAAATGAGTACTGTAAAAGTCTTGGTGTACGAAAGTTTTGAATTGGATGGAGTTTGCATTTGGCCAAGTTGGTCGGTGCTCCGCGGCATAGCTAGATGGCTTGGTGGGGAGTTTTGTGAAAAAATGAAATTCGTGGATTTTGAGACGTGACGGTTGGAAAGGCCTACAAATTTCCCCAAATGAATACCATGAAATTCTTGGTGCACGAAAGTTTTGAGTTCGGAGGGGTTTGCACATGGCCAAGGCTGTCGGTGCACCATGGCATAGCTAGATTGCTTGGTGGGGAGTTTTGTGAAAAAATGAAATTCGTGGTTTTTTAGATGTGAGGATTGGAAAAGGCCTACAAATGTCCCCAAATGAATACCATGAAATTCTTGGTGCACGAAAGTTTTGAGTTCGGAGGGGTTTGCACATGGCCAAGGCTGTTGGTGCACCATGGCATAGCTAGATTGCTTGGTGGGGAGTTTTGTGAAAAAATGAAATTCGTGGTTTTCTAGATGTGAGGGTTGGAAAGGCCTACAAATGTCCCCAAATAAATACCATGAAAATCTGGGGGCACAAATATTTTTAGTTCGGAGGGTTTTGCACATGGCCAAGGTTGGCGGTGCACCACGGCATAGGTGGATGGCTTGGTGGGGAGTTTTGTGAAAAAATGAAATTCATGGTTTTTGAGATGTGAGGGTTGGAAAGCCCTACAAATGTCCCGAAATAAGTACTGTAAAAGTCTTGGTGCACGAAAGTTTTGAGTTCGGAGGGGTTTGCACATGGCCAAGGTTGTCGGTGCACCACGGCATAGCTAGATTGCTTGGTGAGGAGTTTTGTGAAAAAATGAAATTCGTGGTTTTTGAGATGTGAGGGTTGGAAAGGCCTACAAATGTCCCCAAATGAATACCATTAAATTCTTGGTGCACGAAAGTTGAGTTCGGAGGGTTTTGCACATGGCCAAGGTTGGTGGTGCACCACGATAGAGCTAGAGGGCTTGGTGAGGATTTTTGTAAAAAAATGAAATTCGTGATTTTTGAGATGTGAGGGTTGGAAAGGCCTACAAATGTCCCCAAATGCATACCATGAAATTCTAGGTGCACGAAAGTTTTGAGTTCGGAGGGGTTTGCACATGGGCAAGGTTGTCGGTGCACCACGCATAGCTAGATGGCATGGTGGGGAGTTTTGTGAAAAAATGAAATTCGTGACTTTTGAGATGTGAGGGTTGGAAAGGCCTACAAATGTCCCCAAATGAACACCATTAAATTCTTGGTGCACGAAAGTTTTGAGTTCGGAGGGTTTTGCACGTGGCCAAGGTTGGCGGTGCACCACAACATAGGTAATGGCTTGGTGGGGAGTTTTGTGAAAAAATGAAATTCGTGGTTTTTGAGATGTGAGGGTTGGAAACGCCTACAAATGTCCCCAAATGAGTACTGTAAAAGTCTTGGTGTACGAAAGTTTTGAATTGGATGGAGTTTGCACTTGGCCAAGTTGGTCGGTGCTCCGCGGCATAGCTAGATGGCTTGGTGGGGAGTTTTGTGAAAAAATGAAATTCGTGGATTTTGAGACGTGACGGTCGGAAAGGCCTACAAATTTCCCCAAATGAATACCATGAAATTCTTGGTGCACGAAAGTTTTGAGTTCGGAGGCGTTTGCACATGGCCAAGGCTGTCGGTGCACCATGGCAAAGCTAGATTGCTTGGTGGGGAGTTTTGTGAAAAAATGAAATTCGTGGTTTTTTAGATGTGAGGGTTGGAAAGGCCTACAAATGTCCCCAAATGAATACCATGAAATTCTTGGTGCACGAAAGTTTTGAGTTCGGAGGGGTTTGCACATGGCCAAGGCTGTTGGTGCACCATGGCATAGCTAGATTGCTTGGTGGGGAGTTTTGTGAAAAAATGAAATTCGTGGTTTTCTAGATGTGAGGGTTGGAAAGGCCTACAAATGTCCCCAAATAAATACCATGAAAATCTGGGGGCACAAATATTTTTAGTTCGGAGGGTTTTGCACATGGCCAAGGTTGGCGGTGCACCACGGCATAGGTGGATGGCTTGGTGGGGAGTTTTGTGAAAAAATGAAATTCATGGTTTTTGAGATGTGAGGGTTGGAAAGCCCTACAAATGTCCCGAAATAAGTACTGTAAAAGTCTTGGTGCACGAAAGTTTTGAGTTCGGAGGGGTTTGCACATGGCCAAGGTTGTCGGTGCACCACGGCATAGCTAGATTGCTTGGTGAGGAGTTTTGTGAAAAAATGAAATTCGTGGTTTTTGAGATGTGAGGGTTGGAAAGGCCTACAAATGTCCCCAAATGAATACCATTAAATTCTTGGTGCACGAAAGTTGAGTTCGGAGGGTTTTGCACATGGCCAAGGTTGGTGGTGCACCACGATAGAGCTAGGTGGCTTGGTGAGGATTTTTGTAAAAAAATGAAATTCGTGATTTTTGAGATGTGAGGGTTGGAAAGGCCTACAAATGTCCCCAAATGCATACCATGAAATTCTAGGTGCACGAAAGTTTTGAGTTCGGAGGGGTTTGCACATGGGCAAGGTTGTCGGTGCACCACGCATAGCTAGATGGCATGGTGGGGAGTTTTGTGAAAAAATGAAATTCGTGACTTTTGAGATGTGAGGGTTGGAAAGGCCTACAAATGTCCCCAAATGAACACCATTAAATTCTTGGTGCACGAAAGTTTTGAGTTCGGAGGGTTTTGCACGTGGCCAAGGTTGGCGGTGCACCACAACATAGGTAATGGCTTGGTGGGGAGTTTTGTGAAAAAATGAAATTCGTGGTTTTTGAGATGTGAGGGTTGGAAACGCCTACAAATGTCCCCAAATGAGTACTGTAAAAGTCTTGGTGTACGAAAGTTTTGAATTGGATGGAGTTTGCACTTGGCCAAGTTGGTCGGTGCTCCGCGGCATAGCTAGATGGCTTGGTGGGGAGTTTTGTGAAAAAATGAAATTCGTGGATTTTGAGACGTGACGGTCGGAAAGGCCTACAAATTTCCCCAAATGAATACCATGAAATTCTTGGTGCACGAAAGTTTTGAGTTCGGAGGCGTTTGCACATGGCCAAGGCTGTCGGTGCACCATGGCAAAGCTAGATTGCTTGGTGGGGAGTTTTGTGAAAAAATGAAATTCGTGGTTTTTTAGATGTGAGGGTTGGAAAGGCCTACAAATGTCCCCAAATGAATACCATGAAATTCTTGGTGCACGAAAGTTTTGAGTTCGGAGGGGTTTGCACATGGCCAAGGCTGTTGGTGCACCATGACATAGCTAGATTGCTTGGTGGGGAGTTTTGTGAAAAAATGAAATTCGTGGTTTTCTAGATGTGAGGGTTGGAAAGGCCTACAAATGTCCCCAAATAAATACCATGAAAATCTGGGGGCACAAATATTTTTAGTTCGGAGGGTTTTGCACATGGCCAAGGTTGGCGGTGCACCACGGCATAGGTGGATGGCTTGGTGGGGAGTTTTGTGAAAAAATGAAATTCATGGTTTTTGAGATGTGAGGGTTGGAAAGCCCTACAAATGTCCCGAAATAAGTACTGTAAAAGTCTTGGTGCACGAAAGTTTTGAGTTCGGAGGGGTTTGCACATGGCCAAGGTTGTCGGTGCACCACGGCATAGCTAGATTGCTTGGTGAGGAGTTTTGTGAAAAAATGAAATTCGTGGTTTTTGAGATGTGAGGGTTGGAAAGGCCTACAAATGTCCCCAAATGAATACCATTAAATTCTTGGTGCACGAAAGTTGAGTTCGGAGGGTTTTGCACATGGCCAAGGTTGGTGGTGCACCACGATAGAGCTAGGTGGCTTGGTGAGGATTTTTGTAAAAAAATGAAATTCGTGATTTTTGAGATGTGAGGGTTGGAAAGGCCTACAAATGTCCCCAAATGCATACCATGAAATTCTAGGTGCACGAAAGTTTTGAGTTCGGAGGGGTTTGCACATGGGCAAGGTTGTCGATGCACCACGCATAGCTAGATGGCATGGTGGGGAGTTTTGTGAAAAAATGAAATTCGTGACTTTTGAGATGTGAGGGTTGGAAAGGCCTACAAATGTCCCCAAATGAACACCATTAAATTCTTGGTGCACGAAAGTTTTGAGTTCGGAGGGTTTTGCACGTGGCCAAGGTTGGCGGTGCACCACAACATAGGTAATGGCTTGGTGGGGAGTTTTGTGAAAAAATGAAATTCGTGGTTTTTGAGATGTGAGGGTTGGAAACGCCTACAAATGTCCCCAAATGAGTACTGTAAAAGTCTTGGTGTACGAAAGTTTTGAATTGGATGGAGTTTGCACTTGGCCAAGTTGGTCGGTGCTCCGCGGCATAGCTAGATGGCTTGGTGGGGAGTTTTGTGAAAAAATGAAATTCGTGGATTTTGAGACGTGACGGTCGGAAAGGCCTACAAATTTCCCCAAATGAATACCATGAAATTCTTGGTGCACGAAAGTTTTGAGTTCGGAGGCGTTTGCACATGGCCAAGGCTGTCGGTGCACAATGGCAAAGCTAGATTGCTTGGTGGGGAGTTTTGTGAAAAAATGAAATTCGTGGTTTTTTAGATGTGAGGGTTGGAAAGGCCTACAAATGTCCCCAAATGAATACCATGAAATTCTTGGTGCACGAAAGTTTTGAGTTCGGAGGGGTTTGCACATGGCCAAGGCTGTCGGTGCACCATGGCATAGCTAGATTGCTTGGTGGGGAGTTTTGTGAAAAAATGAAATTCGTGGTTTTTAAGATGTGAGGGTTCGAAAGGCCTACAAATGTCCCCAAATGAATACCATAAAAATCTGGGGGCACAAAAATTTTTAGTTCGGACGGTTTTGCACATGGCCAAGGTTGGCGGTGCACCACGGCATAGGTGGATGGCTTGGTGGGGAGTTTTGTGAAAAAATGAAATTCATGGTTTTTGAGATGTGAGGGTTGGAAAGCCCTACAAATGTCCCGAAATGAGTACTGTAAAAGTCTTAGTGCACGAAAGTTTTTAGTTCGGAGGGGTTTGCACATGGCCAAGGTTGTCGGTGCACCACGGCATAGCTAGATTGCTTGGTGGGGAGTTTTGTGAAAAAATGAAATTCGTGGTTTTTGAGATGTGAGGGTTGGAAAGGCCTACAAATGTCCCCAAATGAATACCATTAAATTCTTGGTGCACGAAAGTTGAGTTCGGAGGGTTTTGCACATGGCCAAGGTTGGTGGTGCACCACGGTAGAGCTAGATGGCTTGGTGAGGATTTTTGTAAAAAAATGAAATTCGTGATTTTTGAGATGTGAGGGTTGGAAAGGCCTACAAATGTCCCCAAATGCATACCATGAAATTCTAGGTGCACGAAAGTTTTGAGTTCGGAGGGGTTTGCACATGGGCAAGGTTGTCGGTGCACCACGCATAGCTAGATGGCATGGTGGGGAGTTTTGTGAAAAAATGAAATTCGTGACTTTTGAGATGTGAGGGTTGGAAAGGCCTACAAATGTCCCCAAATGAACACCATTAAATTCTTGGTGCACGAAAGTTTTGAGTTCGGAGGGTTTTGCACGTGGCCAAGGTTGGCGGTGCACCACAACATAGGTAATGGCTTGGTGGGGAGTTTTGTGAAAAAATGAAATTCGTGGTTTTTGAGATGTGAGGGTTGGAAACGCCTACAAATGTCCCCAAATGAGTACTGTAAAAGTCTTGGTGTACGAAAGTTTTGAATTGGATGGAGTTTGCACTTGGCCAAGTTGGTCGGTGCTCCGCGGCATAGCTAGATGGCTTGGTGGGGAGTTTTGTGAAAAAATGAAATTCGTGGATTTTGAGACGTGACGGTCGGAAAGGCCTACAAATTTCCCCAAATGAATACCATGAAATTCTTGGTGCACGAAAGTTTTGAGTTCGGAGGCGTTTGCACATGGCCAAGGCTGTCGGTGCACCATGGCAAAGCTAGATTGCTTGGTGGGGAGTTTTGTGAAAAAATGAAATTCGTGGTTTTTTAGATGTGAGGGTTGGAAAGGCCTACAAATGTCCCCAAATGAATACCATGAAATTCTTGGTGCACGAAAGTTTTGAGTTCGGAGGGGTTTGCACATGGCCAAGGCTGTTGGTGCACCATGGCATAGCTAGATTGCTTGGTGGGGAGTTTTGTGAAAAAATGAAATTCGTGGTTTTCTAGATGTGAGGGTTGGAAAGGCCTACAAATGTCCCCAAATAAATACCATGAAAATCTGGGGGCACAAATATTTTTAGTTCGGAGGCTTTTGCACATGGCCAAGGTTGGCGGTGCACCACGGCATAGGTGGATGGCTTGGTGGGGAGTTTTGTGAAAAAATGAAATTCATGGTTTTTGAGATGTGAGGGTTGGAAAGCCCTACAAATGTCCCGAAATAAGTACTGTAAAAGTCTTGGTGCACGAAAGTTTTGAGTTCGGAGGGGTTTGCACATGGCCAAGGTTGTCGGTGCACCACGGCATAGCTAGATTGCTTGGTGAGGAGTTTTGTGAAAAAATGAAATTCGTGGTTTTTGAGATGTGAGGGTTGGAAAGGCCTACAAATGTCCCCAAATGAATACCATTAAATTCTTGGTGCACGAAAGTTGAGTTCGGAGGGTTTTGCACATGGCCAAGGTTGGTGGTGCACCACGATAGAGCTAGATGGCTTGGTGAGGATTTTTGTAAAAAAATGAAATTCGTGATTTTTGAGATGTGAGGGTTGGAAAGGCCTACAAATGTCCCCAAATGCATACCATGAAATTCTAGGTGCACGAAAGTTTTGAGTTCGGAGGGGTTTGCACATGGGCAAGGTTGTCGGTGCACCACGCATAGCTAGATGGCATGGTGGGGAGTTTTGTGAAAAAATGAAATTCGTGACTTTTGAGATGTGAGGGTTGGAAAGGCCTACAAATGTCCCCAAATGAACACCATTAAATTCTTGGTGCACGAAAGTTTTGAGTTCGGAGGGTTTTGCACGTGGCCAAGGTTGGCGGTGCACCACAACATAGGTAATGGCTTGGTGGGGAGTTTTGTGAAAAAATGAAATTCGTGGTTTTTGAGATGTGAGGGTTGGAAACGCCTACAAATGTCCCCAAATGAGTACTGTAAAAGTCTTGGTGTACGAAAGTTTTGAATTGGATGGAGTTTGCACTTGGCCAAGTTGGTCGGTGCTCCGCGGCATAGCTAGATGGCTTGGTGGGGAGTTTTGTGAAAAAATGAAATTCGTGGATTTTGAGACGTGACGGTCGGAAAGGCCTACAAATTTCCCCAAATGAATACCATGAAATTCTTGGTGCACGAAAGTTTTGAGTTCGGAGGCGTTTGCACATGGCCAAGGCTGTCGGTGCACCATGGCAAAGCTAGATTGCTTGGTGGGGAGTTTTGTGAAAAAATGAAATTCGTGGTTTTTTAGATGTGAGGGTTGGAAAGGCCTACAAATGTCCCCAAATGAATACCATGAAATTCTTGGTGCACGAAAGTTTTGAGTTCGGAGGGGTTTGCACATGGCCAAGGCTGTTGGTGCACCATGGCATAGCTAGATTGCTTGGTGGGGAGTTTTGTGAAAAAATGAAATTCGTGGTTTTCTAGATGTGAGGGTTGGAAAGGCCTACAAATGTCCCCAAATAAATACCATGAAAATCTGGGGGCACAAATATTTTTAGTTCGGAGGCTTTTGCACATGGCCAAGGTTGGCGGTGCACCACGGCATAGGTGGATGGCTTGGTGGGGAGTTTTGTGAAAAAATGAAATTCATGGTTTTTGAGATGTGAGGGTTGGAAAGCCCTACAAATGTCCCGAAATGAGTACTGTAAAAGTCTTAGTGCACGAAAGTTTTTAGTTCGGAGGGGTTTGCACATGGCCAAGGTTGTCGGTGCACCACGGCATAGCTAGATTGCTTGGTGGGGAGTTTTGTGAAAAAATGAAATTCGTGGTTTTTGAGATGTGAGGGTTGGAAAGGCCTACAAATGTCCCCAAATGAATACCATTAAATTCTTGGTGCACGAAAGTTGAGTTCGGAGGGTTTTGCACATGGCCAAGGTTGGTGGTGCACCACGGTAGAGCTAGATGGCTTGGTGAGGATTTTTGTAAAAAAATGAAATTCGTGATTTTTGAGATGTGAGGGTTGGAAAGGCCTACAAATGTCCCCAAATGCATACCATGAAATTCTAGGTGCACGAAAGTTTTGAGTTCGGAGGGGTTTGCACATGGCCAAGGTTGTCGGTGCACCACGCATAGCTAGATGCCATGGTGGGGATTTTTGTGAAAAAATGAAATTCGTGACTTTTGAGATGTGAGGGTTGGAAAGGCCTACAAATGTCCCCAAATGAACACCATTAAATTCTTGGTGCACGAAAGTTTTGAGTTCGGAGGGTTTTGCACGTGGCCAAGGATGGCGGTGCACCACGGCATAGGTGATGGCTTGGTGGGGAGTTTTGTGAAAAAATGAAATTCGTGGTTTTTGATATGTGAGGGTTGGAAAGGCCTACAAATGTCCCCAAATGAGTACTGTAAAAGTCTTGGTGCACGAAAGTTTTGAATTGGATGGAGTTTGCACTTGGCCAAGTTGGTCGGTGCTCCGCGGCATAACTAGATGGGTTGGTGGGGAGTTTTGTGAAAAAATGAAATTCGTGGATTTTGAGACGTGACGGTTGGAAAGGCCTACAAATTTCCCCAAATGAATACCATGAAATTCTTGGTGCACGAAAGTTTTGAGTTCGGAGGGGTTTGCACGTGGCCAAGGCTGTCGGTGCACCATGGCATAGCTAGATTGCTTGGTGGGGAGTTTTGTGAAAAAATGAAATTCATGGTTTTTGAGATGTGAGGGTTGGAAAGCCCTACAAATGTCCCGAAATGAGTACTGTAAAAGTCTTGGTGCACGAAAGTTATGAGTTCGGAGGGTTTTGCACATGGCCAAGGTTGTCGGTGCACCACGGCAAAGCTAGATTGCTTGGTGGGGAGTTTTGTGAAAAAATGAAATTCGTGGTTTTTGATATGTGAGGGTTGGAAAGGCCTACAAATGTCCCCAAATGAATACCATTAAATTCTTGCTGCACGAAAGTTTTGAGTACGGAGGGGTTTGAACATGGCCGAGGTTGTCGGTGAACCACGACATAGCTAGTTTGCTTGGTGGGGAGTTTTGTGAAAAAATGAAATTCGTGGTTTTTGAGATGTGAGGGTTGGAAACGCCTACAAATGTCCCCAAATGAGTACTGTAAAAGTATTGGTGCACGAAAGTTTTGAACTGGATGGAGTTTGCACTTGGCCAAGTTGGTCGGTGCTCCGCGGCATAGCTACATGGCTTGGTGGGGAGTTTTGTGAAAAAATGAAATTCGTGGATTTTGAGACGTGACGGTTGGAAAGGCCTACAAATGTCCCCAAATGAATACCATTAAATTCTTGGTGCACGAAAGTTGAGTTCGGAGGGTTTTGCACATGGCCAAGGTTGGTGGTGCACCACGGCAGAGCTAGATGGCTTGGTGAGGAGTTTTGTAAAAAAATGAAATTCGTGATTTTTGAGATGTGAGGGTTCGAAAGGCCTACAAATGTCCCCAAATGAATACCATAAAAATCTGGGGGCACAAAAATTTTTAGTTCGGACGGTTTTGCACATGGCCAAGGTTGGCGGTGCACCACGGCATAGGTGATGGCTTGGTGGGGAGTTTTGTGAAAAAATGAAATTCGTGGTTTTTGATATGTGAGGGTTGGAAAGGCCTACAAATGTCCCCAAATGAGTACTGTAAAAGTCTTGGTGCACGAAAGTTTTGAATTGGATGGAGTTTGCACTTGGCCAAGTTGGTCGGTGCTCCGCGGCATAACTAGATGGGTTGGTGGGGAGTTTTGTGAAAAAATGAAATTCGTGGATTTTGAGACGTGACGGTTGGAAAGGCCTACAAATTTCCCCAAATGAATACCATGAAATTCTTGGTGCACGAAAGTTTTGAGTTCGGAGGGGTTTGCACGTGGCCAAGGCTGTCGGTGAACCACGGCATAGCTAGTTTGCTTGGTGGGGAGTTTTGTGAAAAAATGAAATTCGTGGTTTTTGATATGTGAGGGTTGGAAAGGCCTACAAATGTCCCCAAATGAATACCATTAAATTCTTGCTGCACGAAAGTTTTGAGTACGGAGGGGTTTGAACATGGCCGAGGTTGTCGGTGAACCACGGCATAGCTAGTTTGCTTGGTGGGGAGTTTTGTGAAAAAATGAAATTCGTGGTTTTTGAGATGTGAGGGTTGGAAACGCCTACAAATGTCCCCAAATGAGTACTGTAAAAGTCTTGGTGCACGAAAGTTTTGAACTGGATGGAGTTTGCACTTGGCCAAGTTGGTCGGTGCTCCGCGGCATAGCTACATGGCTTGGTGGGGAGTTTTGTGAAAAAATGAAATTCGTGGATTTTGAGACGTGACGGTTGGAAAGGCCTACGAATGTCCCCAAATGAATACCATTAAATTCTTGGTGCACGAAAGTTGAGTTCGGAGGGTTTTGCACATGGCCAAGGTTGGTGGTGCACCACGGTAGAGCTAGATGGCTTGGTGAGGATTTTTGTAAAAAAATGAAATTCGTGATTTTTGAGACGTGAGGGTTGGAAAGGCCTACAAATGTCCCCAAATGCATACCATGAAATTCTAGGTGCACGAAAGTTTTGAGTTCGGAGGGGTTTGCACATGGGCAAGGTTGTCAGTGCACCACGCATAGCTAGATGGCATGGTGGGGAGTTTTGTGAAAAAATGAAATTCGTGACTTTTGAGATGTGAGGGTTGGAAAGGCCTACAAATGTCCCCAAATGAACACCATTAAATTCTTGGTGCACGAAAGTTTTGAGTTCGGAGGGTTTAGCACGTGGGCAAGGTTGGCGGTGCACCACAACATAGGTAATGGCTTGGTGGGGAGTTTTGTGAAAAAATGAAATTCATGGTTTTTGAGATGTGAGGGTTGGAAACGCCTACAAATGTCCCCAAATGAGTACTGTAAAAGTCTTGGTGTACGAAAGTTTTGAATTGGATGGAGTTTGCACTTGGCCAAGTTGGTCGGTGCTCCGCGGCATAGCTAGATGGCTTGGTGGGGAGTTTTGTGAAAAAATTAAATTCGTGGATTTTGAGACGTGACGGTTGGAAAGGCCTACAAATTTCCCCAAATGAATACCATGAAATTCTTGGTGCACGAGAGTTTTGAGTTCGGAGGCGTTTGCACATGGCCAAGGCTGTCGGTGCACCATGGCAAAGCTAGATTGCTTGGTGGGGAGTTTTGTGAAAAAATGAAATTCGTGGTTTTTTAGATGTGAGGGTTGGAAAGGCCTACAAATGTCCCCAAATGAATACCATGAAATTCTTGGTGCACGAAAGTTTTGAGTTCGGAGGGGTTTGCACATGGCCAAGGCTGTTGGTGCACCATGGCATAGCTAGATTGCTTGGTGGGGAGTTTTGTGAAAAAATGAAATTCGTGGTTTTTAAGATGTGAGGGTTCGAAAGGCCTACAAATGTCCCCAAATGAATACCATAAAAATCTGGGGGCACAAAAATTTTTAGTTCGGACGGTTTTGCACATGGCCAAGGTTGGCGGTGCACCACGGCATAGGTGGATGGCTTGGTGGGGAGTTTTGTGAAAAAATGAAATTCATGGTTTTTGAGATGTGAGGGTTGGAAAGCCCTACAAATGTCCCGAAATGAGTACTGTAAAAGTCTTGGTGCACGAAAGTTTTTAGTTCGGAGGGGTTTGCACATGGCCAAGGTTGTCGGTGCACCACTGCATAGCTAGATTGCTTGGTGGGGAGTTTTGTGAAAAAATGAAATTCGTGGTTTTTGAGATGTGAGGGTTGGAAAGGCCTACAAATGTCCCCAAATGAATACCATTAAATTCTTGGTGCACGAAAGTTGAGTTCGGAGGGTTTTGCACATAGCCAAGGTTGGTGGTGCACCACGGCAGAGCTAGATGGCTTGGTGAGGATTTTTGTAAAAAAATGAAATTCGTGATTTTTGAGATGTGAGGGTTGGAAAGGCCTACAAATGTCCCCAAATGCATACCATGAAATTCTAGGTGCACGAAAGTTTTAAGTTCGGAGGGGTTTGCACATGGGCAAGGTTGTCGGTGCACCACGCATAGCTAGATGCCATGGTGGGGATTTTTGTGAAAAAATGAAATTCGTGACTTTTGAGATGTGAGGGTTGGAAAGGCCTACAAATGTCCCCAAATCAACACCATTAAAGTCTTGGTGCACGAAAGTTTTGAGTTCAGAGGGTTTTGCACGTGGCCAAGGATGGCGGTGCACCACGGCATAGGTGATGGCTTGGCGGGGAGTTTTGTGAAAAAATGAAATTCGTGGTTTTTGTTATGTGAGGGTTGGAAAGGCCTACAAATGTCCCCAAATGAGTACTGTAAAAGTCCTTGTGCACGAAAGTTTTGAATTGGATGGAGTTTGCACTTGGCCAAGTTGGTCGGTGCTCCGCGGCATAACTAGATGGGTTGGTGGGGAGTTTTGTGAAAAAATGAAATTCGTGGATTTTGAGACGTGACGGTTGGAAAGGGCTACAAATGTCCCCAAATGAATACCATGAAAATCTGGGGGCAAAAAAATTTTTAGTTCGGAGGGTTTTGCACATGGCCAAGGTTGGCGGTGCACCACGGCATAGGTGGATGGCTTGGTGGGAAGTTTTGTGAAAAAATGAAATTCATGGTTTTTGAGATGTGAGGGTTGGAAAGCCCTACAAATGTCCCAAAATGAGTACTGTAAAAGTCTTGGTGCACGAAAGTTATGAGTTCGGAGGGTTTTGCACATGGCCAAGGTTGTCGGTGCACCACGGCAAAGCTAGATTGCTTGGTGGGGAGTTTTGTGAAAAAATGAAATTCGTGGTTTTTGATATGTGAGGGTTGGAAAGGCCTACAAATGTCCCCAAATGAATACCATTAAATTCTTGCTGCACGAAAGTTTTGAGTACGGAGGGGTTTGAACATGGCCAAGGTTGTCGGTGAACCACGGCATAGCTAGTTTGCTTGGTGGGGAGTTTTGTGAAAAAATGAAATTCGTGGTTTTTGAGATGTGAGGGTTGGAAACGCCTACAAATGTCCCCAAATGAGTACTGTAAAAGTCTTGGTGCACGAAAGTTTTGAACTGGATGGAGTTTGCACTTGGCCAAGTTGGTCGGTGCTCCGCGGCATAGCTACATGGCTTGTGGGGAGTTTTGTGAAAAAATGAAATTCGTGGATTTTGAGACGTGACGGTTGGAAAGGCCTACAAATGTCCCCAAATGAATACCATTAAATTCTTGGTGCACGAAAGTTGAGTTCGGAGGGTTTTGCACATGGCCAAGGTTGGTGGTGCACCACGGCAGAGCTAGATGGCTTGGTGAGGAGTTTTGTAAAAAAATGAAATTCGTGATTTTTGAGATGTGAGGGTTGGAAAGGCCTACAAATGTCCCCAAATGCGTACCATGAAATTCTAGGTGCACGATAGTTTTGAGTTCGGAGGGGTTTGCACATGGGCAAGGTTGTCGGTGCACCACGGCATAGCTAGATGGCATGGTGGGGAGTTTTGTGAAAAAATGAAATTCGTGACTTTTGAGATGTGAGGGTTGGAAAGGCCTACAAATGTCCCCAAATGAACACCATTAAATTCTTGGTGCACGAAAGTTTTGAGTTCGGAGGGTTTTGCACGTGGCCAAGGTTGGTGGTGCACCACGACATAGGTAATGGCTTGGTGGGGAGTTTTGTGAAAAAATGAAATTCGTGGTTTTTGAGATGTGAGGGTTGGAAACGCGTACAAATGTCCCCAAATGAGTACTGTAAAAGTCTTGGTGCACGTAAGTTTTGAATTGGATGGAGTGTGCACTTGGCAAAGTTGGTCGGTGCTCCGCGGCATAGCTAGATGGCTTGGTGGGGAGTTTTGTGAAAAAATGAAATTTATGGATTTTGAGACGTGACGGTTGGAAAGGCCTACAAATGTCCCCAAATGAATACCATGAAATTCTTGGTGCACGAAAGTTTTGAGTTCGGAGGGGTTTGCACATGGCCAAGGCTGTCGGTGCACCATGGCATAGCTACATTGCTTGGTGGGGAGTTTTGTGAAAAAATGAAATTCGTGGTTTTTAAGATGTGAGGGTTCGAAAGGCCTACAAATGTCCCCAAATGAATACCATAAAAATCTGGGGGCACAAAAATTTTTAGTTCGGACGGTTTTGCACATGGCCAAGGTTGGCGGTGCACCACGGCATAGGTGGATGGCTTGGTGGGTAGTTTTGTGAAAAAATGAAATTCATGGTTTTTGAGATGTGAGGGTTGGAAAGCCCTACAAATGTCCCGAAATGAGTACTGTAAAAGTCTTGATGCACGAAAGTTTTTAGTTCGGAGGGGTTTGCACATGGCCAAGGTTGTCGGTGCACCACCGCATAGCTAGATTGCTTGGTGGGGAGTTTTGTGAAAAAATGAAATTCGTGGTTTTTGAGATGTGAGGGTTGGAAAGGCCTACAAATGTCCCCAAATGAATACCATTAAATTCTTGGTGCACGAAAGTTGAGTTCGGAGGGTTTTGCACATAGCCAAGGTTGGTGGTGCACCACGGCAGAGCTAGATGGCTTGGTGAGGATTTTTGTAAAAAAATGAAATTCGTGATTTTTGAGATGTGAGGGTTGGAAAGGCCTACAAATGTCCCCAAATGCATACCATGAAATTCTAGGTGCACGATAGTTTTGAGTTTGGAGGGGTTTGCACATGGGCAAGGTTGTCGGTGCACCACGGCATAGCTAGATGGCATGGTGGGGAGTTTTGTGAAAAAATGAAATTCGTGACTTTTGAGATGTGAGGGTTGGAAAGGCCTACAAATGTCCCCAAATGAACACCATTAAATTCTTGGGGCACGAAAGTTTTGAGTTCGGAGGGTTTTGCACGTGGCCAAGGTTGGCGGTGCACCACAACATAGGTAATGGCTTGGTGGGGAGTTTTGTGAAAAAATGAAATTCGTGGTTTTTGAGATGTGAGGGTTGGAAACGCCTACAAATGTCCCCAAATGAGTACTGTAAAAGTCTTGGTGCACGAAAGTTTTGAATTGGATGGAGTTTGGACTTGGCCAAGTTGGTCGGTGCTCCGCGGAATAGCTAGATGGCTTGGTGGGGAGTTTTGTGAAAAAATGAAATTCGTGGATTTTGAGACGTGACGGTTGGAAAGGCCTACAAATTTCCCCAAATGAATACCATGAAATTCTTGGTGCACGAAAGTTTTGAGTTCGGAGGGGTTTGCACGTGGCCAAGGCTGTCGGTGCACCATGGCATAGCTAGATTGCTTGGTGGGGAGTTTTGTGAAAAAATGAAATTCATGGTTTTTGAGATGTGAGGGTTGGAAAGCCCTACAAATGTCCCCAAATGAGTACTGTAAAAGTCTTGGTGCACGAAAGTTATGAGTTCGGAGGGTTTTGCACATGGCCAAGGTTGTCGATGCACCACGGCAAAGCTAGATTGCTTGGTGGGGAGTTTTGTGAAAAAATGAAATTCGTGGTTTTTGAGATGTGAGGGTTGGAAAGGCCTACAAATGTCCCCAAATGAATACCATTAAATTCTTGCTGCACGAAAGTTTTGAGTACGGAGGGATTTGAACATGGCCGAGGTTGTCGGTAAACCACGACATAGCTAGATTGCTTGGCGGGGAGTTTTGTGAAAAAATGAAATTCGTGGTTTTTGAGATGTGAGGGTTGGAAACGCCTACAAATGTCCCCAAATGAGCACTGTAAAAGTCTTGGTGCACGAAAGTTTTGAACTGGATGGAGTTTGCACTTGGCCAAGTTGGTCGGTGCCCCGCGGCATAGCTATGTGGCTTGGTGGGGAGTTTTGTGAAAAAATGAAATTCGTGGATTTTGAGACGTGACGGTTGGAAAGGCCTACAAATGTCCCCAAATGAATACCATTAAATTCTTGGTGCACGAAAGTTGAGTTCGGAGGGTTTTGCACATGGCCAAGGTTGGTTGTGCACCACGGCAGAGCTAGATGGCTTGGTGAGGTGTTTTGTAAAAAAATGAAATTCGTGATTTTTGAGATGTGAGAGTTGGAAAGGCCTACAAATGTCCCCAAATGCATACCATGAAATTCTAGGTGGACGATAGTTTTGAGTTCGGAGGGGTTTGCACATGGGCAAGGTTATCGGTGCACCACGGCATAGCTAGATGGCATGGTGGGGAGTTTTGTGAAAAAATGAAATTCGTGACTTTTGAGATATGAGGGTTGGAAAGGCCTACAAATGTCCCCAAATGAACACCATTAAATTCTTGGTGCACGAAAGTTTTGAGTTCGGAGGGTTTTGCACGTGGTCAAGGTTGGCGGTGCACCACGACATAGGTAATGGCTTGGTGGGGAGTTTTGTGAAAAAATGAAATTCGTGGTTTTTGAGATGTGAGGGTTGGAAACGCCTACAAATGTCCCCAAATGAGTACTGTAAAAGTCTTGGTGCACGAAAGTTTTGAATTGGACGGAGTGTGCACTTGGCCAAGTTGGTCGGTGCTCCGCGGCATAGCTAGATGGCTTGGTGGGGAGTTTTGTGAAAAAATGAAATTCATGGATTTTGAGACGTGACGGTTGGAAAGGCCTACAAATTTCCCCAAATGAATACCATGAAATTCTTGGTGCACGAAAGTTTTGAGTTCGGAGGGGTTTGCACATGGCCAAGGCTGTCGGTGCACCATGGCATAGCTAGATTGCTTGGTGGGGAGTTTTGTGAAAAAATGAAATTCGTGGTTTTTTAGATGTGAGGGTTGGAAAGGCCTACAAATGTCCCCAAATGAATACCATGAAAATCTGGGGGCACAAAAATTTTTAGTTCGGAGGGTTTTGCACATGGCCAAGGTTGGCGGTGCACCACTGCATAGGTGGATGGCTTGGTGGGGAGTTTTGTGAAAAAATGAAATTCATGGTTTTTGAGATGTGAGGGTTGGAAAGCCCTACAAATGTCCCGAAATGAGTACTGTAAAAGTCTTGGTGCACGAAAGTTATGAGTTCGGAGGGCTTTGCACATGGCCAAGGTTGTCGGTGCACCACGGCATAGCTAGATTGCTTGGTGGGGAGTTTTCTGAAAAAATGAAATTCGTGGTTTTTGAGATGTCAGGGTTGGAAAGGCCTAGAAATGTCCCCAACTGAATACCATTTAATTCTTGGTGCACGAAAGTTTTGAGTTCGGAGGGGTTTGCACATGGCCAAGGTTGTCGGTGCACCACGACATAGCTAGATTGCTTGGTGGGGAGTTTTGTGAAAAAATGAAATTCGTGGTTTTTGAGATGTGAGGGTTGGAAAGGCCTACAAATGTCCCCAAATGAATACCATTAAATTCTTGGTGCACGAAAGTTTTTAGTTCGGAGGGTTTTGCACGTGGCCAAAGTTAGCGGTGCACCACGACTTAGGTAATGGCTTGGTGGGGAGTTTTGTGAAAAAATGAAATTCGTGGTTTTTGAGATGGGAGGGTTGGAAACGCCTACAAATATCCCCAAATGAGTACTGTAAAAGTTTTGGTGCACGAAAGTTTTGAATTTGATGGAGTTTGCACTTGGCCAAGTTGGTCGATGCTCCGCGGCATAGCTAGATTGCTTGGTGGGGAGTTTTATGAAAAAATGAAATTTGTGGTTTTTGAGATGTGAGGGTGGGAAAGGCCTACAAATGACCCCGAATGAATACCATGAAATTCTTGGTGCACGAAAGTTTTGAGTTCGTAGGGGTTTGCACATGGCCAAGGCTGTCGGTGCACAATCGCATAGCTAGATTGCTTGGTGGGGAGTTTTGTGAAAAAATGAAATTCGTGGTTTTTGAGACGTGAGAGTTGGCAAGGCCTACAAATGTCCCCAAATGAATACCATTAAATTCTTGCTGCACGAAAGTTTTGAGTACGGAGGTGTTTGAACATGGCCAAGGTTGTCGGTAAACCACGGCATAGCTAGATTGCTTGGTGGGGAGTTTTGTGAAAAAATGAAATTCGTGGTTTTTGAGATGTGAGGGTTGGAAACGCCTACAAATGTCCCCAAATGAGTACTGTAAAAGTCTTGGTGCACGAAAGTTTTGAACTGGATGGAGTTTGCACTTGGCCAAGTTGGTCGGTGCTCCGCGGCATAGCTACATAACTTGGTGGGGAGTTTTGTGAAAAAATGAAATTCGTGGATTTTGAGACGTGATGGTTGGAAAGGCCTACAAATGTCCCCAAATGAATACCATTAAATTCTTGGTGCAAGAAAGTTGAGTTCGGAGGGTTTTGCACATGGCCAAGGTTGGTGGTGCACCACGGCAGAGCTAGATGGCTTGGTGAGGAGTTTTGTAAAAAAATGAAATTCGTGATTTTTGAGATGTGAGGGTTGGAAAGGCCTACAAATGTCCCCAAATGCATACCATGAAATTCTAGGTGCACGATAGTTTTGAGTTCAGAGGGGTTTGCACATGGGCAAGGTTGTCGGTGCACCACGGCATAGCTAGATGGCATGGTGGGGAGTTTTGTGAAAAATGCAATTCGTGACTTTTGAGATGTGAGGGTTGGAAAGGCCTACAAATGTCCCCAAATGAATACCATTAAATTCTTGGTGCACGAAAGTTGAGTTCGGAGGGTTTTGCACATGGCCAAGGTTGGTGGTGCACCACGGCAGAGCTAGATGGCTTGGTGAGGAGTTTTGTAAAAAAATGAAATTCGTGATTTTTGAGATGTGAGGGTTGGAAAGGCCTACATATGTCCCCAAATGCATACCATGAAATTCTAGGTGCACGATAGTTTTGAGTTCGGAGGGGTTTGCACATGGGCAAGGTTGTCGGTGCACCACGGCATAGCTAGATGGCATGGTGGGGAGTTTTGTGAAAAATGAATTTCGTGACTTTTGAGATGTGAGGGTTGGAAAGGCCTACAAATGTCCCCAAATGAATACCATTAAATTCTTGGTGCACGAAAGTTTTGAGTTCGGAGGGTTTTGCACGTGGCCAAGGTTGGCGGTGCACCACAACATAGGTAATGGCTTGGTGGGGAGTTTTGTGAAAAAATGAAATTCGTGGTTTTTGAGACGTGAGAGTTGGCAAGGCCTACAAATGTCCCCAAATGAATACCATTAAATTCTTGCTGCACGAAAGTTTTGAGTTCGGAGGGGTTTGCACATGGCCAAGCCTGTCGGTGCACCATGGCATAGCTAGATTGCTTGGTGGGGAGTTTTGTGAAAAAATGAAATTCGTGGTTTTTTAGATGTGAGGGTTGGAAAGGCCTACAAATGTCCCCAAATGAATACTATGAAAATCTGGGGGCACAAAAATTTTTAGTTCGGAAGGTTTTGCACATGGCCAAGGTTGGCGGTGCACCACGGCATAGGTGGATGGCTTGGTGGGGAGTTTTGTGAAAAAATGAAATTCATTGTTTTTGAGATGTGAGGGTTGGAAAGCCCTACAAATGTCCCGAAATGAGTACTGTAAAAGTCTTGGTGCATGAAAGTTATAAGTTCGGAGGGGTTTTCACATGGCCAAGGTTGTCGGTGCACCACGGCATACCTAGATGGCTTGGTGGGGAGTTTTGTGAAAAAGTGAAATTCGTGATTTTTGAGATATGAGGGTTCGAAAGTCTTACAAATGTCCCCAAATGAACACCATTAAATTCTTGGTGCATGAAAGTTTTGAGTTCGGAGGGTTTTGCACGTGGCCAAGGTTGGCGGTGCACCACGGCATAGGTAATGGCTTGGTGCGGAGTTTTATGAAAAAATGAAATTCGTGGTCTTTGAGATGTGAGGGTTGGAAACGCCTACAAATGTCGCCAAATGAGTACTGTAAAAGTCTTGGTGCACGAATGTTTTGAATTGGATGGAGTTTGCACTTGGCCAAGTTGGTCGGTGCTCCGCGGCATAGCTAGATGGCTTGGTGGGGAGTTTTGTGAAAAAATGAAATTCGTGGTTTTTTAGATGTGAGGGTTGGAAAGGCCTACAAATGTCCCCAACTGAATACCATTAAATTCTTGGTGCACGAAAGTTTTGAGTTCGGAGGAGTTTGCACATGGCCAAGGTTGTCGGTGCACCACGACATAGCTAGATTGCTTGGTGGGGAGTTTTGTGAAAAAATGAAATTCGTGGTTTTTGAGATGTGAGGGTTGGAAAGGCCTGCAAATGTCCCCAAATGAAGACCATTAAATTCTTGGTGCACGAAAGTTTTGAGTTCGGAGGGTTTTGCACATTGCCAAGGCTGTCGGTGCACCATGGCATAGCTAGATTGCTTGGTGGGGAGTTTTGTGAAAAAATGAAATTCGTGGTTTTTTAGATGTGAGGGTTGGAAAGGCCTACAAATGTCCCCAAATGAATACCATGAAAATCTGGGGGCACAAAAATGTTTAGTTCGGATGGTTTTGCACATGGCCAAGGTTGTCGGTGCACCACGGCATAGGTGGATGGCTTGGTGGGGAGTTTTGTGAAAAAATGAAATTCATGGTTTTTGAGATGTGAGGGTTGGAAAGCCCTACAAATGTCCCGAAATGAGTACTGTAAAAGTCTTGGTCCACGAAAGTTATGAGTTCGGAGGGTTTTGCACATGGCCAAGGTTGTCGGTGCACCACGGCAAAGCTAGATTGCTTGGTAGGGAGTTTTGTGAAAAAATGAAATTCGTGGTTTTTGAGATATGAGGGTTGGAAAGGCCTACAAATGTCCCCAAATGAATACCATTAAATTCTTGCTGCACGAAAGTTTTGAGTACGGAGGGGTTTGAACATGGCCAAGGTTGTCGGTAAACCACGGCATAGCTAGATTGCTTGGTGGGGAGTTTTGTGAAAAAATGAAATTCGTGGTTTTTGAGATGTGAGGGTTGGAAACGCCTACAAATGTCCCCAAATGAGTATTGTAAAAGTCTTGGTGCACGAAAGTTTTGAACTGGATGGAGTTTGCACTTGGCCAAGTTGGTCGGTGCTCTGCGGCATAGCTACATGGCTTGGTGGGGAGTTTTGTGAAAAAATGAAATTCGTTGATTTTGAGACGTGACGGTTGGAAAGGCCTACAAATGTCCCCAAATGAATACCATTAAATTCTTGGTGCACGAAAGTTGAGTTCGGAGGGTTTTGCACATGGCCAAGGTTGGTGGTGCACCACGGCAGAGCTAGATGGCGTGTGAGGAGTTTTGTAAAAAAATGAAATTCGTGATTTTTGAGATGTGAGGGTTGGAAAGTTTACAAATGTCCCCAAATGCATACCATGAAATTCAAGGTGCACGATAGTTTTGAGTTCGGAGGGGTTTGCACATGGGCAAGGTTGTCGGTGCACCACGGCATAGCTAGATGGCATGGTGGGGAGTTTTGTGAAAAAATGAAATTCGTGACTTTTGAGATGTGAGGGTTGGAAAGGCCTACAAATGTCCCCAAATGAACACCATTAAATTCTTGGTGCACGAAAGTTTTGAGTTCGGAGTGTTTTGCACATGGCCAAGGTTGGTGGTGCACCACGGCAGAGCTAGATGGCTTGGTGAGGAGTTTTGTAAAAAAATGAAATTCGTGATTTTTGAGATGTGAGGGTTGGAAAGGCCTACAAATGTCCCCAAATGCATACAATGAAATTCCAGGTGCACGATAGTTTTGAGTTCGGAGGGGTTTGCACATGGGCAAGGTTGTCGGTGCACCACGGCATAGCTAGATGGCATGGTGGGGAGTTTTGTGAAAAAATGAAATTCATGGTTTTTGAGATGTGAGGGTTGGAAAGCCCTACAAATGTCCCGAAATGAGTACTGTAAAAGTCTTGGTGCACGAAAGTTATGAGTTCGGAGGGGTTTGCACATGGCCAAGGTTGTCGGTGCACCACGGCATAGCTAGATTGCTTGGTGGGGAGTTTTGTGAAAAAATGAAATTCGTGGTTTTTGAGATGTCAGGGTTGGAAAGGCCTACAAATGTCCCCAACTGAATACCATTAAATTCTTGGTGCACGAAAGTTTTGAGTTCGGAGGGGTTTGCACATGGCCAAGGTTGTCGGTGCACCACGGCATAGCTAGATTGCTTGGTGGGGAGTTTTGTCAAAAAATGAAATTCGTGGTTTCTGAGATGTGAGGGTTGGAAAGGCCTGCAAATGTCCCCAAATGAAGACCATTAAATTCTTGGTGCACGAAAGTTTTGAGTTCGGAGGGTTTTGCACATGGCTAAGGTTGGCGGTGCACCACGGCATACCTAGATGGCTTGGTGGGGAGTTTTGTGAAAAAGTGAAATTCGTGATTTTTGAGATATGAGGGTTCGAAAGATTTACAAATGTCCCCAAATGAACACCATTAAATTCTTGGTGCATGAAAGTTTTGAGTTCGGAGGGTTTTGCACGTGGCCAAGGTTGGCGGTGCACCACGGCATATGTAATGGCTTGGTGCGGAGTTTTATGAAAAAATGAAATTCGTGGTTTTTGAGATGTGAGGGTTGGAAACGCCTACAAATGTCCCCAAATGAGTACTGTAAAAGTCTTGGTGCACGAAAGTTTTGAATTGGATGGAGTTTGCACTTGGCCAAGTTGGTCGGTGCTCCGCGGCATAGCTAGATGGCTTGGTGGGGAGTTTTGTGAGAAAATGAAATTCGTGGATTTTGAGACGTGACGGTTGGAAAGGCCTATAAATGTCCCCAAATTAATACCATGAAATTCTTGGTGCACGAAAGTTTTGAGTTCGGAGAGGTTTGCACATGGCCAAGGCTGTCGATGCACCATGGCATAGCTAGATTGCTTGGTGGGGAGTTTTGTGAAAAAATGAAATTCGTGGTTTTTTAGATGTGAGGGTTGGAAAGGCCTACAAATGTCCCTAAATGAATACCATGAAAATCTGGGGGCACAAAAATTTTTAGTTCGGAGGGTTTTGCACATGGCCAAGGTTGGCGGTGCACCACCGCATAGGTGCATGGCTGGGTGGCGAGTTTTGTGAAAAAATGAAATTCATGGTTTTTGAGATGTGAGGGTTGGAAAGCCCTACAAATGTCCCGAAATGAGTGCTGTAAAAGTCTTGGTGCACGAAAGTTATGAGTTCGGAGGAGTTTGCACATGGCCAAGGTTATCGGTGCACCACGGCATAGCTAGATTGCTTGGTGGGGAGTTTTATGAAAAAATGAAATTCGTGGTTTTTGAGATGTGAGGGTGGGAAAGGCGTACAAATGTCCCCAAATGAATACCATTAAATTCTTGGTGCACGAAAGTTGAGTTCGGAGGGTTTTGCACATGGCCAGGGTTGGTGGTGCACCACGGCAGAGCTAGATGGCATGGTGGGGAGTTTTGTGAAAAGATGAAATTCGTGACTTTTGAGATGTGAGGGTTGGAAAGGCCTACAAATGTCCCCAAATGAACACCATTAAATTCTTGGTGCACGAAAGTTTTGAGTTCGGAGGGTTTTGCACGTGGCCAAAGTTGGCGGTGCACCACGACTTAGGTAATGGCTTGGTGGGGAGTTTTGTGAAAAAATGAAATTCGTGGTTTTTGATATGGGAGGGTTGGAAACGCCTACAAATATCCCCAAATGAGTACTGTAAAAGTCTTGGTGCACGAAAGTTTTGAATTTGATGGAGTTTGCACTTGGCCAAGTTGGTCGATGCTCCTCGGCATAGCTAGATTGCTTGGTGGGGAGTTTTGTGAAAAAATGAAATTCATGGTTTTTGAGATGTGAGGGTTGGAAAGCCCTACAAGTGTCCCGAAATGAGTACTGTAAAAGTCTTGGTGCACGAAAGTTATGAGTTCGGAGGGGTTTGCACATGGCCAAGGTTATCGGTGCACCACGGCATAGCTAGATTGCTTGGTGGGGAGTTTTATGAAAAAATGAAATTCGTGGTTTTTGAGATGTGAGGGTGGGAAAGGCGTACAAATGTCCCCAAATGAATACCATTAAATTCTTGGTGCACGAAAGTTGAGTTCGGAGGGTTTTGCACATGGCCAGGGTTGGTGGTGCACCACGGCAGAGCTAGATGGCATGGTGGGGAGTTTTGTGAAAAGATGAAATTTGTGACTTTTGAGATGTGAGGGTTGGAAAGGCCTACAAATGTCCCCAAATGAACACCATTAAATTCTTGGTGCACGAAAGTTTTGAGTTCGGAGGGTTTTGCACGTGGCCAAAGTTGGCGGTGCACCACGACTTAGGTAATGGCTTGGTGGGGAGTTTTGTGAAAAAATGAAATTCGTGGTTTTTGAGATGGGAGGGTTGGAAACGCCTACAAATATCCCCAAATGAGTACTGTAAAAGTCTTGGTGCACGAAAGTTTTGAATTTGATGGAGTTTGCACTTGGCCAAGTTGGTCGATGCTCCGCGGCATAGCTAGATTGCTTGGTGGGGAGTTTTATGAAAAAATGAAATTCGTGGTTTTTGAGATGTGAGGGTGGGAAAGGCGTACAAATGTCCCCAAATGAATACCATTAAATTCTTGGTGCACGAAAGTTGAGTTCGGAGGGTTTTGCACATGGCCAGGGTTGGTGGTGCACCACGGCAGAGCTAGATGGCATGGTGGGGAGTTTTGTAAAAAGATGAAATTCGTGACTTTTGAGATGTGAGGGTTGGAAAGGCCTACAAATGTCCCCAAATGAACACCATTAAATTCTTGGTGCACGAAAGTTTTGAGTTCGGAGGGTTTTGCACGTGGCCAAAGTTGGCGGTGCACCACGACTTAGGTAATGGCTTGGTGGGGAGTTTTGTGAAAAAATGAAATTCGTGGTTTTTGATATGGGAGGGTTTGAAACGCCTACAAATATCCCCAAATGAGTACTGTAAAAGTCTTGGTGCACGAAAGTTTTGAATTTGATGGAGTTTGCACTTGGCCAAGTTGGTCGATGCTCCGCGGCATAGCTAGGTTGCTTGGTGGGGAGTTTTGTGAAAAAATGAAATTCGTGGTTTTTGAGATGTGAGGGTGGGAAAGGCCTACAAATGACCCCAAATGAATACCATGAAATTCTTGGTGCACGAAAGTTTTGAGTTCGTAGGGGTTTGCACATGGCCAAGGCTGTCGGTGCACAATCGCTTAGCTAGATTGCTTGGTGGGGAGTTTTGTGAAAAAATGAAATTCGTGGTTTTTGAGATGTGAGGGTTGGAAAGGCCTACAAATGTCCCCAAATGAATACCATTAAATTCTTGCTACACGAAAGTTTTGAGTACGGAGGGGTTTGAACATGGCCAAGGTTGTCGGTAAACCACGGCATAGCTAGATTGCTTGGTGGGGAGTTTTGTGAAAAAATGAAATTCGTGGTTTTTGAGATGTGAGGGTTGGAAACGCCTACAAATGTCCCCAAATGAGTACTGTAAAAGTCTTGGTGCACGAAAGTTTTGAACTGGATGGTGTTTGCACTTGGCCAAGTTGGTCGGTGCTCTGCGGCATAGCTACATGGCTTGGTGGGGAGTTTTGTGAAAAAATGAAATTCGTGGATTTTGAGACGTGATGGTTGGAAAGGCCTACAAATGTCCCCAAATGAACACCATTAAATTCTTGGTGCACGAAAGTTTTGAGTTCGGAGGGTTTTGCACGTGGCCAAAGTTGGCGGTGCACCACGACTTAGGTAATGGCTTGGTGGGGAGTTTTGTGAAAAAATGAAATTCGTGGTTTTTGAGATGGGAGGGTTGGAAACGCCTACAAATATCCCCAAATGAGTACTGTAAAAGTCTTGGTGCACGAAAGTTTTGAATTTGATGGAGTTTGCACTTGGCCAAGTTGGTCGATGCTCCGCGGCATAGCTAGATTGCTTGGTGGGGAGTTTTGTGAAAAAAATGAAATTCGTGGTTTTTGAGATGTGAGGGTGGGAAAGGCCTACAAATGACCCCAAATGAATACCATGAAATTCTTGGTGCACGAAAGTTTTGAGTTCGTAGGGGTTTGCACATGGCCAAGGCTGTCGGTGCACAATCGCATAGCTACATTGCTTGGTGGGGAGTTTTGTGAAAAATTGAAATTCGTGGTTTTTGAGATGTGAGGGTTGGAAAGGCCTACAAATGTCCCCAAATGAATACCATTAAATTCTTGTTGCACGAAAGTTTTGAGTACGGAGGGGTTTGAACATGGCCAAGGTTGTCGGTAAACCACGGCATAGCTAGATTGCTTGGTGGGGAGTTTTGTGAAAAAATGAAATTCGTGGTTTTTGAGATGTGAGGGTTGGAAACGCCTACAAATGTCCCCAAATGAGTACTGTAAAAGTCTTGGTGCACGAAAGTTTTGAACTGGATGGAGTTTGCACTTGGCCAAGTTGGTCGGTGCTCCGCGGCATAGCTACATGGCTTGTGGGGAGTTTTGTGAAAAAATGAAATTCGTGGATTTTGAGACGTGACGGTTGGAAAGGCCTACAAATGTCCCCAAATGAATACCATTAAATTCTTGGTGCACGAAAGTTGAGTTCGGAGGGTTTTGCACATGGCCAAGGTTGGTGGTGCACCACGGCAGAGCTAGATGGCTTGGTGAGGAGTTTTGTAAAAAAATGAAATTCGTGATTTTTGAGATGTGAGGGTTGGAAAGGCCTACAAATGTCCCCAAATGCATACCATGATATTCTAGGTGCACGATAGTTTTGAGTTCGGAGGGGTTTGCACATGGGCAAGGTTGTCGGTGCACCACGGCATAGCTAGATGGCATGGTGGGGAGTTTTGTGAAAAATGAAATTCGTGACTTTTGAGATGTGAGGGTTGGAAAGGCCTACAAATGTCCCCAAATGAACACCATGAAATTCTTGGTGCACGAAAGTTTTGAGTTCGGAGGGTTTTGCACGTGGCCAAGGTTGGCGGTGCACCACAACATAGGTAATGGCTTGATGGGGAGTTTTGTGAACAAATGAAATTCGTGGTTTTTGAGATGTGAGGGTTGGAAATGCCTACAAATGTCCCCAAATGAGTACTGTAAAAGTCTTGGTGCACGAAAGTTTTGAATTGGATGGAGTTTGCACTTGGCCAAGTTGGTCGGTGCTCCGCGGCATAGCTAGATGGCTTGGTGGGGAGTTTTGTGAAAAAATGAAATTCATGGATTTTGAGACGTGACGGTTGGAAAGGCCTACAAATGTCCCCAAATGAATACCATGAAATTCTTGGTGCACGAAAGTTTTGAGTTCGGAGGGGTTTGCACATGGCCAAGGCTGTCGGTGCACCACGGCATAGCTAGATTGCTTGGTGGGGAGTTTTGTGAAAAAATGAAATTCGTGGTTTTTGAGATGTGAGGGTTGGAAAGGCCTGCAAATGTCCCCAAATGAAGACCATTAAATTCTTGGTGCACGAAAGTTTTGAGTTCGGAGGGTTTTGCACATGGCTAAGGTTGGCGGTGCACCACGGCATACCTAGATGGCTTGGTGGGGAGTTTTGTGAAAAATTGAAATTCGTGATTTTTGAGATATGAGGGTTCGAAAGTCTTACAAATGTCCCCAAATGAACACCATTAAATTCTTGGTGCATGAAAGTTTTGAGTTCGGAGGGTTTTGCACGTTGCCAAGGTTGGCGGTGCACCACGGCATAGGTAATGGCTTGGTGCGGAGTTTTATAAAAAAATGAAATTCGTGGTTTTTGAGATGTGAGGGTTCGAAACGCCTACAAATGTCCCCTAATGAGTACTGTAAAAGTCTTGGTGCACGAAAGTTTTGAATTGGATGCAGTTTGCAGTTGGCCAAGTTGGTCGGTGCTCCGCGGCATAGCTAGATGGCTTGGTGGGGAGTTTTGTGAAAAAATGAAATTCGTGGATTTGGAGACGTGACGGTTGGAAAGGCCTATAAATGTCCCCAAATGAATACCATGAAATTCTTTGTGCACGAAAGTTTTGAGTTCGGAGGGGTTTGCACCTGGCCAAGGCTGTCGGTGTACCATGGCATAGCTAGATTGCTTGGTGGGGAGTTTTGTGAAAAAATGAAATTCGTGGTTTTTTAGATGTGAGGGTTGGAAAGGCCTACAAATGTCCCTAAATGAATACGATGAAAATCTGGGGGCACAAAAATTTTTAGTTCGGAGGGTTTTGCACATGGCCAAGGTTGGCGGTGCACCACCGCATAGGTGGATGGCTGGGTGGGGAGTTTTGTGAAAAAATGAAATTCATGGTTTTTGAGATGTGAGGGTTGGAAAGCCCTACAAATGTCCCGAAATGAGTACTGTAAAAGTCTTGGTGCACAAAAGTTATGAGTTCGGAGGAGTTTGCACATGGCCAAGGTTATCGGTGCACCACGGCATAGCTAGATTGCTTGGTGGGGAGTTTTATGAAAAAATGAAATTCGTGGTTTTTGAGATGTGAGGGTGGGAAAGGCGTACAAATGTCCCCAAATGAATACCATTAAATTCTTGGTGCATGAAAGTTGAGTTCGGAGGGTTTTGCACATGGCCAGGGTTGGTGGTGCACCACGGCAAAGCTAGATGGCATGGTGGGGAGTTTTGTGAAAAGATGAAATTCGTGACTTTTGAGATGGGAGGGTTGGAAACGCCTACAAATATCCCCAAATGAGTATTGTAAAAGTCTTGGTGCACGAAAGTTTTGAATTTGATGGAGTTTGCACTTGGCCAAGTTGGTCGATGCTCCGCGGCATAGCTAGATTACTTGGTGGGGAGTTTTGTGAAAAAATGAAATTCGTGGTTTTTGAGATGTGAGGGTGGGAAAGGCCTACAAATGACCCCAAATGAATACCATGAAATTCTTGGTGCACGAAAGTTTTGAGTTCGTAGGGGTTTGCACATGGCCAAGGCTGTCGGTGCACAATCGCATAGCTAGATTGCTTGGTGGGCAGTTTTGTGAAAAAATGAAATTCGTGGTTTTTTAGATGTGAGGGTTGGAAAGGCCTACAAATGTCCCCAAATGAATACCATGAAAATATGGGTGCACGAAAATTTTTAGTTCGGAAGGTTTTGCACAAGGCCGAGGTTGGCGGTGCACCACGGCATAGGTAGATGGCTTGGTGGGGAGTTTTGTGAAAAAATGAAATTTGTGGTTTTTGAGATGTCAGGGTTGGAAAGCCCTACAAATGTCCCCAAATGATTACTGTACAAGTCTTGGTGCACGAAAGTTCTGAGTTCGGAGGGGTTTGCACATGGCCAAGGTTGTCGGTGCACCATGGCATAGCTAGATTGCTTGGTGGGGAGTTTTGTGAAAAAATGAAATTCGTGGTTTTTGAGATGTGAGGGTTGGAAAGGCCTACAAATGTCCCCAAATGAATACCATGAAAATTTGGGTGCACGAAAATTTTTAGTTCGGAGGGTTTTGCACATGGCCAAGGTTGGCGGTGCACCACGGCATACTTAGATGGCTTGGTGGGGAGTTTTGTGAAAAAATGAAATTCGTGATTTTTGGGATATGAGGGTTGGAAAGGCCTATAAATGTCCCCAAATGAATACCATGAAATTCTTGGTGCACGAAAGTTTTGAGTTCGGAGGGTTTGTCACTTGGCCAAGTTTGTCGGGGCACCGTAGCATAGCTAGATGGCTGGGTAGGGAGTTTTGTGAAAAAATGAAATTCATGGTTTTGAGATGTGAGGGTGGGAAAGGCCTACAAATGACCCCAAATGAATACCATGAAATTCTTAGTGCACGAAAGTTTTAAGTTCGGAGGGGTTTGCACATGGCCAAGGCTTTCGGTGCACCATGGCATAGCTAGATTGCTTGGTGGGGAGTTTTGTGAAAAAATAAAATTCGTGGTTTTTTAGATGTGAGGGTTGGAAAGGCATACAAATGTCCCCAAATGAATACTGTGAAAATTTGGGTGCACGAAGATTTTTAGTTCAGAGGATTTTGCACATGGCCAAGGTTGGCGGTGCACCACGGCATACTTAGATGGCTTTGTGGGGAGTTTTGTGAAAAAATGAAATTCGTGGTTTTTGAGATGTGAGGGTTGGAAAGGCCTACAAATCTCCCCAAATGAATACCATTAAATTCTTGGTGCACGAAAGTTGAGTTCGGAGGGTTTTGCACATGGCCAAGGTTGGGGGTGCACCACGGCATACCTAGATGGCTTGGTGGGGAGTTTTGTGAAAAAATGAAATTCGTGATTTTTGAGATATGAGGGTTTGAAAGGCCTACAAATATCCCCAAATGAATACCATGAAATTCTTGGTGCACGAAAGTTTTGAGTTCGGAGGGTTTGTCACTTGGCCAAGTTTGTCGGGGCACCGTGGCATAGCTAGATGGCTGGGTAGGGAGTTTTGTGAAAAAATGAAATTCGTGGTTTTTGAGATGTGAGGGTGGGAAAGGCCTACAAATGACCCCAAATGAATACCATGAAATTGTTGGTGCACGAAAGTTTTGAGTTCGGAGGGGTTTGCACATGGCCAAGGCTGTTGGTGCACCATGGCATCGCTAGATTGCTTGGTGGGGAGTTTTGTGAAAAAATGAAATTCGTGATTTTTTCTATATGAGGGTTGGAAAGGCCTACAAATGTCCCCAAAAGAAAACCATGAAATTCTTGGTGCACGAAAGTTTTGAGTATGGAGGGTTTTGCGCATGGCCAAGGTTGTCGGTAAACCACGGCATAGCTAGATTGCTTGGTGGGGAGTTTTGTGAAAAAATGAAATTCGTGCTTTTTGAGATGTGAGGGTTGGAAAGGCCTACAAATGTCCCCAAATGAATACCATTCAATTCTTGGTGCACGAAAATTTTGAGTTCGGAGGGTTTTGCACATGGCCATGGTTGGTGGTGCACCACTGCATAGCTAGATGGCTTGGTGGGGAGTTTTGTGAAAAAATGAAATTCGTGGTTTTTGAGATGTGAGGGTTGGAAAGGCCTGCAAATGTCCCCAAATGAAGACCATCAATAAGCCTAAGCTCAAATGCATCAACAAGCGCAAGCCTACCTCGAGGCCCAATCACTAGAAGCATGATGAAAAAGATCCACATGTGTCTCTCACAAGATGATCAAGTCAATCGTGGGCTTTTCACTTTATTCACATGGGCCAAAGAAATCTACAAAATATGAGTTAATGCATGGAAGACCATAGTTTAGATTTAAATTGGGCCATTGTTTAGGCCTTGTTTTTCTAGAATAATAAGTCAAATAATGTGTAGTTATATTGATAAAATTGGGCTTGACTAAGCCCAATAGGAGATTTGGCCATGAGCTACCAAAGGTCAAAGGTGGACTAAGTGGAAGTCAACATTCCTTCCTACACCTCATGGATCATGCATCCCATGGAGCCAAGTCCACACTCCACCCATGTGCCTCCTTCATCCAAGGGCTAAGAGAGTGTCTTCTTTTCCAAGTCTTCATCCAAAGGCTAGGAAGATGCCTCCTTCTCCAAGGCACCATCCAAGGGTGATGATTAAAGCTTCTCTTCCAAGCTTGATCTAAGGGCTAAGAATTAGTCTAGCTTTTAGGCTCACATATAAAAGCCAAAAGTAGACCATTTGTACATTTTAACTCTTGAAATTTCTAATAGAATGTTTGTGTTGAGATCACTCCACTCTTCTATTATTTTGAGAGCACACATGGCTAACCTTCTCCTTCATCTCCTCTAGCCACCTTCCGTACCATAGCTCCACTTCTACTCTTCATCTTCACCAAAAACCTCCATTGCCTAGAGCTCTTCTTGCTCTTATCTTCATTTCCGCTGCATTTCATCTTCTTTTTGGTGTCTTCCATGGATCTCCTTCCTCTCCTACACCAAGGACGTCCATCAATTGGTATCTAGAGCCATCCAAGCCTTTGGTGCATCCATCCTCTTGGTTTGGATAAGGTTCTTGGTCCATACTTGTCTCTTGTTTCAATTTCCGTTTTGTCTCTCTTCTCCACTGTTTTCTTCACTTTTGCTGCTGTTTTTTTTCATGTTTTTCATGGTCTCCACCGTTTGACATTGAGGCTACATGAATCTCCATTGATTCATCTTGTAGTACTCCTTGCTTCATTGGTGCAAATCTGTTTTTAGGTTCCATTTTCGTTTTCCAGCACTTGTTCTTTTCTTCCTTGCTGTTTTTCTTCATTTTAATCGGTGCATCTTTCAATTTTCAGTTCCTTATATTGTGTTTTGTCTTAAGTCATGTTTTAGCACTTTAATTCATCTTAATTTTCGTTCATATGGCTGAATTCTGCACTTGCTTGATGAGAACCAAGTCCTACATCACACAAAATGAGCTATGAACTTCAAGTGATGCTTGTGGATGTGTAAGGCAATGGTCTCACTGATTTTCGTCCATTTCACCGATTGGATTGTGCTTTTGAGTGTTTAAGATGTTCTTCTATGATTCATACTTGATTTTAGATCATAATCAAGTTCATTCATCTTGAATTTTCATAGAACATCTTACAATTTCCGTGAGCAATTCTGCTCCAGTCTGTTTTTCCAGATTTCACTGCACGCACACCTACTGTTTGAGATTTGTCATGACTCACTGCCTGGTCCAAATTTTAATCTGAATTTTTCCTCATTTAGCTAACATCCAGACGAAACATACAAATAAAGAATCATTCAAAAATGTTGAGTTCAAAAAAAATGAAAAATCGGCGAAGTTGAGGAAATTTTTCACGTTTTCTGGCGCAGTGGTCTCGGGAATTTTATGTTTTACTGCTGTTTTGTGCGATTTGTGGTGCTTTTAAGTGCTCTTTGTTATTCTAGTTGATTCCTTGATTGTGTACTCTATATTGGCTTGAGTTTGCCTTCAATAGAAGTGGAATTTATTCCCTCAATTTGGCACAAAATTGCAATGAGTACAGTGGCTGTTTTTGAGCACTTTTTCTTCACTATTTTCAGTTTTTTTTTTTTTTCATCTATTCTAGTGCATTTCTAGGTTCCTTTTTGTGGTGCTTGCCTTTCTTTCCAGCCTTTAATTTCTTGGTTGTCACTTCTTGAATCTCCTTCTAGTCATGTTTCATTTCAATACTCTTTTGGTTTAACATTTCTAATTAGCTTTTCTTGCTTTCTCCTTTGTTTGGGTTCATATACTTGACTCTTGGTTATTGGTTGTGATTGATGATGCTATGAAGTTTAGAATGGTTTCTATGATTTGGTAGCATCTTAGGTGGTGGATATTGAAGTAGAATTTTAGCTTGTGTGCTTATCCTTTTCCTCACCTATTGAGAGTTTTGGACCTATTCATTTGAGAGAGTGTGTGCTAACTCCATTGCTTGCTATAGTTTTCTTGTTGTTTTGTTTTTTGGTGCAGGTTTGGTGGCTGTTTTGGCCTTAAAACCAAGGCTATAGTTGCTGTTTTGCACTTCATTTTGGTGGCTTAAGGTGCTTACAAGTGCCTTACTTGGTGGTGGTCTTTGTTCAAATCAAAAGGAGGCTACAAGCCAAGCTCTTGGCTCTTGATTTTGTGCAAATTGGCAGCACTTTGGCAGCACATTTGGAGTTGCATTGTTTCTTATTTTTGGCTTTATTTCTTTGTACTTTATACTTCTTTTTGGCACATATATTTGGTACCATTTTGAAGCCTCCTTGATTGTGAAATTGCATCTTTTGAGCATCAAAATTTGAGATATTAAGTGGCTTGAGGTTGCTTCATTTTGAGTACCAAATTAGTGAACCAAATTTTCTTTCAAGTTCTCAATTGTATCCATGGCCTACTTAGGTGTCTTGGGGAACCAAAGGTGTTGAATCCCATCTCCTAAGTAGAACCTTTTTTTTTTTATATTATAGTGCAACGTTTTAGTAAGTGAGTGTGTTGAAAGTTCTAAGTGCTTTCTCACCTTACTTTTAGGCCGCATAGTTAGACGCTTAGTCGTTTAAATTTGTGAGACCAAAGTTTCTAAAATTTTTGCCATTTAGGGGTTCGTTTTTAGTGTTAGTCTTTTCTTTTCTTTGAGTCTTTTTTGTGTTTGTTTGTGCTTAGTGTCTCAAGTGATTCTATTTACTTAGCCTTAAACAATTGTGTGATATTTGAAACCTTTTGCAAGTACGTCTTGGCAAGGATTGGCCTTGGTACTTAAGAAGTCTTTTAGACTCACCTCGCCTAACCTGGAGGTCTACTTGTGCTTGGTTTCTTCTTTCATCATTTTGTTAAAGTTCTAAGTTCTTTTAATCACCATGAGCACTAGAAGGGCTACTCGTGCTAGTACCCAACATCAACAACATGATGAAAACAACCTTCACACAAGTGGTGATGAGGAGGTTGAGGTTGATCCTAGAGTCCTAAATAATCTCTCTCAAGAGGTTAGGGACCTTAAAATTCAAATGGCTTCCATGCAAGCCAATCTTCAATTAATTGCCAATCAACTTACCCCTCCCAACCATAATACCCGTGCCTCTCATAGGCCTTCTCGTGCCCCTTCAAGGCATGAGTATGATTTTGAAGAGGAGGAAGATGAGCGCATTAACCTTAGACAATCGCCTCGTGTACGAAGGCAAAGGCGCATACCTCCTCACCCAAAGGAAGTCAAAATTGATTTGCCTCATTTCTATGGAAAGGATAATGTTGAGGTTTTTCTTGATTGGGTTGCCAAAGTAGAACAATTGTTTGAGAGTCATGTTGTGGAGGAAGAGAGGCGTGTGTCTCTAGGTACTCTTAGCTTTCAAGGGCATGCTCTTAATTGGTGGACTTCCTTAGTCCTCCAAAGAAGGAGAAAAGGGCTACATGATATTGAGTATTGGAATGATCTTAAGGAAGCCCTTCATGCCCGCCATGTTCCCTCCTACTACAAAAGGGAGCTCTTGGACAAGCTCCAAAGGCTCCAACAAATATCTATGTCTATAGAAGAGTATAGACAAAAGATGGAGCTCTACATCATGAGAGCCGGAATTGAAGAAGAAGAGGAACTTACCATTGCTAGGTTCTTAAGTGGACTCAATTACAACATAAGAGATAAAGTTGAATTGCTCCCTTACCGCAATTTTAATGATCTTGTTCAAATGAGCATCAAGGTGGAGCAACAACTTTTGAGACGTCCTTCTCGCAAGGATTCTCCCTCTTTTTCTAAAAGTGATTTTCAAAAGAAAGATTTTTCAAAAGAAAAAGAGTCCACTCATAAGAGCCTTACAAAGGTAAGTGACAAGGGTGAATCCTCCACCAACAAAAGAGGTAGTGACATTAAATGTTTCAAGTGTCTAGGTAGAGGTCATGTGGCCGCTCAATGCCCTACCAAACGCACCATTGTGCTTAAGGGCAAAGACCTCTACACTATCCAAGAGGAGTCATCTTCAAGTGACTTCGACACTTCTCATTCTAGTGATTCTCAAGAACATTCATATCCAAATGAAGGGAAACTTTTGATGATTAGGAGGCTTCTCAATAACCAACCTAGCATTCCTCTCAATGATCAAAGAGAAAATATTTTCCACACAAGATGTGAGGTTTTGAAAAACACTTGTTCTTTGATCATTGATAGTGGGTCTTGTTGCAATTGTTGTAGCACAAGATTGGTTGGGAAGTTGAATTTGACTTTGTTACCCCATCCCAAACCTTACAAACTTCATTGGCTTAATGAAGATGGGGATCTCAAAGTTGAACATCAAGTAAAAGTCAAGTTTTCCATTGGGAAATTTAAAGATAAAGTTTTATGTGATGTAATCCCAATGGATGCTTGCCATATTCTCTTGGGGAGGCCTTGGCAATTTGATCATAAAACCTTACACAATGGCCACACCAATGAGATCACCCTCCAACATCATTCAAAAACTTTTGTGTTGCATCCCCTCACTCCTAGCCAAGTTGCTAGTGATCAAGTTCAAATGCGAGCTAGGAGAGAGGAAGAGAGTTCCAAGAACTCTAACGCTTCTAAAGATTCTAAGGACAAGACAAAGGTAGAGGAAGTTTCTTCTTCTAAGGATGTTGCTCATGAAGTTCTTTTAACTCATAAAACTCTTTTGCACACTCTTCATAATGAGCAACCTCCCTTCCTCTTACTTTGTCAAGCAATCCTTACTTGTCTTGAACATCCTTCTCTTAAGGATCTACCTCCTTCCATTCATGCTCTCCTTCATGAATTTAAAGATATTTTTCCAAAGGATGGCCCTCATGGTCTCCCACCTTTTAGAGGGATTGAGCACCAAATTGATTTTGTCCCAGGGGCAAGTCTTCCTAATAGACCCGCCTATAGGACAAATCCAATTGAGACCAAGGAGATAGAAACTCAAGTGAATGAGTTGCTAGACAAGGGATGGGTTCAAAAAAGTTTAAGTCCTTGTGCTGTGCCTGTGTTGTTGGTGCCCAAGAAAGATGGAAAGTGGCGTATGTGCTGTGATTGTAGGGCTATCAACAACATCACCATAAAATATAGGCACCCAATCCCAAGACTAGATGATATGTTGGATGAATTACATGGAGCACAAATATTTTCAAAAATAGACCTCAAAAGTGGTTATCACCAAATTCGTATTCAAAAAGGTGATGAGTGGAAAACTGCTTTCAAAACAAAATTTGGTCTATATGAATGGTTAGTCATGCCCTTTGGCCTAACTAATGCTCCTAGTACATTCATGCGCCTAATGAATCATGTTTTGTGAGATTGTATCGGCAAGTTTGTTGTTGTCTATTTTGATGACATATTGGTGTATAGTACAAGCTTTAAGCTTCATGTGGGTCATCTTAGAGTTGTGTTATCTCTTCTCCGAGACCACCAACTCTATGCTAACATTGACAAGTGCACTTTCTGTGTAGAGAGTGTCATCTTTTTGGGATTTGTGGTCAATAAGAGTGGGGTGCATGTTGACCCTGCAAAAATCAAGGCCATCCAAGAATGGCCTGTGCCAAAGAATGTTGGGGACATTAGAAGTTTTCATGGATTAGCAAGTTTTTATAGAAGATTTGTCCCCAACTTTTCCACCATTGCTTCACCCCTCAATGAACTTGTTAAGAAAGACATATCTTTTGAGTGGGGTGAAAGACAACAAAAGGCTTTTGATGATATCAAGACTAGGCTCACCCAAGCTCCCATTCTTGCTCTTCCAAACTTTGAGAAAACTTTTGATTTAGAATGTGATGCTTCTGGGGTGGGAATAAGTGCGGTTTTGTTACAAGAAGGCCATCCAATTGCCTATTTTAGTGAAAAACTAAATGGTCCTTCTCGTAACTATCCCACCTATGACAAAGAGCTATATGCTCTTGTGCGAGCTCTTCATACTTGGGAACATTATCTTGTGACAAAAGAGTTTATTATCCATAGTGATCATGAAACTCTCAAGTATTTGAAGAGCCAACACAAATTGAATAAAAGGCATGCAAAGTGGGTTGAGTACTTGGAACAATTCCCTTATGTTATCAAGTACAAGAAAGGGAAAGCTAATGTGGTGGCTGATGCACTATCAAGGAGATATACTCTCTTAGCCAAGCTTGGGTCCCAAATTCTTGGATTTGACAACATATGTGAATTGTATATTCATGATCCCTTCTTTGCTACCATTTATCATGATTGTCTCACTAAGTCCCAAGGCGGCTTTTATCTCTCAAATGGATATCTTTTCAAAGAAGGCCGCCTATGTATTCCTCTAGGTTCTCATAGAAAACTTTTGATCAAAGAAATGCATGAGGGGGGACTTATGGGTCACTTTGGGGTCGCCAAAACTTTGGCCATGCTTAAAGAGAAATTCTTTTGGCCCCATATGAAAAGGGAAATACAAAACCATTGCGCTAGTTGTTTGAATTGTTTGCATGCTAAGTCTAGCGCAATGCCTGCAGGGATGTATACTCCTTTGCCTGTTGCTTCCACCCCTTGGGAGGATATAAGTATGGATTTTGTCCTAGGGCTTCCAAGGACTTCTAGGGGTGTTGACCGTTTTTCTAAAATGGCACATTTTATACCATGCCACAAAGTAGATGATGCTAGCAACATAGCAAGGTTGTTCTTTAGAGAAGTGGTTCGCCTCCATGGTTTACCCAAAACAATTGTGTCTGATAGGGATGCTAAATTCCTAAGCCATTTTTGGAGGACCTTGTGGTCTAGGCTAGGAACAAAACTTTCTTTCTCTACCTCTTGTCACCCATAAACTGATGGGCAAACCGAGGTAGTCAATAGATCCCTTTCCACATTGCTTAGGGTTTTGCTTAAGGGGAATCATAAATCTTGGGATGAGTATCTTCCCCACATTGAATTTGCTTACAATAGAGTGGTCCATAGCACCACCAAACTCTCACCCTTTGAGGTAGTTTATGATTTTAACCCTCTCACACCATTGGACTTATTACCTCTTCCAACTTCTTTTGATTTTGTTCATAAAGAAGGGGTTTCTAAGTCCAAGTTCATAAAAGATTTTCATGAGAAGGTTAAACACCAAATTCAAACCCCAGTTGAAAAGATTGCTCATTCTAAAAACAAGGGCAAGAGAGTTCGGTCTTTTAATGAAGGAGATTTAGTTTGGTTGCACTTAAGGAAGGAAAGATTTCCTAATATAAGAAAATCCAAACTTAGTCCCCGAGGTGATGGTCCATTCCAAATCATCAAGAAGATCAATAATAATGCTTATCAATTGGATCTTCCTCCGGAATATGGTGTGCATCCTACTTTCAACATTACTGATTTGGTTCCTTTTGTAGGTATTTTTGATGAAGAGGGTGACCACCAAGATTTGAGGGCAAATCCTCTTCAAGGGGGAGGGGATGATGTGACCCCAACAAGCCCAAGCTCAAGTGCATCAACAAGCCCAAGGTCACATCAAGGCCCAATCACTATAAGCATGATGAGAAAGATTCACATGGGCCTCTCACAAGATGATCAAGTCAATCATGGGCTTTTTACATTATTCATATGGGATAAAGAAATCTCTAAAATATGAGATTATGCATGAAGGAAGTAGTATAGAATTAAATTGGGCCATTGTTTAGGCCTTGTTTTTCTAGAATAATAAGTCAAACATTGTGTAGTTAAATTGATAAAATTGGGCTTGACTAAGCCCAATAGGAGATTTGGCTATGATCTACCAAAGGTCAAAGGTAGACTAAGTGGAAGTCAACATTCCTTCCACACCTCATGGATCATGCATTCCATGGAGCCAAGTCCACACTCCACCCATGTGCCTCCTTCATCCAAGGGCTAAGAGAGTGTCTTCTTTTCCAAGCCTTCATCCAAAGGCTAGGAAGATGCCTCCTTCTCCAAGCCACCATCCAAGGGTGATGATTAAAGCTTCTCCTCCAAGCTTAATCTAAGGGCCAAGAATTAGTCTAGCTTTTAGGCTCACATATAAAAGCCAAAAGTAGACCATTTGTCATTTTAACTCTTGAAATTTCTAATAGAATGTTTGTGTTGAGATCACTCCACTCTTCTATTATTTTGAGAGCACACATGGCTAACCTTCTTCTTCATCTCCTCTAGCCACCTTCCATACAATAGCTTCACTTCTACTCTTCATCTTCACCAAAAACCTCCATTGCCTAGAGCAACCTTTCTCTAATTCTCCAAATTCCGCTGCACTTCATCTTCTCCTCATCATTCTCCATGGATTTCCTCCCTCTCCTACTTCAAGGACGTTCATCACCTTGGTGGGGAGTTTTGTGAAAAAATGAAATTCGTGGTTTTTGAGATGTGAGGGTTGGACAGGCCTACAAATGTCGACAAATGAATACCATCAAATTCTTAGTGCACGAAAGTTTTGAGTTCGGAGGGTTTTGCACGTCGCCAAGGTTGGCGGTGCACCATGGCATAGGTAGATGGCTTGGTGGGGAGTTTTGTGAAAAAATGAAATTCGTGGTTTTTGAGATATGAGGGTTGGAAAGGCCTACAAATGTCCACAAATGAATACCATGAAATTCTTGGTGCACGAAAGTGTTGAGTTCGGAGGGTTTTGAACGTGGCCAAGGTTGGCGGTGCACCACGGCATAGGTAGATGGCTTGGTGGGGAGTTTTGTGAAAAAATGAAATTCGTAGTTTTTGAGATGTGAGGGTTAGAAAGGCCTACAAATGTCCCCAAATCAATACCATGAAATTCTTGGTGCACGAAAGTTTTGAGTTTGGACAGGCTGCACATGGCCAAGGTTGTCGTTGCACCACGGCATAACTACATTGCTTGGTGGGGAGTTTTGTGAAAAAATGAAATTCGTGGTTTTTGAGATGTGAGGGTTGGAAAGGCCTACAAATGTCCCCAAATGAATACCGTGAAATTCTTGGTGAACGAAAGTTTTGAGTTCGAAGGGGTTTGCACATGGCCAAGGTTGTCGGTGCACCACGGCATAACTAGATTGCTTGGTGGGGAGTGTTATAAAAATGAAATTCGTGGTTTTTGAGATGTGAGCGTTGGAAAGGCCTACAAATGTCCCCAAATGAGTACTGTAAAAGTCTTGGTGCATGAAAGTTTTGAATTGGATGGACTTTGCACTTGGCCAAGTTGGTCGGTGCACCGCGGCATAGCTAGATGGCTTGGTGAGGAGTTTTGTGAAAAAAATGAAATTCGTGGTTTTTGAGATGTGAGTGTTGGAAAGGCCTACAAATTTCCCCAAATTAATACCATGAAATTCTTGGTGCACAAAAGTTTTGAGTTCGGAGGGGTTTGCACATGGCCAAGGTTGTCGGTGCACCACGGCATAGCTAGATTGCTTGGTGGGGAGTTTTGTGAAAAAATGAAATTCGTGGTTTTTGAGATGTGAGGGTTGGAAAGGCCTACAAATGTCCCCAAATGAATACCGTGAAATTCTTGGAGCACGAAAGTTTTGAGTTTGGAGGGGTTTGCACATGGCCAAGGTTGTCGGTGCACCACGGCATAACTAGATTGCTTGGTGGGGAGTTTTATAAAAATGAATTTCGTGGTTTTTGAGATGTGAGGGTTGGAAAGGCCTACAAATGTCCCCAAATGTGTACTGTAAAAGTCTTGGTGCACGAAAGTTTTGAATTGGATGGACTTTTCACTTGGCCAAGTTGGTCGGTGCACCGCGGCATAGCTAGATGGCTTGGTGAGGAGTTTTGTGAAAAAATGAAATTCGTGGTTTTTGAGATGTGAGGGTTGGAAAGGCCTACAAATTTCCCCAAATTAATACCATGAAATTCTTGGTGCACAAAAGTTTTGAGTTCGGAGGGGTTTGCACATGGCCAAGGTTGTCGGTGCACCACGGCATAGCTAGATTGCTTGGTGGGGAGTTTTGTGAAAAAATGAAATTCGTGGTTTTTGAGATGTGAGGGTTGGAAAGGCCTACAAATGTCACCAAATGAATACCATTAAATTCTTGGTGCACGAAAGTTTTGAGTTTGGAGGGGTTGCACATGGCCAAGGTTGTCGGTGCACCACGGCATAGCTAGATTGCTTGGTGGGGAGTTTTGTGAAAAAATGAAATTCGTGGTTTCAGAGATGTGAGGATTGGAAAGCCTTACAAATGTCCACAAATGAATACCATTAAATTCTTGGTGCACGAAAGTTTTGAGTTCGGAGTGTTTTGCACATGGCCAAGGTTGGCGGTGCACCAGGGCATAGCTAAATGGCTTGGCGGGGAGTTTTGTGAAAAAATGAAATTCGTGATTTTTTAGATGTGAGGGTTGGAAAGGCCTACAAATGTCCCCAAATGAATACCATGAATTTCGTGGTGCACGAAAGTTTTGAATTGGATGGAGTTTGCACTTGGCCAAGTTGGTCGGTGCACCGCGGCATAGCTAGATGGCTTGGTGGGGAGTTTTGTGAAAAAATGAAATTCGTGGTTTTTGAGATGTGAGGGTTGCAAAGGCCTACAAATGTCCACAAATGAATACAATGAAATTCTTAGTGCACGAAAGTTTTGAGTTTGGAGGGTTTTGCACGTGGCCAAGGTTGGCGGTGCACCACGGCATAGGTAGATGGCTTGGTGGGGAGTTTTGTGAAAAAATGAAATTCGTGGTTTTTGAGATGTGAGGGTTGGAAAGGCCTACAAATGTCCATAAATGAATACCATGAAATTCTTGGTGCACGAAAGTTTTGAGTTCGGAGGGTTTTGCACGTGGCCAAGGTTGGCGGTGCACCACGGCATAGGTAGACGGCTTGGTGGGGAGTTTTGTGAAAAAATGAAATTCGTAGTTTTTGAGATGTGAGGGTTGGAAAGGCCTACAAATGTCCACAAATGAATACCATGAAATTCTTGGAGCACGAAAGTTTTGAGTTCGGAGGGGTGTGCACATGGCCAAGGTTGTCGGTGCACCACGGCATAACTAGATTGCTTGGTGGGGAGTTTTATAAAAATGAATTTCGTGGTTTTTGAGATGTGAGGGTTGGAAAGGCCTACAAATGTCCCCAAATGAGTACTGTAAAAGCCTTGGTGCACGAAAGTTTTGAATTGGATGGACTTTTCACTTGGCCAAGTTGGTCGGTGCACCGCGGCATAGGTAGATGACTTGGTGAGGAGTTTTGTGAAAAAATGAAATTCGTGGTTTTTGAGATGTGAGGGTTGGAAAGGCCTACAAATTTCCCCAAATTAATACCATGAAATTCTTGGTGCACGGAAGTTTTGAGTTCGGAGGGGTTTGCACATGGCCAAGGTTGTCGGTGCACCACGACATAGCTAGATTACTTGGTGGGGAGTTTTATAAAAATGAAATTCGTGGTTTTTGAGATGTGAGGGTTGGAAAGGCCTACAAATGTCCCCAAATGAGTACTGTAAAAGTCTTGGTGCACGAAAATTTTGAATTGGATGGACTTTGCACATGGCCAAGTTGGTGGGTGCACCGCGGCATAGCTAGATGGCTTGGTGAGGAGTTTTGTGAAAAAATGAAATTCGTGGTTTTTGAGATGTGAGGGTTGGAAAGGCCTACAAATTTCCCCAAATTAATACCATGAAATTCTTGGTGCACAAAAGTTTTGAGTTCGGAGGGGTTTGCACGTGGCCAAGGTTGTCGGTGCACCACGGCATAGCTAGATTGCTTGGTGGGGAGTTTTGTGAAAAAATGAAATTCGTGGTTTTTGAGATGTGAGGGTTGGAAAGGCCTACAAATGTCCCCAAATGAATACCATTAAATTCTTGGTGCACGAAAGTTTTGAGTTCAGAGGGGTTTTACATGGCCAAGGTTGTCGGTGCACCACGACATAGTTAGATTGCTTGGTCGGGAGTTTTGTGAAAAAATGAAATTCGTGGTTTCTGAGATGTGAGGATTGGAAAGCCTTACAAATGTCCACAAATGAATACCATTAAATTCTTGGTGCACGAAAGTTTTGAGTTCGGAGGGTTTTGCACATGGCCAAGGTTGGGGGTGCACCAGGGCATAGCTAGATGGCTTGGTGAGGAGTTTTGTGAAAAAATGAAATTCGTGGTTTTTGAGATGTGAGGGTTGGAAAGGCCTACAAATTTCCCCAAATTAATACCATGAAATTCTTGGTGCACAAAAGTTTTGAGTTCGGAGGGGTTTGCACATGGCCAAGGTTGTCGGTGCACCACGGCATAGCTAGATTGCTTGGTGGGGAGTTTTGTGAAAAAATGAAATTCGTGGTTTTTGAGATGTGAGGGTTGGAAAGGCCTACAAATGTCACCAAATGAATACCATTAAATTCTTGGTGCACGAAAGTTTTGAGTTCGGAGGTGTTTCACATGGCCAAGGTTGTCGGTGCACCACGGCATAGCTAGATTGCTTGGTGGGGAGTTTTGTGAAAAAATGAAATTCGTGGTTTTTGAGATGTGAGGGTTGGAAAGGCCTACAAATGCCCCCAAATGAATACCGTAAAATTCTTGGAGCACGAAAGTTTTGAGTTCGGAGGGGTTTGCACATGGCCAAGGTTGTCGGTGCACCACGGCATAGCTAGATTGCTTGGTGGGGAGTTTTGTGAAAAAATGAAATTCGTGGTTTTTGAGATGTGAGGGTTGGAAAGGCCTACAAATACCCCCAAATGAATATCGTGAAATTCTTGGAGCACGAAAGTTTTGAGTTCGGAGGGGTCTGCACATGGCCAAGGTTGTCGGTGCACCACGGCATAACTAGATTGCTTGGTGGGGAGTTTTGAAAAAATGAAATTCGTGGTTTTTGAGATGTGAGGGTTGGAAAGGCCTACAAATTTCCCCAAATTAATACCATGAAATTCTTGGTGCACAAAAGTTTTGAGTTCGGAGGGGTTTGCACATGGCCAAGGTTGTCGGTGCACCACGGCATAGCTAGATTGCTTGCTGGGGAGTTTTGTGAAAAAATGAAATTCGTGGTTTTTGAGATGTGAGGGTTGGAAAGGCCTACAAATGTCACCAAATGAATACCATTAAATTCTTGGTGCACGAAAGTTTGGAGTTCAGAGGGGTCTTACATGGCCAAGGTTGTCGGTGCACCACGGCATAGTTAGATTGCTTGGTCGGGAGTTTTGTGAAAAAATGAAATTCGTGGTTTCTGAGATGTGAGGATTGGAAAGCCTTACAAATGTCCACAAATGAATACCATTAAATTCTTGGTGCACGAAAGTTTTGAGTTCGGAGGGTTTTGCACATGGCCAAGGTTGGCGGTGCACCAGGGCATAGCTAGATGGCTTGGCGGGGAGTTTTGTGAAAAAATGAAATTCGTGATTTTTTAGATGTGAGGGTTGGAAAGGCCTACAAATGTCCCCAAATGAATACCATGAAATTCGTGGTGCACGAAAGTTTTGAGTTCGGAGGGGTTTGCACATGGCCAAGGTTGTCGGTGCACCACGGCATAGCTAGATTGCTTGGTGGGGAGTTTTGTGAAAAAATGAAATTCGTGGTTTTTGAGATGTGAGGGTTGGAAAGGCCTACAAATGTCCCCAAATGAATACCATTAAATTCTTGGTGCACGAAAGTTTTGAGTTCGGAGGGGTTTCACAAGGCCAAGGTTGTCGGTGCACCACGGCATAGCTAGATTGCTTGGTGGGGAGTGTTGTGAAAAAATGAAATTCGTGGTTTCTGAGATGTGAGGATTGGAAAGCCTTACAAATGTCCACAAATGAATACCATTAAATTCTTGGTGCACGAAAGTTTTGAGTTCGGAGGGTTTTGCACATGGGCAAGGTTGGGGGTGCACCAGGGCATAGCTAGATGGCTTGGCGGGGAGTTTTGTGAAAAAATGAAATTCGTGATTTTTTAGATGTGAGGGTTGGAAAGGCCTACAAATGTCCCCAAATGAATACCATGAAATTCGAGGTGCACGAAAGTTTTGAATTGGACGGAGTTTGCACTTGGCCAAGTTGGTCGGTGCACCGCGGCATATCTAGATGGCTTGGTGGGGAGTTTTGTGAAAAAATGAAATTCGTGGTTTTTGAGATGTGAGGGTTGGAAAGGCCTACAAATGTCGACTAATGAATACCATGAAATTCTTAGTGCACGAAAGTTTTGAGTTCGGAGGGGTTTGCACATGGCCAAGGTTGTCGGTGCACCACGACATAGCTAGATTACTTGGTGGGGAGTTTTATAAAAATGAAATTCGTGGTTTTTGAGATGTGAGGGTTGGAAAGGCCTACAAATGTCCCCAAATGAGTACTGTAAAAGTCTTGGTGCACGAAAATTTTGAATTGGATGGACTTTGCACATGGCCAAGTTGGTGGGTGCACCGCGGCATAGCTAGATGGCTTGGTGAGGAGTTTTGTGAAAAAATGAAATTCGTGGTTTTTGAGATGTGAGGGTTGGAAAGGCCTACAAATTTCCCCAAATTAATACCATGAAATTCTTGGTGCACAAAAGTTTTGAGTTCGGAGGGGTTTGCACGTGGCCAAGGTTGTCGGTGCACCACGGCATAGCTAGATTGCTTGGTGGGGAGTTTTGTGAAAAAATGAAATTCGTGGTTTTTGAGATGTGAGGGTTGGAAAGGCCTACAAATGTCCCCAAATGAATACCATTAAATTCTTGGTGCACGAAAGTTTTGAGTTCAGAGGGGTTTTACATGGCCAAGGTTGTCGGTGCACCACGACATAGTTAGATTGCTTGGTCGGGAGTTTTGTGAAAAAATGAAATTCGTGGTTTCTGAGATGTGAGGATTGGAAAGCCTTACAAATGTCCACAAATGAATACCATTAAATTCTTGGTGCACGAAAGTTTTGAGTTCGGAGGGTTTTGCACATGGCCAAGGTTGGGGGTGCACCAGGGCATAGCTAGATGGCTTGGCGGGGAGTTTTGTGAAAAAATGAAATTCGTGATTTTTTAGATGTGAGGGTTGGAAAGGCCTACAAATGTCCCCAAATGAATACCATGAAATTCGTGGTGCACGAAAGTTTTGAGTTCGGAGGGGTTTGCACATGGCCAAGGTTGTCGGTGCACCACGGCATAGCTAGATTGCTTGGTGGGGAGTTTTGTGAAAAAATGAAATTCGTGGTTTTTGAGATGTGAGGGTTGGAAAGGCCTACAAATGTCCCCAAATGAATACCATTAAATTCTTGGTGCACGAAAGTTTTGAGTTCGGAGGGGTTTCACAAGGCCAAGGTTGTCGGTGCACCACGGCATAGCTAGATTGCTTGGTGGGGAGTGTTGTGAAAAAATGAAATTCGTGGTTTCTGAGATGTGAGGATTGGAAAGCCTTACAAATGTCCACAAATGAATACCATTAAATTCTTGGTGCACGAAAGTTTTGAGTTCGGAGGGTTTTGCACATGGGCAAGGTTGGGGGTGCACCAGGGCATAGCTAGATGGCTTGGCGGGGAGTTTTGTGAAAAAATGAAATTCGTGATTTTTTAGATGTGAGGGTTGGAAAGGCCTACAAATGTCCCCAAATGAATACCATGAAATTCGAGGTGCACGAAAGTTTTGAATTGGACGGAGTTTGCACTTGGCCAAGTTGGTCGGTGCACCGCGGCATATCTAGATGGCTTGGTGGGGAGTTTTGTGAAAAAATGAAATTCGTGGTTTTTGAGATGTGAGGGTTGGAAAGGCCTACAAATGTCGACTAATGAATACCATGAAATTCTTAGTGCACGAAAGTTTTGAGTTCGGAGGGTTTTGCACGTGGCCAAGGTTGGCGGTGCACCACGGCATAGGTAGATGGCTTGGTGGGGAGTTTTATGAAAAAATGAAATTCGTGGTTTTTGAGATGTGAGGGTTGGAAAGGCCTACAAATGTCCCCAAATGAATACCGTGAAATTCTTGGTGCACGGAAGTTTTGAGTTCGGAGGGGTTTGCACATGGCCAAGGTTGTCGGTGCACCACGACATAGCTAGATTACTTGGTGGGGAGTTTTATAAAAATGAAATTCGTGGTTTTTGAGATGTGAGGGTTGGAAAGGCCTACAAATGTCCCCAAATGAGTACTGTAAAAGTCTTGGTGCACGAAAATTTTGAATTGGATGGACTTTGCACATGGCCAAGTTGGTGGGTGCACCGCGGCATAGCTAGATGGCTTGGTGAGGAGTTTTGTGAAAAAATGAAATTCGTGGTTTTTGAGATGTGAGGGTTGGAAAGGCCTACAAATTTCCCCAAATTAATACCATGAAATTCTTGGTGCACAAAAGTTTTGAGTTCGGAGGGGTTTGCACGTGGCCAAGGTTGTCGGTGCACCACGGCATAGCTAGATTGCTTGGTGGGGAGTTTTGTGAAAAAATGAAATTCGTGGTTTTTGAGATGTGAGGGTTGGAAAGGCCTACAAATGTCCCCAAATGAATACCATTAAATTCTTGGTGCACGAAAGTTTTGAGTTCAGAGGGGTTTTACATGGCCAAGGTTGTCGGTGCACCACGACATAGTTAGATTGCTTGGTCGGGAGTTTTGTGAAAAAATGAAATTCGTGGTTTCTGAGATGTGAGGATTGGAAAGCCTTACAAATGTCCACAAATGAATACCATTAAATTCTTGGTGCACGAAAGTTTTGAGTTCGGAGGGTTTTGCAAATGGCCAAGTTTGGCGGTGCACCAGGGCATAGCTAGATGGCTTGGCGGGGAGTTTTGTGAAAAAATGAAATTCGTGATTTTTTAGATGTGAGGGTTGGAAAGGCCTACAAATGTCCCCAAATGAATACCATGAAATTCGTGGTGCACGAAAGTTTTGAATTGGATGGAGTTTGCACTTGGCCAAGTTGGTCGGTGCACCGCGGCATAGCTAGATGGCTTGGTGGGGAGTTTTGTGAAAAAATGAAATTCGTGGTTTTTGAGATGTGAGGGTTGGAAAGGCCTACAAATGTCCACAAATGAATACCATGAAATTCTTAGTGCACGAAAGTTTTGAGTTCGGAGGGTTTTGCACGTGGCCAAGGTTGGCAGTGCACCATGGCATAGGTAGATGGCTTGGTGGGGAGTTTTGTGAAAAAATGAAATTCGTGGTTTTTGAGATGTGAGGGTTGGAAATGCCTAAAAATGTCCAAAATGAATACCATTAAATTCTTGGTGCACGAAAGTTTTGAGTTCGGAGGGTTTTGCACATGGCCACGGTTGGTGGTGCACCACGGCATAGCTAGATGGCTTGGTGGGGAGTTTTGTGAAAAAATGAAATTCGTAGTTTTTGAGATGTGAGGGTTGGAAAGGCCTACAAATGTCCCCAAACGAATACCATGAAATTCTTGGTGCACGAAAGTTTTGAGTTCGTAGGGGTTTGCACATGGCCAAGGTTGTCGGTGCACCACGACATAGCTAGATTGCTTGGTGGGGAGTTTTATAAAAATGAAATTTGTGGTTTTTGAGATGTGAGGGTTGGAAAGGCCTACAAATGTTCCCAAATGAGTACTGTAAAAGTCTTGGTGCACGAAAGTTTTGAATTGGATGGACTTTGCACTTGGCCAAGTTGGTCGGTGCACCGCGGCATAGCTAGATGGCTTGGAGAGGAGTTTTGTGAAAAAATGAAATCCGTGGTTTTTGAGATGTGAGGGTTGGAAAGGCCTACAAATTTCCCCAAATTAATACCATGAAATTCTTGGTGCACAAAAGTTTTTAGTTCGGAGGGGTTTGCACATGGCCAAGGTTGTCGGTGCACCACCGCATAGCTAGATTGCTTGGTGGGGAGTTTTGTGAAAAAATGAAATTCGTGGTTTTTGAGATGTGAGGGTTGGAAAGGCCTACAAATGTCCCCAAATGAATACCATTAAATTCTTGGTGCACGAAAGTTTTGACTTCGGAGGGGTTTCACATGGCCAAGGTTGTCGGTGCACCACGGCATAGCTAGATTGCTTGGTGGGGAGTGTTGTGAAAAAATGAAATTCGTGGTTTCTGAGATGTGAGGATTGGAAAGCCTTACAAATGTCCACAGATGAATACCATTAAATTCTTGGTGCACGAAAGTTTTGAGTTCGGAGGGTTTTGCACATGGCCAAGGTTGGGGGTGCACCAGGGCATAGCTAGATGGCTTGGCGGGGAGTTTTGTGAAAAAATGAAATTCGTGATTTTTTAGATGTGAGGGTTGGAAAGGCCTACAAATGTCCCCAAATGAATACCATGAAATTCTTAGTGCACGAAAGTTTTGAATTGGATGGAGTTTGCACTTGGCCAAGTTGGTCGGTGCACCGCGGCATAGCTAGATGGCTTGGTGGGGAGTTTTGTGAAAAAATGAAATTCGTGGTTTTTGAGATGTGAGGGTTGGAAAGGCCTACAAATGTCGACAAATGAATACCATGAAATTCTTAGTGCACGAAAGTTTTGAGTTCGGAGGGTTTTGCACGTGGCCAAGGTTGGCGGTGCACCACGGCATAGGTAGATGGCTTGGTGGGGAGTTTTGTGAAAAAATGAAATTCGTGGTTTTTGAGATGTGAGGGTTGGAAAGGCCTACAAATGTCCACAAATGAATACCATGAAATTCTTGGTGCATGAAAGTTTTGAGTTCGGAGGGTTTTGCACGTGGCCAAGGTTGGCGGTGCACCACAGCATAGGTAGATGGCTTGGTGGGGACTTTTGTGAAAAAATGAAATTCGTAGTTTTTGAGATGTGAGGGTTGGAAAGGCCTACAAATGTCCCCAAATGAATACCGTGAAATTCTTGGTGCACGAAAGTTTTGAGTTTGGAGGGGTTTGCACATGGCCAAGGTTGTTGGTGCACCACGGCATAGGTAGATTGCTTGGTGGGGAGTTTTGTGAAAAAATGAAATTCGTGGTTTTTGAGATGTGAGGGTTGGAAAGGCCTACAAATGTCCCCAAATGAATACCATTAAATTCTTGGTGCACGAAAGTTTTGAGTTCAGAGGGGTTTCACATGGCCAAGGTTGTCGGTGCACCACGGCATAGTTAGATTGCTTGGTCGGGAGTTTTGTGAAAAAATGAAATTCGTGGTTTCTGAGATGTGAGGATTGGAAAGCCTTACAAATGTCCACAAATGAATACCATGAAATTCTTGGTGCATGAAAGTTTTGAGTTCGGAGGGTTTTGCACGTGGCCAAGGTTGGCGGTGCACCAGGGCATAGCTAGATGGCTTGGCGGGGAGTTTTGTGAAAAAATGAAATTCGTGATTTTTTAGATGTGAGGGTTGGAAAGGCCTAAAAATGTCCAAAATGAATACCATTAAATTCTTGGTGCACGAAAGTTTTGAGTTCGGAGGGTTTTGCACATGGCCACGGTTGGCGGTGCACCACGGCATAGCTAGATGGCTTGGTGGGGAGTTTTGTGAAAAAATGAAATTCGTGATTTTTGTTATGTGAGGGTTGGAAAGGCCTACAAATATCACGAAATGAATACCATGAAATTCTTGGTGCACGAAAGTTTTGAGTTCGGAGGGGTTTGCACATGGCCAAGGTTGTCGATGCACCATGACACAGCTAGATTGCTTGGTGGAGAGTTTTATGAAAAAATGAAATTCGTGGTTTTTGAGATGTGAGGGTTGGAAAGGCCTACAAATGTGCCCAAATGAGTACTGTAAAAGTCTTGGTGCACGTAAGTTCTTAGTTCGGAGGGGTTTGCACATGGCCAAGGTTGTGGGTGCACCACGACATAGCTAGATTCCTTAGTGGGGAGTTTTGTGAAAAAATGAAATTCGTGGTTTTTGAGATGTAAGGGTTGGAAAGGCCTACAAATGTCCCCAAATGAATACCATGAAATTCCTTGCGCACGAAAGTTGTGAATTCGGAGGGGTTTGCACATGGCCAAGGTTGTCGGTGCACCACGACATAGCTAGATTGCTTGGTGGGGAGTTTTGTGAAAAAATGAAATTCGTGGTTTTTGAGATGTGAGGGTTGGAAAGGCCTACAAATGTCCCCAAATGAATACCATTAAATTCTTGGTGCACGAAAGGTTTGAGTTCGGAGGGGTTTGCACATGGCCAAGGTTGTCGGTGCACCACGGCATAGCTAGATTGCTTGGTGGGGAGTTTTGTGAAAAATTGAAATTCGTGGTTTTTGAGATGTGAGGGTTGGAAAGGCCTACAAATGTCCCCAGATGAATACCATTAAATTGTTGGTGCACGAAAGTTTTGAGTTCGGAGGGTTTTGCACATGGCCAAGGTTGTCGGTGCACCACGACATAGCTAGATTGCTTGGTGGGGAGTTTTATAAAAATGAAATTTGTGGTTTTTGAGATGTGAGGGTTGGAAAGGCCTACAAATGTTCCCAAATGAGTACTGTAAAAGTCTTGGTGCACGAAAGTTTTGAATTGGATGGACTTTGCACTTGGCCAAGTTGGTCGGTGCACCGCGGCATAGCTAGATGGCTTGGAGAGGAGTTTTGTGAAAAAATGAAATCCGTGGTTTTTGAGATGTGAGGGTTGGAAAGGCCTACAAATTTCCCCAAATTAATACCATGAAATTCTTGGTGCACAAAAGTTTTTAGTTCGGAGGGGTTTGCACATGGCCAAGGTTGTCGGTGCACCACCGCATAGCTAGATTGCTTGGTGGGGAGTTTTGTGAAAAAATGAAATTCGTGGTTTTTGAGATGTGAGGGTTGGAAAGGCCTACAAATGTCCCCAAATGAATACCATTAAATTCTTGGTGCACGAAAGTTTTGACTTCGGAGGGGTTTCACATGGCCAAGGTTGTCGGTGCACCACGGCATAGCTAGATTGCTTGGTGGGGAGTGTTGTGAAAAAATGAAATTCGTGGTTTCTGAGATGTGAGGATTGGAAAGCCTTACAAATGTCCACAGATGAATACCATTAAATTCTTGGTGCACGAAAGTTTTGAGTTCGGAGGGTTTTGCACATGGCCAAGGTTGGGGGTGCACCAGGGCATAGCTAGATGGCTTGGCGGGGAGTTTTGTGAAAAAATGAAATTCGTGATTTTTTAGATGTGAGGGTTGGAAAGGCCTACAAATGTCCCCAAATGAATACCATGAAATTCTTAGTGCACGAAAGTTTTGAATTGGATGGAGTTTGCACTTGGCCAAGTTGGTCGGTGCACCGCGGCATAGCTAGATGGCTTGGTGGGGAGTTTTGTGAAAAAATGAAATTCGTGGTTTTTGAGATGTGAGGGTTGGAAAGGCCTACAAATGTCGACAAATGAATACCATGAAATTCTTAGTGCACGAAAGTTTTGAGTTCGGAGGGTTTTGCACGTGGCCAAGGTTGGCGGTGCACCACGGCATAGGTAGATGGCTTGGTGGGGAGTTTTGTGAAAAAATGAAATTCGTGGTTTTTGAGATGTGAGGGTTGGAAAGGCCTACAAATGTCCACAAATGAATACCATGAAATTCTTGGTGCATGAAAGTTTTGAGTTCGGAGGGTTTTGCACGTGGCCAAGGTTGGCGGTGCACCACAGCATAGGTAGATGGCTTGGTGGGGACTTTTGTGAAAAAATGAAATTCGTAGTTTTTGAGATGTGAGGGTTGGAAAGGCCTACAAATGTCCCCAAATGAATACCGTGAAATTCTTGGTGCACGAAAGTTTTGAGTTTGGAGGGGTTTGCACATGGCCAAGGTTGTTGGTGCACCACGGCATAGGTAGATTGCTTGGTGGGGAGTTTTGTGAAAAAATGAAATTCGTGGTTTTTGAGATGTGAGGGTTGGAAAGGCCTACAAATGTCCCCAAATGAATACCATTAAATTCTTGGTGCACGAAAGTTTTGAGTTCAGAGGGGTTTCACATGGCCAAGGTTGTCGGTGCACCACGGCATAGTTAGATTGCTTGGTCGGGAGTTTTGTGAAAAAATGAAATTCGTGGTTTCTGAGATGTGAGGATTGGAAAGCCTTACAAATGTCCACAAATGAATACCATGAAATTCTTGGTGCATGAAAGTTTTGAGTTCGGAGGGTTTTGCACGTGGCCAAGGTTGGCGGTGCACCAGGGCATAGCTAGATGGCTTGGCGGGGAGTTTTGTGAAAAAATGAAATTCGTGATTTTTTAGATGTGAGGGTTGGAAAGGCCTAAAAATGTCCAAAATGAATACCATTAAATTCTTGGTGCACGAAAGTTTTGAGTTCGGAGGGTTTTGCACATGGCCACGGTTGGCGGTGCACCACGGCATAGCTAGATGGCTTGGTGGGGAGTTTTGTGAAAAAATGAAATTCGTGATTTTTGTTATGTGAGGGTTGGAAAGGCCTACAAATATCACGAAATGAATACCATGAAATTCTTGGTGCACGAAAGTTTTGAGTTCGGAGGGGTTTGCACATGGCCAAGGTTGTCGATGCACCATGACACAGCTAGATTGCTTGGTGGAGAGTTTTATGAAAAAATGAAATTCGTGGTTTTTGAGATGTGAGGGTTGGAAAGGCCTACAAATGTGCCCAAATGAGTACTGTAAAAGTCTTGGTGCACGTAAGTTCTTAGTTCGGAGGGGTTTGCACATGGCCAAGGTTGTGGGTGCACCACGACATAGCTAGATTCCTTAGTGGGGAGTTTTGTGAAAAAATGAAATTCGTGGTTTTTGAGATGTAAGGGTTGGAAAGGCCTACAAATGTCCCCAAATGAATACCATGAAATTCCTTGCGCACGAAAGTTGTGAATTCGGAGGGGTTTGCACATGGCCAAGGTTGTCGGTGCACCACGACATAGCTAGATTGCTTGGTGGGGAGTTTTGTGAAAAAATGAAATTCGTGGTTTTTGAGATGTGAGGGTTGGAAAGGCCTACAAATGTCCCCAAATGAATACCATTAAATTCTTGGTGCACGAAAGGTTTGAGTTCGGAGGGGTTTGCACATGGCCAAGGTTGTCGGTGCACCACGGCATAGCTAGATTGCTTGGTGGGGAGTTTTGTGAAAAATTGAAATTCGTGGTTTTTGAGATGTGAGGGTTGGAAAGGCCTACAAATGTCCCCAGATGAATACCATTAAATTGTTGGTGCACGAAAGTTTTGAGTTCGGAGGGTTTTGCACATGGCCAAGGTTGTCGGTGCACCACGACATAGCTAGATTGCTTGGTGGGGAGTTTTATAAAAATGAAATTTGTGGTTTTTGAGATGTGAGGGTTGGAAAGGCCTACAAATGTTCCCAAATGAGTACTGTAAAAGTCTTGGTGCACGAAAGTTTTGAATTGGATGGACTTTGCACTTGGCCAAGTTGGTCGGTGCACCGCGGCATAGCTAGATGGCTTGGAGAGGAGTTTTGTGAAAAAATGAAATCCGTGGTTTTTGAGATGTGAGGGTTGGAAAGGCCTACAAATTTCCCCAAATTAATACCATGAAATTCTTGGTGCACAAAAGTTTTTAGTTCGGAGGGGTTTGCACATGGCCAAGGTTGTCGGTGCACCACCGCATAGCTAGATTGCTTGGTGGGGAGTTTTGTGAAAAAATGAAATTCGTGGTTTTTGAGATGTGAGGGTTGGAAAGGCCTACAAATGTCCCCAAATGAATACCATTAAATTCTTGGTGCACGAAAGTTTTGACTTCGGAGGGGTTTCACATGGCCAAGGTTGTCGGTGCACCACGGCATAGCTAGATTGCTTGGTGGGGAGTGTTGTGAAAAAATGAAATTCGTGGTTTCTGAGATGTGAGGATTGGAAAGCCTTACAAATGTCCACAGATGAATACCATTAAATTCTTGGTGCACGAAAGTTTTGAGTTCGGAGGGTTTTGCACATGGCCAAGGTTGGGGGTGCACCAGGGCATAGCTAGATGGCTTGGCGGGGAGTTTTGTGAAAAAATGAAATTCGTGATTTTTTAGATGTGAGGGTTGGAAAGGCCTACAAATGTCCCCAAATGAATACCATGAAATTCTTAGTGCACGAAAGTTTTGAATTGGATGGAGTTTGCACTTGGCCAAGTTGGTCGGTGCACCGCGGCATAGCTAGATGGCTTGGTGGGGAGTTTTGTGAAAAAATGAAATTCGTGGTTTTTGAGATGTGAGGGTTGGAAAGGCCTACAAATGTCGACAAATGAATACCATGAAATTCTTAGTGCACGAAAGTTTTGAGTTCGGAGGGTTTTGCACGTGGCCAAGGTTGGCGGTGCACCACGGCATAGGTAGATGGCTTGGTGGGGAGTTTTGTGAAAAAATGAAATTCGTGGTTTTTGAGATGTGAGGGTTGGAAAGGCCTACAAATGTCCACAAATGAATACCATGAAATTCTTGGTGCATGAAAGTTTTGAGTTCGGAGGGTTTTGCACGTGGCCAAGGTTGGCGGTGCACCACAGCATAGGTAGATGGCTTGGTGGGGACTTTTGTGAAAAAATGAAATTCGTAGTTTTTGAGATGTGAGGGTTGGAAAGGCCTACAAATGTCCCCAAATGAATACCGTGAAATTCTTGGTGCACGAAAGTTTTGAGTTTGGAGGGGTTTGCACATGGCCAAGGTTGTTGGTGCACCACGGCATAGGTAGATTGCTTGGTGGGGAGTTTTGTGAAAAAATGAAATTCGTGGTTTTTGAGATGTGAGGGTTGGAAAGGCCTACAAATGTCCCCAAATGAATACCATTAAATTCTTGGTGCACGAAAGTTTTGAGTTCAGAGGGGTTTCACATGGCCAAGGTTGTCGGTGCACCACGGCATAGTTAGATTGCTTGGTCGGGAGTTTTGTGAAAAAATGAAATTCGTGGTTTCTGAGATGTGAGGATTGGAAAGCCTTACAAATGTCCACAAATGAATACCATGAAATTCTTGGTGCATGAAAGTTTTGAGTTCGGAGGGTTTTGCACGTGGCCAAGGTTGGCGGTGCACCAGGGCATAGCTAGATGGCTTGGCGGGGAGTTTTGTGAAAAAATGAAATTCGTGATTTTTTAGATGTGAGGGTTGGAAAGGCCTAAAAATGTCCAAAATGAATACCATTAAATTCTTGGTGCACGAAAGTTTTGAGTTCGGAGGGTTTTGCACATGGCCACGGTTGGCGGTGCACCACGGCATAGCTAGATGGCTTGGTGGGGAGTTTTGTGAAAAAAATGAAATTCGTGATTTTTGTTATGTGAGGGTTGGAAAGGCCTACAAATATCACGAAATGAATACCATGAAATTCTTGGTGCACGAAAGTTTTGAGTTCGGAGGGGTTTGCACATGGCCAAGGTTGTCGATGCACCATGACACAGCTAGATTGCTTGGTGGAGAGTTTTATGAAAAAATGAAATTCGTGGTTTTTGAGATGTGAGGGTTGGAAAGGCCTACAAATGTGCCCAAATGAGTACTGTAAAAGTCTTGGTGCACGTAAGTTCTTAGTTCGGAGGGGTTTGCACATGGCCAAGGTTGTGGGTGCACCACGACATAGCTAGATTCCTTAGTGGGGAGTTTTGTGAAAAAATGAAATTCGTGGTTTTTGAGATGTAAGGGTTGGAAAGGCCTACAAATGTCCCCAAATGAATACCATGAAATTCCTTGCGCACGAAAGTTGTGAATTCGGAGGGGTTTGCACATGGCCAAGGTTGTCGGTGCACCACGACATAGCTAGATTGCTTGGTGGGGAGTTTTGTGAAAAAATGAAATTCGTGGTTTTTGAGATGTGAGGGTTGGAAAGGCCTACAAATGTCCCCAAATGAATACCATTAAATTCTTGGTGCACGAAAGGTTTGAGTTCGGAGGGGTTTGCACATGGCCAAGGTTGTCGGTGCACCACGGCATAGCTAGATTGCTTGGTGGGGAGTTTTGTGAAAAATTGAAATTCGTGGTTTTTGAGATGTGAGGGTTGGAAAGGCCTACAAATGTCCCCAGATGAATACCATTAAATTCTTGGTGCACGAAAGTTTTGAGTTCGGAGGGTTTTGCACATGGCCAAGGTTGGCGGTGCACCACGGCATAACTAGATGGCTTGGTGGGGAGTTTTGTGAAAAAATGAAATTCGTGATTTTTGAGATGTGAGGGTTGGAAAGGTCTACAAATCTCCCCAAATGAATACCATGAAAATGTTGGTGCACGAAAGTTTTGTGTTCGGAGGGTTGTGCACATGGCCAAGGTTGGCGGTGCACCACGGCATAGGTAGATGCACTTGTGCAGAATGGGGTTTTTAACTCGCCTTATAGGCCTCGGTTACTGCGGGACCGAAGCCTATAAGGAGGCGGTGGCATTTTTGAAATTTTTCTCAGCATTTTGCCTCGGGCCCCATAACAACCGAAGCATATAACCAGTTTTATGCTTCGGTTCTAAACCAACCGAAGCCTATAACCCATCTGTGGCCCCCACATTTCCAAAACTGCCACTGACATGACACTTTTTGGCCTCGGGTGTCAAAGGACCGAGGCCTATAACTCATCTGTGGCCCCCAGATTTCCAAAACTGCCACTGACAGCACACTTTTTGGCCTCGGGTGGACCAGAACCGAGGCCTATAGTGCTTTCTGCCTCGGATGTTTACAGAACCGAGGCCATATCCTTTATTTATGTTTCCAAATCGCGCGAACCCCTCACTGTTCATCATCTTCTCTCTCGCGACCTCTCTCTCTCGCGACCTCTCCGTCAGCCACCTCTCCATCGCCGATTGCGCCTCCGTCCACGAAGTTTGGGTCGCCGGTCTTGCTCCGCCACCGAACAGCAGGCGAAAAGGAGGCACCGTCGCGCCACCGTCGCGCCCCCTTCCAGCTACTGTCGCGCCACCGTCGCGCCACCGTCCAGCTGTCGTTGCGGCCTCCGTCGCGCCACCGTGCTCCTCTGTTGCGGCCTCCTGCGCGCCACCGCTGCGTTGTGCGTACGTCGCGCCCCCTCCGTCGTGCATTCGTCGCCCCACAGCCACCTTGCACTGCTGCTCCGTGTGACTGCTCCGGTGAGTATCTTGCGCCTCTTTCGCCAATTCTGTCCGGGGTAAATTCAAAACGCGTTATTTTTTTTTTCGTTTTGTATATCTTTTTATGATTTAGGTAATTGTTTTGCATTTTGATGACATTTTTTGTTGATTTTTGCGTTTTTCTTTTGCTATTTTTACGGTCTCTTATTTATTTTATTACCTCTTATAGGTCTTGAAGACCTCAGTATCGTGGGTGTGCATCATCTTCCATTGTCATTCAATTTTCACGCTCCCAGGTTCTTAATTCTATTATTTTGTAAGATTTTGTTGTTTATTATGTATTAGTAATATGTTATATATATGTATATATGTGGTTTATTATTTACTTAAATATTTGTTTGATTTGTGAGTTAGCCTTAGTTTCCCGTTTGAGATTCAATACGAAAATTATGTATTGTTCCCGAATTTTCATGTTGAAAAAACTACCTTTTTTTTTTAAATTAGATATAAGGGGATACAATACTAATAATTTAAATGTATTGAATCTTGAATTGTCCGATTGGACAGTTTAAGAAGATTAATCACTTTCTAGTAATTTATTAGTGCATATATATATATATTTTAAAATAAAGATCTTAAAATTCATGAATATTTGTCAATTGTGTTTTGTATTGATCTTCGGGTGCATATTTGATTGTGATTTATAATCACTTTCATTTCGTGTATCCTGAAGGCCAATGCGAAATGCTGGCAAAATTTCGTGAAATTTAAGATTTGTATTTTAAAAGTAATATGTACCAATAAAATAAAGAAAGTGAATCTTCTTAAATGGGATAGGGTCACACCTTCATTACGACATGAGCATTGATTCAAAGATTACTGAAATTAATCACGCAATTTCAGTATGGATCGAGATTGGATTAATTTACCACGTATTAGCACTGAGTATGAGAATGGAGTAGAGGAATTTATAAAATTTGCGCAACGTTATGAGGGGAGAAGTGATGATGAGGTGAAGTTCAGATGTCCGTGTGTCAACTGTTTGAATGGAAGAAAATTGAATGCAACTCAAGTTAGGGAACATCTTATTTGTGATGGTTTCCTTAAAAGTTATACAATATGGACATGGCACGGCGAATTAATACACATTCCAACTATTTCTCGATCTGAATATCTTGCCAATTCCTCCATGAAAGAGCGACGAGAAGAGCGACGGGAAGAGCAATGTGAAGAGCGATGTGAAGAGCGAGTAGAAGAAGACAATATAGAGGACATGATACGGGATGTTGGCGCAGAAGCTTTTGCACAAGCGCATGTGTATGAGACGATGTCTGCTGATGCGGAAACTCCGCTGTATGTTGGTTCAACTAAGTTCACGCGATTATCAGCGGTTTTAAGACTTATGAATTTGAAAGCGACCAATGGTTGGACAGATAAAAGCTTCACAGAATTGCTCGTGCTCTTGAATGAAATTCTTCCCGAAGGAAATACTCTACCCACTCGAAACTATGATGCCAAGAAAATTCTTTGTCCGATGGGTATGGAGTATAAAAGGATACACGCATGTCCTAATGATTGCATATTATACAGAAAAGAATTTGAAGATTTGAAAAAATGTCCAAAGTGTGGGTCATCACGGTACAAGCAGAAAAGAAACAGTGAAGATAATGGTCAAATAGAGAAGGAAGGATCTGCTTTGAAAGTAGTCTGGTACCTTCCAATCGTGCCTAGACTTAAGCGTTTGTTTGCAAATCCTAAAGACGCTAAAAACCTTAGATGGCATGCAACTGAGAGAAGATGTGACGGACTCCTTCGTCATCCAGCTGATTCAATGCAATGGAAAAATATTGATCTGGAATTTCCCAAGTTCGGTGAAGAATGTAGAAATATTCGTTTTGGCTTAGCTACCGATGGAATGAATCCATTTGGTAATTTAAGTACAAATCACAGTTGTTGGCCTGTTATATTATTCATTTACAACTTATCTCCTGGACTCTGCATGAAGAGAAAATACATGATGTTGTCTATGATGATATCTGGTCCAAAGCAGCCTGGAAATGACATAGATGTATATCTCAATCCTCTAGTTGAAGACTTGAAGGTGTTGTGGGTTGATGGTGTTGAAGTATTTGATGCTGTTGCTTCTGAAACTTTCATGATGCATGCAATGTTATTTTGCACCATTAATGACTTTCCAGCTTATGGTAATTTGCAGGGTACAGTGTCAAGGGTCATAAAGCATGTCCTATATGTGAAGAAAACACTGCATCTCATCAATTGAAAAATGGAAGGAAGACCGTGTATCTGCGCCATCGAAGGTTTTTACAAGCTAATCATCCTTATCGAAGGTTAAAGAAAGCATTCAATGGACATCAAGAGAATGACAAAGCACCAACTCCATTAATTGGCATTGAAATTCATGAAAAAGTTAATAAAGTACATCATGTATTTGGTAAAACGTCCAAGAAGTCATCTGCATCGGGCCCTTGGAAGAAAAAATCAATATTCTTTGACCTTCCATATTGGTCGAAGTTAGAAGTTAGGCATTGCATAGATGTCATGCATGTAGAGAAGAATGTGTGTGATAGCTTGATTGGTACACTACTCAACATTCAGGGAAAGACAAAAGATGGAGTAAATGCTCGTTTGGATTTGGTTGAAATGAAGATCCGAGAAGACTTGGCACCAAGGGAGGTTGGTAGGCGCACTTATTTGCCCCCTGCATGTTACACTATGTCCAGACAAGAGAAGATAAGTTTTTGCTTATGTTTAAAGAGTGTCAAGGTACCTCAAGGATACTCTTCAAATATTCAGAGTTTAGTGTCCATGCAAGACTTGAAGCTTGTTGGCCTCAAGTCTCACGATTGCCACATCTTAATGCAACAATTGTTACCTGTAGCTATTCGTGGAATTTTACCCAAAAATGTTAGACAAACTATAACGCGTTTGTGTGCATTCTTCTCTTCAATTTGTAGCAAAGTCATTGATCCTTTAAAGTTAGATGAACTTCAAGCCGAAATTGTTATCATCTTGTGTCAGCTAGAGATGTTTTTCCCTCCATCATTTTTTGACATCATGGTACATTTACTTGTTCATGTGGTGAGAGAAATCAAGTTTTGTGGACCAGTATACTTAAGATGGATGTATCCCATTGAACGTTACATGAAGATTTTGAAAGGGTATGTGAACAGGTGTTCTATAAGTAACAGCATACGAGGTGTGAGTGTGGTTACCAAAAATCGCGAAGAGTTGATGCAAGCACACCTATACATTTTGAACAACACAAATGAGGTAATGCCTTACTTATCTGCACACAAAGTCATTGTGAAAGAGAACAATCCAAGACAATCAGAGAAATGGCATTTGATGGAACATAATAGAACATTCATGCCTTGGTTTAAATCTGAGGTTTTGAAAGATGCGCAATGCTCTGAGACTTTGATGTGGTTAGCAAATGGGTTGAAATTTGATGTCATCTGTTGTACAGGTTATGAAATCAATAATTGCACATTCTATACAAAGTGTCTTGATGATAAAAGCACAGTACAAAATAGTGGAGTCAGTCTTGAAGCCGAGTCGCTACAATTTTCTACATCTAAAGATCAAAATCCCGTAGTAGGATCAATGACATACTATGGTGTAATACAAGAGATATGGGAGGTTGATTATACCATGTTTACTATTCCACTGTTCAAATGTAAGTGGATTGACAATAAGAGTGGTGTCAAAATAGATGAATTAGGAATGACTCTAGTGGATTTTCGAAAGGTGGGTTATCGAGACGAGCCATTTATCATGGCACAACAAGCATCTCAGGTTTTCTATGTTAAAGATCCTGCGTCTGAACATTGGTTTGTCGCTCTTCATGGAAAAAAACAAATTGATCCTAATGAAGAGAATATGAGTGATCTTAATATTGCTGTCACCCACCCATTTAGAAGAACGACAAATATTGATGAAATCCATCTAGTTGATGATGTACATGCAATTCGAGAAGATCACGATGAAGGAATATACATATGACCAATCAATAACTTTATGTATGAATTTCATATTCTTGTTAACATTTAGGTGTTTTGTTAAATAATGTTTTATATATTAATTTGTCAGTTGCTTATTAATGTTTTTTTATGTTTTCATTTCACAGATACATGGCTGAACATACTTCATCAGAGGATGAAGCACCTACTAAGAGACCCACTAGAGGAGCCACTAGGTTGAGAGAGCTCTTAATTAGAAGAGCTAAAGGTCAGAAAACACATGTTGATATTAACGTCGACACTGGTGAACCTAGTGGTCGTTATGGGGACGTCTTCAAAAGCTATTTAGGAATGTTGGCACGAGAGAGAATATCAATCCTTACGCCATCTTTTGATCATGTCACTGAAGTTGATCGGGAAATGATATGGCAAGATTTATTGGTAACTAATATTAATGTTATTAAAGTTATACTTTGACTTTGTTGATAATATGATAAATATTGTTGATGACATTTTCTATATTGCAGCTAACATTTGATATTCCAAATGTGCCGACCTTAAGACAAAAATGTTTGTCATCGGTGGCTGAGAAATTTCGTGGTTTTAAGACCAAGTTGACGTCAAGGTATGTCTTTGGACATAAAAAGAATGAAAATCCATTGTTGAAATACACTTGGATTGATGAAGACACATGGCGTCAGTTTCTTGAGCTTCGGACATCTGAGGGATGGCAGGTATGTTTATTTGAAATCATCAATAGCACAATTGATAATTATGCAAAATTTTAACTAATTCATAAAATGGGTTTTATATGTTACAGGTCAAGAGGAAAAAGGCTCAAAGCATAAGTGCTCAAAATACAAACCCGCACATATTATCTCGTGGTGGGTATAGAAAACTTGAAGAGAAGATAATGACAGAAAAGAAAAAATCTAGGCCCCCACCTTCTGAGGATGAAGATACTGAGCCTCCTTCACCACCATCACGTCATCAGAAGTGGAAGTTAGCCCGTTTACGCTCATCAGGCAACTACACTTCTGACTCTGCACGAGAAATCTCTGAGAAAATTGTAAGATACAATTCTTATCTAAATTGCTCGTTCATGTTTTATATTGTATTTTGATTTATAAATGTTTTTGTTACCTTGTAGGATTCGTTGGTTGAGCAGACCTCCCAAGGAGGATTCATTCCAGAAGGTCGTCATGACATACTTGCTGCTGCAATTGGACGACCTGAGCACCCTGGACGTGTGCGTGGTGCTGGATCAGGAGTCGGCATACGCCAATTTTTTGGTTCCTCCTCTCGTCAGTCTTCATGCAGTCATGGTGCTGATTATGAACAAAGACTAAAGGAAATGATCACGGCGCAAGTGAGAGAAGAACTAATGCGCCAATTTGAGCATTATGGCATTCGTTCGCCAGTGGATCATCCGCCAGAACTAGACCCATTTGTGCCTCCCACGGGTAAATTTGTTTTCTATAAGTTATGAATTGAATAAATGATATTTAATAAAGTAATTGAATAACATTAATAAATCGTTGGCTCTAACAGGTAGAAGCGGAAAGGGGAGTTGTTCAGCTCCACCCGGGGATGACATGGATGACACTCATCCATGTCAGCTATATATTTGGGATGGTACAGAGAAGACACTAGTGGCTCGTGGAAAAGTATTTGAGGCAGCCACAGTTCTTCATGGCATGGAGTTATCAGAGGATGAGGTTAAGGTCACGGTAGAGGAGGTTCTCATGCCGCATGCTTTAGTTCCTGTGCCAACAGATGAGGTGTATACTGTGGCACAGGCATTCCAGTGTTTCCTCGCCTGGCCTAGAGATTTGGTTGATACTGACCCCCCGGTACAGACTCTTAAACCCACAAATATACTACATTTTTAAGTTTACATGTTTATTATATTCAAACTTACATTATATTCCATTTTAACTGAAATTGCATCAATATAGGAAAAACCTCAATCAAAGAAGATTCTTCTCTCTTTGGATGATCCTCTTGGTGCATTGCTCCAACTTGCAGAAATCATAGCTGATAAGCCGATGCAGGTTCCTTGGGATGCTAACATTTTTGGGAGAGATCTTGACATCCCACTTTACTTGCATTCCCAAGATGTCTTGGAGCTTGCACGAGGACAAGAAGAACTCAATATTACCATTATTCAATTATGGATGATGTAAGTCTTTTAGTCATTATATATAGTTATTTGATATATTTATGTATTTACTTATATCAAATCAATTTTTGGTTTAGGTATCTGTCTGGTGTCACTGAAACTATGGGACTGAATGATGTATATGGGTTTATAGACCCCCAACTCACCCATGAAGGCAACAAGTTTGATGACATTCAAGCATATGTGACCAAATGCTTTCAACGTGGAAAAGAAATTTATTTTGTCCCTTATCTTGCTGGGTAAGTCATTTTTGTTAACTTATGAATATAATAAGTCATTTTAATGCATAACAATGAATTTATTTTCTTATCAGGCGTCATTGGCAGTTACTTGTGGTTTCCCTAAGGGAGAACCTTGCTGTGTGGTTTTGCTCTTTGCATCGCCCTCCCCCCAACCATCTTAGACAAGTGATAGATTGGTAAGAACCTCAATATCAATCTTATGAATATGACATGTTATATAAAAATATCCTAACTTATTCCCTATATCATAGTTCAATTGCTGCACATAACATGTTGTTAGGGAGATCAACGGCTAAGGCAAAAGGTCTTGTATGGTGTTCTCTCCAGGTTTGATATTTCTATCCATATCTTCATGATTGTTTGCTTGATTTTCTTCATTAATTAATTGTAACGTTGTTAATATAATGTAGTGTAATAGACAAACCGGCTCATATGAGTGCGGTTACTATATAATGCAATGGATGACAACCACTGTGCGTGCTCGTATTACAACAAATTGGGAAACGGTAATATATATTTGAATTAAAATGAATACTTTGCAATATTTCGTTTTTATATACTAACTTAACTTAATCTATTATTTTGTAGACATTCAAGAGTCCTGCAGCAATTCCCGCAAAGTCCATCAAGTTTGGTAGGATAGCATGTGCCAAATATATAATTCAAATGTACAATACTATTGATTAGAACATGTATCTTGATTGTAAATGATTTGTAATTGTCTTTTAAATGAATTTGAATTGTGGATGTGTTTTAAACTATTTTGTTCTAGTCTATTCTGGTCTGTGCTGGGTGCTGAACAAAATTTGCAGGTTTAAATGTGGGAATAACACCAAAACAGAAACTGTATTTAAAAAAAAAACAGAGTATTAGGCCTCGGTTCATACCAGAACCGAAGCAAAAAGGGTGCTTTTGGCCTCGGGTGAAGCCAAAACCGAGGCCAAAAGAGTATCGAATTTAAAAAAAAAAAAAAAAACACATATGGCCTCGGGTGCAAGAAAAACCGAGGCCAAAAGAAGCCCATATGGCCTCGGGTGCACCAAAAACCGAGGCCAAAAGGGTTCTCGAATTTAAAAAAAAAAAGAAAAAAGGCCCATATGGCCTCGGGTGCAGTAAAAACCGAGGCAAAAGGCAGGGTCTATGGCCTCGGGTGCAGTGAAAACCGAGGCAGAAGCTCCCTCTATGGCTTCGGTTCTTAACCGAGGCCAAAAGCTATGACCTTTTGGCCTCGCCCCAATATGCTTCGGTTCCCGAACCGGTGCAGAATAGTAAAAACAACCGCTGCCAAAGGCCCTTCCTGCACTGGTGATGGCTTGGTGGGGAGTTTTGTGAAAAAATGAAATTCGTGGTTCTTGCGATGTGAGGGTTGGAAAGGCCTACAAATGTCCCCAAATGAGTACTGTAAAAGTCTTGGTGCACGAAAGTTTTGAATTGGATGGAGTTTGCACTTGGCGAAGTTGGTGGGTGCACCGCGGCATAGCTAGATGGCTTGCTGGGAAGTTTTGTGAAAAAATGAAATTCTTGGTTTTTGAGATGTGAGGGTTGGAATGGCCTCAAAATGTCCCCAAATGAATACCATGAAATTCTTGGTGCACGAAAGTTTTGAGTTCGGAGGGTTTTGCACATGGCCAAGGTTGTCGGAGCACCAGGGCATAGCTAGATTGCTTGGTGTGGAGTTTTGTGAAAAAATGAAATTCGTGATTTTTTAGATGTGAGCGTTGGAAAGGCCTACAAATGTCCCCAAATGAATACCATGAAATTCTTGGTGCACGAAACTTTTGAGTTCGGAGGGGTTTGCACATGGCCAAGGTTGTCGGTGCACCACGGCATAGCTAGATTGCTTGGTGGGGAGTTTTGTGAAAAAATAAAATTCGTGGTTTTTGAGATGTGGGGGTTGGAAATGCCTACAAATGTCCGCAAATGAATACCATCAAATTCTTGGTGCAGGAAAGTTTTGAGTTCGGAGGGGTTTGCACATATCCAAGGTTGTCGGTGCACCACGACATAGCTAGATTGTTTGGTGAGGAGTTTTGTGAAAAAATGAAATTCGTGATTTTTTAAATGTGAGGGTTGGAAAGGCCTACAAATGTCCCCAAATGAATACCATGAAAATCTTGGTGCATGAAAATTTTTAGTTCGGAGGGTTTTGCACATGGCCAAGGTTGGCGGTGCACCACGGCAAAGGTAGATGGCTTGGTGGGGAGTTTTGTGAAAAAATGAAATTCGTGGTTTTTGAGATATGAGCGTTGGAAAGGCCTACAAATGTCCCCAAATGAGTACTGTAAAAGTCTTGGTGCAAGAAAGTTTTGAATTGGATGGAGTTTGCACTTGGCCAAGTTGGTCGGTGCACCTCGACACAGCTAGATTCCTTGGTGGGGAGTTTTGTGAAAAAATGAAATTCATGGATTTTGAGATGTGAGAGTTGGAAAGGCCTACAAATGTCCCCAAATGAATACCATGAAAATCTTGGTGCACGAAAGTTTTGAGTTCGGATGGGTTTGCAGATGGCCCAGGCTGTCGGTGCACCACGACACAACTAGATTGCTTGGTGGAGAGTTTTGTGAAAAAATCAAATTCGTGGTTTTTGAGATGTGAGGGTTGGAAAGGTCTACAAATGTGCCCAAATGAGTACTGTAAAAGTCTTGGTGCACGAAAGTTTTTATTTCGGAGGGGTTTGCACATGGCCAAGGTTGTCGGTGCACCACGACATAGCTAGATTCCTTAGTGGGGAGTTTTGTGAAAAAATGAAATTCGTGGTTTTTGAGATGTGAGGGTTGGAAAGGCCCACAAATGTCCCCAAATGAATACCATGAAATTCCTTGTGCACGAAAGTTGTGAATTCGGAGGGGTTTGCACATGGCCAAGGTTGTAGGTGCACCACGACATAGCTAGATTGCTTGGTGGGGAGTTTTGTGAAAAAATGAAATTCGTGGTTTTTGAGATGTGAGGGTTGGAAAGGCCTACAAATGTCCCCAAATGAGTACTGTAAAAGTCTTGGTGCACAAATTTGAATTGGATGGAGTTTGTACTTGGCCAAGTTGGTCGGTGCACCGCGGCATAGCTAGATGGCTTGGTGGGGAGTTTTGTGAAAAATTGAAATTCGAGGTTTTTGAGATCTGAGGGTTGGAAAGGCCAACAAATTTCCCCAAATGAATACCATGAAATTCTTGGTGCACGAAAGTTTTGAGTTCGGAGGGGTTTGCACATGGCCAAGGTTGTCGGTGCACCACGGCATAGCTAGATTGCTTGGTGGTGAGTTTTGTGAAAAAATGAAATTCGTGGTTTCAGAGATGTGAGGGTTGGAAAGGTCTACAAATGTCCCCAAATGAATACCATGAAAATCTTGGTGCACGAAAGTTTTGAGTTCAGAGGGTTTTGCACATGGCCAAGGTTGGCGGTCCACCACGGCATAGGTGGCTTGGTGGGGAGATTTGTGAAAATATGAAATTCGTGGTTTTTGAGATGTGAGGGTTGGAAAGGCCTACAAATGTCCCCAAATGAATACCATGAAAATCTGGGTGCACGAAAATTTTTAGTTCAGAGGATTTTGCACATGGCCAAGGTTGTCGGTGCACCACGGCATAGGTAGATAGATGGCTTGGTGGGGAGTTTTGTGAAAAAATGAAATTCCTAGTTTTTGATATGTGAGGGTTGGTGAAAGGCCTACAAATGTCGCCAAATGAATACCATGAAAATCTGGGTGCACGAAAATTTTTAGTTCGGAGGGTTTTGCACATGGCCAAGGTTGGCGGTGCACCACAGCACAGGTAGGCTTGGTGGGGAGTTTTGTGAAAAAATGAAATTCATGGTTTTTGAGATATGAGCGTTGGAAAGGCCTACAAATGTCCCCAAATGAGTACTGTAAAAGTCTTGGTGCACGAAAGTTTCGAATTGGATGGAGTTTGCACTTGGCCAAGTTGGTCGGTGCATAGTAGCATAGCCATATGGCTTGGTGGGGAGTTTTGTGAAAAAATGAAATTCGTGGTTTTTGAGATGTGAGGGTTGGAAAGGCCTACAAATGACCCCAAATGAATACCATGAAATTCTTGGTGCATGAAAGTTTTGAGTTCGGAGGAATTTGCACATGGCCAAGGCTGTCGGTGCACCACGACATAGCTAGATTGCTTGGTGGGGAGTTTTGTGAAAAAATGAAATTCGTGATTTTTGAGATGTGAGGGTTGGAAAGGCCTACAAATGTCCCCAAATGAATACCATGAAAATCTTGGTGCACGAAAATTTTTAGTTCGGAGGGTTTTGCACATGGCCAAGGTTGGCGGTGCACCACGACAAAGGTAGATGGCTTGGTGGGGAGTTTTTTGAAAAAATGAAATTCGTAGTTTTTGAGATATGAGCGTTGGAAAGGCCTACAAATGTCCCCAAATGAGTACTGTAAAAGTCTTGGTGCAAGAAAGTTTTGAATTGGATGGAGTTTGCACTTGGCCAAGTTGGTCGGTGCACCTCGACATAGCTAGATTGCTTGGTGGGGAGTTTTGTGAAAAAATGAAATTCGTGGTTTCTAAGATGTGAGGGTTAGAAAGGCCTACAAATGTCCCCAAATGAATACCATGAAAATCTGGTTGCACGAAATTTTTTAGTTCGGATGGTTTTTCACATGGCTAAGGTTGGCTGTGCACCACGGCATAGGTTGATGGCTGGGTGGGGAGTTTTGTGAAAAAATGAAATTCGTGGTTTTTGAGATGTGAGGGTTGGAAAGGCCTACAAATGTCGCCAAATGAATACCATGAAAATCTGGATGCACGAAAATTTTTAGTTCGGAGGGTTTTGCACATGGCCAAGGTTGGTGGTGCACCACGGCATAGGTAGGCTTGGTGGGGAGTTTTGTGAAAAAATGAAATTCGTGGTTTTTGAGATGTGAGGGTTGGAAAGGCCTACAAATGACCCCAAATGAATACCATGAAATTCTTGGTGCACGAAAGTTTTGAGTTCTGAGGGGTTTGCACATGGCCAAGGTTGGCGGTGCCCCACGGCATAGGTTGATGGCTGGGTGGGGAGTTTTGTGAAAAAATGACATTCGTGGTTTTTGAGATGTGAGGGTTGGAAAGGCCTACAAATGTCGCCAAATGAATACCATGAAAATCTGGGTGCACGAAAATTTTTAGTTCGGAGGGTTTTGCACATGGCCAAGGTTGGTGGTGCACCACGACATAGGTAGGCTTGGTGGGAAGTTTTGTGAAAAAATGAAATTCGTGGTTTTTGAGATATGAGCGTTGGAAAGGCCTACAAATGTCGCCAAATGAATACCACGAAAATCTGGGTGCACGAAAATTTTTACTTCGGAGGGTTTTGCACATGGCCAAGGTTGGCGGTGCACCACGGCATAGGTTGATGGCTGGGTGGGGAGTTTTGTGAAAAAATGAAATTCGTGGTTTTTGAGATGTGAGGGTTGGAAAGGCCTACAAATGACCCCAAATGAATACCATGAAATTCTTGGTGCACAAAACTTTTGAGTTCGGAGGGGTTTGCACATGGCCAAGGCTGTCGGTGCACCACAACATAGCTAGATTGCTTGGTGGGGAGTTTTGTGAAAAAATGAAATTCGTGGTTTTTGAGATGTGAGGGCTGGAAAGGCCTACAAATGTCCCCAAATGAATACAATGAAAATCTGGGTGCACGAAAATTTTTAGTTCAGAGGGTTTTGCACATGGCGAAGGTTGGCGGTGCACCACGGCGTAGGTAGATGGCTTGGTGGGGAGTTTTGTGAAAAAATGAAATTCGTGGTTGTTGAGATATGAGCGTTGGAAAGGTCTACAAATGTCCCCAAATGAGTACTGTAAAAGTCTTGGTGCAAGAAAGTTTTGAATTGGATGGAGTTTGCACTTGGCCAAGTTGGTCGGTGCACCTCGACATAACCAGATTGCTTGGTGGTGAGTTTTGTGAAAAATTGAAATTCGTGGTTTTTGAGATGTGAGGGTTGGAAAGGCCTACAAATGACCCCAAATGAATACAATGAAATTCTTGGTGCACGAAAGTTTTGAGTTCGGAGTGGTTTGCACATGGCCAAGGCTGTCGGTGCACCACGACATAGCTAGATTGCTTAGTTGGGAGTTTTGTGAAAAAATGAAATTTTGAGATATGAGCGTTGGAAAGGCCTACAAATGTCCCCAAATGAGTACTGTAAAAGTCTTGGTGCAAGAAAGTTTTGAACTGGATGGAGTTTGAACTTGGCCAAGTTGGTCGGTGCACCTCGACATAGCTAGATTGCTTGGTGTGGAGTTTTGTGAAAAAATGAAATTCGTGGTTTTTGAGATGTGAGGGTTGGAAAGGCCTACAAATGTCCCCAAATGAATACCATGAAAATCTGGGTGCACGAAAATTTTTAGTTCGGATGGTTTTGCACATGGCCAAGGTTGGTGGTGCACCACGGCATAGGTAGGCTTGGTGGGGAGTTTTGCGAAAAAATGAAATTCGTGGTGTTTGAGATATGAGCGTTGGAAAGGCCTACAAATGTCGCCAAATGAATACCATGAAAATCTGGGTGCACGAAAATTTTTAGTTCGGAGGGTTTTGCACATGGCCAAGGTTGGCTGTGCACCACGGCATAGGTTGATGGCTGGGTGAGGAGTTTTGTGAAAAAATGAAATTCGTGGTTTTTGAGATGTGAGGGTTGGAAAGGCGTACAAATGTCGCCAAATGAATACCATGAAAATCTGGGTGCACGAAAATTTTTAGTTCGGAGGGTTTTGCACATGGCCGAGGTTGGTGGTGCACCACGGCATAGGTAGGCTTGGTGGGGAGTTTTGTGAAAAAATGAAATTCGTGTTTTTGAGATATGAGCGTTGGAAAGGCCTACAAATGTCGCCAAATGAATACCATGAAAATCTGGGTGCCCGAAAATTTTTAGTTCGGAGGGTTTTGCACATGGCCAAGGTTGGCGGTGCACCACGGCATAGGTAGATGGCTTGGTGGGGAGTTTTGTGAAAAAATGAAATTTGTGGTTTTTGAGATATGAGCGTTGGAAAGGCCTATAAATGTCCTCAAATGAGTACTGTAAAAGTCTTGGTGCAAGAAAGTTTTGAATTGGATGGAGTTTGGACTTGGCCAAGTTTGTCGGTGCACCTCGACATAGCTAGATTGCTTGGTGGGGAGTTTTGTGAAAAAATGAAATTCGTGGTTTCTGAGATGTGAGGGTTAGAAAGGCCTACAAATTTCCCCAAATGAATACCATGAAAATCTGGGTGCACGAAAATTTTTAGTTCGGATGGTTTTTCACATGGCCAAGTTTGGCTGTAAACCACGGCATAGGTTGATGGCTGGTGGGGAGTTTTGTGAAAAATGAAATTCGTGGTTTTTGAGATGTGAGGGTTGGAAAGGCGTACAAATGTCGCCAAATGAATACCATGAAAATCTGGGTGCACGAAAATTTTTAGTTCGGAGGGTTTTGCACATGGCCGAGGTTGGTGGTGCACCACGGCATAGGTAGGCTTGGTGGGGAGTTTTGTGAAAAAATGAAATTCGTGTTTTTTGAGATATGAGCGTTGGAAAGGCCTACAAATGTCGCCAAATGAATACCATGAAAATCTGGGTGCACGAAAATTTTTAGTTCGGAGGGTTTTGCACATGGCCAAGGTTGGCGGTGCACCACGGCATAGGTAGATGGCTTGGTGGGGAGTTTTGTGAAAAAATGAAATTTGTGGTTTTTGAGATATGAGCGTTGGAAAGGCCTATAAATGTCCTCAAATGAGTACTGTAAAAGTCTTGGTGCAAGAAAGTTTTGAATTGGATGGAGTTTGGACTTGGCCAAGTTTGTCGGTGCACCTCGACATAGCTAGATTGCTTGGTGGGGAGTTTTGTGAAAAAATGAAATTCGTGGTTTCTGAGATGTGAGGGTTAGAAAGGCCTAGAAATGTCCCCAAATGAATACCATGAAAATCTGGGTGCACGAAAATTTTTAGTTCGGATGGTTTTTCACATGGCCAAGGTTGGCTGTGCACCACGGCATAGGTTGATGGCTGGGTGGGGAGTTTTGTGAAAAAATGAAATTCGTGGTTTTTGAGATGTGAGGGTTGGAAAGGCGTACAAATGTCGCCAAATGAATACCATGAAAATCTGGGTGCACGAAAATTTTTAGTTCGGAGGGTTTTGCACATGGCCAAGGTTGGCGGTGCACCACGGCATAGGTAGATGGCTTGGTGGGGAGTTTTGTGAAAAAATGAAATTTGTGGTTTTTGAGATATGAGCGTTGGAAAGGCCTATAAATGTCCTCAAATGAGTACTATAAAAGTCTTGGTGCAAGAAAGTTTTGAATTGGATGGAGTTTGGACTTGGCCAAGTTTGTCGGTGCACCTCGACATAGCTAGATTGCTTGGTGGGGAGTTTTGTGAAAAAATGAAATTCGTGGTTTCTGAGATGTAAGGGTTAGAAAGGCCTACAAATTTCCCCAACTGAATACCATGAAAATCTGGGTGCACGAAAATTTTTAGTTCGGATGGTTTTTCACATGGCCAAGTTTGGCTGTAAACCACGGCATAGGTTGATGGCTGGTGGGGAGTTTTGTGAAAAATGAAATTCGTGGTTTTTGAGATGTGAGGGTTGGAAAGGCCTACAAATGTCGCCAAATGAATACCATGAAAATCTGGGTGCACGAAAATTTTTAGTTCGGAGGGTTTTGCACATGGCCAAGGTTGGCGGTGCACCACGTCATAGGTAGGCTTGGTGGGGAGTTTTGTGAAAAAATGAAATTTGTGGTTTTTGAGATATGAGCGTTGGAAAGGCCTACAAATGTCCCCAAATGAGTACTGTAAAAGTCTTGGTGCAAGAAAGTTTTGAATTGGATGGAGTTTGCACTTGGCCAAGTTGGTCGGTGCACCTCGACATAGCTAGATGGCTTGGTGGGGAATTTTGTGAAAAAATGAAATTCGTGGTTTTTGAGATGTGAGGGTTGGAAAGGCCTACAAATGTCCCCAAATGAATACCATGAAAATCTGGGTGCACGAAAATTTTTAGTTCGGAGGGTTTTGCACATGGCCAAGGTTGGCGGTGCACCATGACATAGGTTGATGGCTGGGTGGGGAGTTTTGTGAAAAAATGAAATTTGTGGTTTTTGAGATATGAGCGTTGGAAACGCCTACAAATGTCCCCAAATGAGTACTGTAAAAGTGGTGGAGCTCCAAAGGTGCATGAAGAGCTCCATGGGCAGCGGAAATGGATGAAGGAATGGAGGCAAGTTGGAAGGCACTTGCAAGCAATGGAAGGTGAAAGAGGTGATAGGATTTCCTAATCTATGCTAGCCTAAGGAAGGTGGCTAGAGGTAGAGAGAGGAAATCTCTAGAAAGTGGTGACTCTCAAAGGCAATAGAGGGAGTAGTGCTCTCAACTCAAGTTGCATCTATTGCATAAAATTTCAAGAGTGTCTACAAATGAGTGAAATTTTGGCTTTTATATGAAGCCATTTACACATGAGAAAGGAGAGCCTTTGGATGGAGTGGGCCTTGATGTTGGCCCTTAGATCAAGCTTGGAGAAGGAGGCTTGATCTTGGCCATTGGATGATGCCTTGGAAAAGGAGGAAGCATTTCTAACCCTTGGATGCTTTGGATCCATGAGGTGTAGGAAGAAGTGTTGACTTCCACTTAGTCCACCTTGGCTTTTTCGATAGCTCATGGCCAAATCTCCTATTGGGCTTAGTCAAGCCCAATTTTATCAATTGAACTACTCATTGTTTGACTTATTATTCTAGAAAGCAAAGCATAAACAATGGGCCAATATTATTGCTATTCTATTGCTCTTTGAGAAACCTCTTCAAATCTTCACATCTTCTTTGGCCCATGTGAAGAGTATGAGAAGCCCATGTGGGTTTGGGCCATCTTGAATGAAGCCCAATTGGATATTTTTTAGCATGCTCCTTGTTATTGGGCCTCTTGATGGGCTTGGGCTTGAAGGTGCATGTGGGTCATGTATTGGGCCTTGAGCATGATTTGGGCCTAGGCGTTGACCCAAGCTATAAGCCTTGTTGGGATCACATCATCCCCTCCCACTTGAAGAGGATCTGACCTCAGATCAAGAGGGTCATTTAAGGCTCATAGCAACTAAAGCTGGGTTCCACCAGGATCAAAAACATATCTGCAACAGTCATCAAACAGAATTGGATTAAAATCATGAAGACCATGCAATATAATTGATTGGGGAATGTGGGAAAGTGGGCTTATAAATTTGGAAAAAGTTGGTATTAGGCCCACTTCACAAGAGTGTCTTACACTTTGACTTAGATGATTTTTGAAATGAATTTTAAAGTCAAAGTGTGTTTTGGCACAATATGTGGAGGAGGATGAAATAAGTGAATAAGATGGAGAACAAAAAGGTTGAGAATGAAACAAAACAAAAGATTTAATAAAAAAGTGAGAAGAGTTTAAAGATGGGAGAATTCCCTTTGAAATTTGGGTCTTCATGGAAGGAATTGGTGAAGGATGGTACACCAAATCCTTAACAATGAGTTCCCTTAGGCTTGAAATAGTCTTTAACTCTACCACTTTTGATTGTCGTTCAAGCTCACTCTCTTGTTTTATTTTCTCTCTTGCTTTAAATTCTTTTCTCTCATTCTCTTCTTTGGCTTTTCTAATATTATCCTCTTTTGCCTTTTCTTCTTCATCTCTTTTCTTTTTCTCTTTTATCTCTTTGTCCTCTTGTTCTCTTTTAGCACAAAGCTTCTCAAGCTCTTCTTTTTCTCTCTTCTTTTCATACTCTCGAAGCTTTTTAAGTTTTGCTTGCTCTCTCTTGTGTTTTTCTCTCTTTCTTTGTTCACTCAAGAGCAAGTCCAAATTGTGCTTAAAATCTTTTTCTAGTCTAGAAAACTTATCAAGATTTTGGATGAATGCATCACCTATGTCAATGAAGTTTTCTATCACAGATTGTTGCTCTCTAGTTATCCTAAATGAACGGGGAATGAAATGTTTCCACATGCATGCTTTTAATTCAGAAAATGTGTTAATGCATGATTGTCTCCCCTTTTTCACTCTATACTGCCTCTCTTGCCACCACTGGAATGCACGTCCTATAAACCTAGAAGTAACATGCCTAAGAATGTCAAATTGACATATTTACTAAACAATGGTTGCACCAATTTCTCTGTATCCCACATCCAATCTCTAAATGATATTGGTCCTATATCCTCCCCAAAGAATGGAATGTCACTATGAAATGTATGATGCAACTCATGACTACCATGCTTATGCAACCTAGGACTATATGTAGAATATGTACTCATGGTGATTGAATGAACTTATGCAACTTGAACAAAGTGTGGTAGAGGAAATCAATCACAAGTGGACCTCCAGGTTAGGTGAGGTGAGTCTTTAAGACTTCTTAAATACCAAGGCCAATCCTTGGCAAGATACACTTGTAAAAGGTGTCAAAGATCACACAATTGTCTAAGTGCTAAGTAAATAGAATCACTTGAGTCACTAAGCACAAAACAAGCAAACAAGACTCAAAGAAATTTAACACTAAAAATGGACCCCTAAATGGCAAAAGATTAGAGACTTTGATCTCACAAATCAAGCCACTCTGCAACGTGAAAACTTGAATATAAACTATGTGGCCTAATGTAAGGTGAGAAAGCACTTAGAACTTTCAACACACTTACAACTAAAAGCGAATTACTAATGGATAGGAAAGGTTCTACTTAGGAGATGGGATTGAACACCTTGTGGTTCCCCAAGACACCTAAGTAGGCCAAAATACAAGTTCAAAGAGAGTTAAAATTGGTACACAAAATTTAGGCAAAAAGGAGCAACCCAAGAGCGCCAAACTTTTAGAGAACTTTGAGTAGAAAATAAGGCACAAAGGATGCTCCAAATTGACCAAAAGAAGTGACCAAATTGTAGAAAAACTAGTAAACTAAAAGATGCAACAATTACAAGCCACAATGGCCAACAAAATTGCTTGAAATTGGTGTTGGAAGCTACTCCCAAGGCCAACTTGAACACACCACAATTTTGGACAGCAAAGTGATGCACTCCCAAGAGCACTTTGGTACCAAATGAAGCCTTAGTTGATGGCTTTGAAGTATACACCAATTGGAGGAATATTTGGACCCCTTGTGGATGCAAAATGCAACACCAAACAGCAAGAAAACCTGGCCAAAATAATGAACAAAAACAGCAAACAAACTATGCCGAAGGCATTGGTTAGCTCTCACTCAAGCAAGAAATTGATGGCTAAAAACTTTCCAAAATATGGTGAAGGTGAGAGGAAGAATTCAAGTACACTATCTAGATTTTTACTTCTCAACCACCACCTAAAATGCTACCTTAGACTAGCAACCAATTTGGAAAACAAAATCACTTAATTCACAATCAAGAGCATTGAAGCCAACATTACTTGCCAATTGAAATGTATAACACAAGAAAAGCTAATTAAGAAAGCTAAACCACATTGAATATGATTTGACAAGACTGAATTGAATAGTCAAAAACAAAGATAAACAAGAAATTAAGGCTTGAAAGAAAGGAAAGCACAACAAAAGGAATCCTAGAACGGAACTAGAATAGAGTAAAAACCAAAAACAGAAACTGTAGTACTCATAAAATGCTTATGGTATTCATTGCATGTATGCCAATGTGAGGGAAGTAATACACTCCAAATGAAAGCAATTGATGGCAATATTGAATACTCACATAAACAAGCAAATGTATAGAGCAAGAGCACTAAAATTCTGAAGCAAAACACACCAAAAACGCACTAAACAGTGATTTTCCCGAAAACACAGCACCAGAAAACGCTGACAGATGCCTTAACTTTGAATATTTTTCATATTTTTTGTACTGGACATATTTGAATGATTCTTTTTGCTCCTTTTTCGTCCAGATGTTAAGAAAATTAGGCAAAAATAAGAAGGTGATTCGGTGCTATGAATCGTTACAGTTAAATCACACAAGAAAAGTGTGCGTCAGGACACAAGTGAAAACAGCAGCAAACTGGCACTGAAAAACGCAGAAAGTTGCCTCTACTTCCAAAATTTGTATAGAATTCAATTCTCAACATAATTGAATGATTCTTGTTGGAGAATTTTCGTCTATGACTTAGCTTTTCGAAGCAACAATCAGCTTAAAATTTGGTGCACTGAGTCACTCGTGACACTTCTCAAACAGAAGGTGTGCAGTGGAAAAAAAGTTGAAAACAGAAGCAAAAGCAGAGTGAAAGGGGAAGATGCTCAATAGACAAATCAATTCGATTTGGAGCTTGAGTATGATCTAGAATCAAGCATAGATGAAGATGAACATCTTAGGACACTCTAAGGCACAAACCAATCGGTGAAATGGTATTAAAATAGTGAGGAAAGCTGACTCAAACAACCACACGCATAGCATGAAGCTTCATTGCGTTTTGGAGTGGAGTTTGGCACGGTTTCACTCAAGCAAGTGCAGAAAATGAATGTAAACGGTGGAAAATTGAAGAAACATGTAAAAGAAAGCATGAACAAGACATAGAACACAACTTGAACGGTGGAAATTGAAAAGAAAAAAGAATCACCGAATAAAAATGACAAGAAACACAATGGAAGCAAAAAAAATGGTGCTGAAATGTAAAGGAAAGCTAGTAAAATATGTGAACCATAGCAAGCAAGGAAATCTACAAATAGAGTGTAGAACACTCTTGTAGTCTCATAGTTGCGTGGAATCAATGGAGAAACACAATATAATAGACAATGAATGGTAAATGTGAAAGAAAAACAAAGAAGAAGAAGAAGATGAGAACAAGACGGAAAATGAAGCAAACACAAGACTAGGAAAGAACCTTACCAAACCTTGAGAGACCATGGTTTGATGGCTCTTGATACCATTATGGTGGAGCTCCAAAGGTGCATGAAGAGCTCCATGGGCAGCGGAAATGGATGAAGGAATGGAGGCAAGTTGGAAGGCACTTGCAAGCAATGGAAGGTGAAAGAGGTGATAGGATTTCCTAATCTATGCTAGCCTAAGGAAGGTGGCTAGAGGTAGAGAGAGGAAATCTCTAGAAAGTGGTGACTCTCAAAGGCAATAGAGGGAGTAGTGCTCTCAACTCAAGTTGCATCTATTGCATAAAATTTCAAGAGTGTCTACAAATGAGTGAAATTTTGGCTTTTATATGAAGCCATTTACACATGAGAAAGGAGAGCCTTTGGATGGAGTGGGCCTTGATCTTGGCCCTTAGATCAAGCTTGGAGAAGGAGGCTTGATCTTGGCCATTGGATGATGCCTTGGAAAAGGAGGAAGCATGGCCAAGGTTGGCGGTGCACCACGGCATAGGTAGATGGCTTGGTGGGGAGTTTTGTGAAAAAATTAAATTCGTGGTTTTTGAGATATGAGCGTTGGAAAGGCCTACAAATGTCCTCAAATCAGTACTGTAAAAGTCTTGGTGCAAGAAAGTTTTGAATTGGATGGAGTTTGCACTTGGCCAAGTTTGTCGGTGCACCTCGACATAGCTAGATTGCTTGGTGGGGAGTTTTGTGAAAAAATGAAATTCGTGGTTTCTGAGATGTGAGGGTTAGAAAGGCCTACAAATGTCCCCAAATGAATACCATGAAAATCTGGGTGCACGAAAATTTTTAGTTCGGATGGTTTTTCACATGGCCAAGGTTGGCTGTGCACCACGGCATAGGTTGATGGCTGGGTGGGGAGTTTTGTGAAAAAATGAAATTCGTGGTTTTTGAGATGTGAGGGTTGGAAAGGCCTACAAATGTCGCCAAATGAATACCATGAAAATCTGGGTGCACGAAAATTTTTAGTTCGGAGGGTTTTGCACATTGCCAAGGTTGGTGGTGCACACGACATAGGTAGGCCTTGTGGGGAGTTTTGTGAAAAAATGAAATTCGTGGTTTTTGAGATGTGAGGGTTGGAAAGGCCTACAAATGACCCCAAATGAATACCATGAAATTCTTGGTGCATGAAAGTTTTGAGTTCTGAGGGGTTTGCACATGGCCAAGGCTGTCGGTGCACCACGGCATAGCTAGATTGCTTGGTGGGGAGTTTTGTGAAAAAATGAAATTCGTGGTTTTTGAGATGTGAGGGTTGGAAAGGCCTACAAATGTCGCCAAATGAATACCATGAAAATCTGGGTGCACGAAAATTTTTAGTTCGGAGGGTTTTGCACATGGCCAAGGTTGGCAGTGCACCACGGCATAGGTAGATGGCTTGGTGGGGAGTTTTGTGAAAAAATGAAATTCGTGGTTTTTGAGATATGAGCGTTGGAAAGGCCTAAAAATGTCCTCAAATGAGTAGTGTAAAAGTCTTGGTGCAAGAAAGTTTTGAATTGGATGGAGTTTGGACTTGGCCAAGTTTGTCGGTGCACCTCGACAAAGCTAGATTGCTGGGTGGGGAGTTTTGTGAAAAAATGAGATTCGTGGTTTTTGAGATGTGAGGGTTGGAAAGGCCTACAAATGTCGGCAAATGAACACCATGAAAATCTGGGTGCATGAAAAATTTTAGTTCGGAGGGTTTTGCACATGGCCAAGGTTGGTGGTGCACCACGGCATAGGTAGGCTTGGTGGGGAGTTTTGTGAAAAAATGAAATTCGTGGTTTTTGAGATGTGAGGGTTGGAAAGGCCTACAAATGACCCCAAATGAATACCATGAAATTCTTGGTGCACGAAAGTTTTGAGTTCTGAGGGGTTTGCACATGGCCAAGGCTGTCGGTGCACCACGGCATAGCTAGATTGCTTGGTGGGGAGTTTTGTGAAAAAATGAAATTCGTGGTTTTTGAGATGTGAGGGTTGGAAAGGCCTACAAATGTCGCCAAATGAATACAATGAAAATCTGGGTGCACGAAAATTTTTAGTTCGGAGGGTTTTGCACATGGCCAAGGTTGGCAGTGAACCACGGCATAGGTAGATGGCTTGGTGGGGAGTTTTGTGAAAAAATGAAATTCGTGGTTTTTGAGATATGAGCGTTGGAAAGGCCTAAAAATGTCCTCAAATTAGTAATGTAAAAGTCTTGGTGCAAGAAAGTTTTGAATTGGATGGAGTTTGGACTTGGCCAAGTTTGTCGGTGCACCTCGACATAGCTAGATTGCTTGGTGGGGAGATTTGTGAAAAAATGAAATTCGTGGTTTCTGAGATGTGAGGGTTAGAAAGGCCTACAAATGTCCCCAAATGAATACCATGAAAATCTGGGTGCACGAAAATTTTTAGTTCGGATGGTTTTTCACATGGCCAAGGTTGGCTGTGCACCACGGCATAGGTTGATGGCTGGGTGGGGAGTTTTGTGAAAAAATGAAATTCGTGGTTTTTGAGATGTGAGGGTTGGAAAGGCCTACAAATGTCGCCAAATGAATACCATGAAAATCTGGGTGCCCGAAAATTTTTAGTTCGGAGGGTTTTGCACATGGCCACGGTTGGTGGTGCACCACGGCATAGGTAGGCTTGGTGGGGAGTTTTGTGAAAAAATGAAATTCGTGGTTTTTGAGATATGAGCGTTGGAAAGGCCTACAAATGTCGCCAAATGAATACCATGAAAATCTGGGTGCACGAAAATTTTTAGTTCGGAGGGTTTTGCACATGGCCAAGGTTGGCGGTGCACCACGGCATAGGTAGATGGCTTGGTGGGGACTTTTGTGAAAAAATGAAATTCGTGGTTTTTGAGATATGAGCGTTGGAAAGACCTACAAATGTCCTCAAATGAGTACTGTAAAATTCTTGGTGCAAAAAAGTTTTGAATTCGATGGAGTTTGCACTTGGCCAAGTTTGTCGGTGCACCTCGACAAAGCTAGATTGCTTGGTGGGAAGTTTGGTGAAAAAATGAAATTCGTGGTTTCTGAGATGTGAGGGTTAGAAAGGCCTACAAATGTCCCCAAATGAATACCATGAAAATCTGGGTGCACGAAAATTTTTAGTTCGGATGGTTTTTCACATGGCCAAGGTTGGTTGTGCACCACGGCATAGGTTGATGGCTGGGTGGGGAGTTTTGTGAAAAAATGAAATTCGTGGTTTTTGAGATGTGAGGGTTGGAAAGGCGTA